>NC_056729.1:252638523-252993523 GCF_019279795.1 Protopterus annectens | reverse complement strand
TCATTACATAACATAGAGGATTACGATCAGGTCACCAACTGTAATGAGCATATTTTGTGTTCAAGACATGGATGCCAAGAAATTCACCTAGAAAGTGAAGCTTGACAGGTACATTTTTGCATCCATGTCAAGAATATCATCAGCGGTATGGCTATAATTCTTTATAGAGCATTGAGATTTATCATTTCCATGTACTACTAGTTAGTGAAAATTTTAAAAATGTGCTGTATTGTGCCAGTTTTGAAGCTGGTAAAGCAGTGGGAAATGGTTGATTTCTTACATATTCTCTGTGTAAGGGATGCGGTTGGGACCAAAGTACCAGGTGTACTTTAGCAGACAGCAGGCAGAAGCAGGAGTGGAAATGAAGTCGTTTTATGCCATGCTGCTGCTGTCTTCTGGTCAGCATTGAATGCTTTGACTCCATTTTAACAGCACGTATGGGGCACTTAACAATTGAATAAGCATTATTAAGGTCAGATCTTACTTTTTAGTACCACTAAACTAGGATATTGTTTAAACATTTTTTGAGCATAATCATGGTGCTCCATGCCCTGCATAATGATTAGCTATATCTCATGATTTTAATATTTAAATAACTGTAACTTAAAGTCCTATGAAAATTGTGTAAAACAATGAAAATGGAAACATTTCTTTTGCAATTTTAACATTTAAAAAAGTAATTATATTTTGTTTCAGTTCTCAATTGAAGCAAACTTAAAACAGATATTACCAGTTTAGTATGTCACTGAATCTTGAGTAAAAAATATTATATTTCAGATTTGGGCTTGATTTTGTCATTATTAATATTCTGTGCCTGTCAGCCCTAAAGGGAAGTTTTAATTCATTTAACAGAAAATGATTTCAAATACAGGCCCAGATTCCAAAAGATTCACTCTCAGTGTAAATCTGCCCTGATTAAGAAAGACCTGCTTTCAGTGTAAGTGACTTAGTTTGGTGTAATAGTAATAGTTTCATAGGTTCATAGGAGGTTATTGGCTAGTGGCCCTAGAGCCTTTACAAGCCTAGCCAAGTATCCCCATTTGTTCTTTTTGGGTAGTTTGTATAACAAGTTTATGAACAGAGTGGATCTGTGATGAACATGAGGGACATGGGTGATACCCCAAGGGCAAATTTGTGATCTCCCATCCAATTGTTTTGGTTGCCTTTGAATAGTGTAAGTGAGGAGCTATGTTTTACATGAATAGGAAGTCTATTCCAGAGAAGATGCAGTCTCTGTTAGACATATCTGTTGCTCTGGCATGTTCTGTTAATGTCACAGGCTAGGTTGAGGTCCCTAGAGTGAGTGACTCTTGTGCCATTTGACTTAAGGATGTGCAGCATTTCCATTAGGGCAAGGTTGGAAATTGCCCTATAGACCAGGCATAAGTCACTGTTCAGCAGCCTATAAGATACAGAATAAAGTTACAGGAATTTTAGCCTGTCCATGTAGATTGTGACCCTGAATATTAATATAATTCATATGCTTGTCTTACAAATGTAGGAGAACTATATATTATGTGTATATTAAACTACTGGTGCAGAAGTGTGTGTTGAACAGAGTTTGTACAGTACTGAACTTCAAGCATGTGTCCACAGTGTACCCTAATGGAAAAGAACAGAAATGTATATATACTATATACCTATGCAAATGTATGTTTTAAAAGTAGAAGCTGGAACATACAGAGTTAACTTGCAAAACTTCAAGAAAATAAATTGAAATTAAGTGCTTTACAATGTGCTGTAAAAGTTAGTTTCAATGCAGCAAGAAGACAGGATGTTTAGAGCTAGAAGTTTTTTTTCAATTGCACTGGAGAGAAGTAATTACTAGATTTAAAATGTAAAAGTGTTTAATTGTTTTACGACTTCCAGTTCTGGGCAAACATCTGAGAGATATGTATTTTTTAACACAGAGGTGTTAGTTTCTGTTAGCCTGGGAACTGAAGGCAGGTAACAAAGAGTGATGTCATCCAGGCTGACCCAGCAATAATATTTAATATTGATTTAAGAATTCTCTCAGAAAAAGACTGTGTATTTTGTATCTTGTCTTGGACCTAGAAACATCCATCATTAGCACTTCTACCTGTGTGTGCTGTCTGTAAGCAAGACGTAGGGCATATTATCTCTCTTAGATATAGATAGGAATATAGTAAAGATTAGTTTACATTTTTTCAGTATTTATTTGAGACTATCCTGCAATGTTGTTTTAAAATATTTCCTGTGATTCTGAACTCTGAAGTAAATGTGTCTGTGTATTGAGTACTGTTTTGTTCTTTTATTATTTATTATTAAATATATGTAAACCTATCTTTGTGGCTGATATTTGTGAGACATATTTAAGCTCTTAGCGTACTTGCATATGTATTTGTTGACACTCTACAGGCCTCTCCTAAATATCCTTGCTCTTGGTCACACTTACCATTTGGATAATAGTAGCATTACACAGTAGGATTGGTCACCCTTTGGGAAGGGCCTTAATGTAGCTGATAAGGGGGTCTGGTAGCAGTGATAACTACCTTATGGTCTGGGAAGAAGAGGGCATAGCTAGTAAACCTGTGCCAGCCTTTCACAGGTGTATGTTTGTGTATAAATCAAATCTCAAAGTGTGTGCATGTGTGTGTGTCTGCTACTTGAGCAGGGACACAAAGCACTGGTTGGACAGAGAGAGTGTTGGAAGGACTTGGCTTGGAACCCTGGCTAATGACTCAGCTCTATAGCTGTGCCAGTGGGTAATCTTATTATGGATCTAGAGAAAGAGGGACAAACCAGCCCCCAGACTGACTGTGATCTTTGTGTGCTCTTAAGGGAAATTCTACTTTACTGTGCATGTACTTGTTATCCTCCCATTGTGTAAATCCCTCACTGTTGCCAGTGGTGAGGATTGAGTCTCCTTGATTACTGGGCCAGTGCAGGGGCATCACATAGATCATGGTTTGAAGTCCCTGTATTTTGTTAGTGAGAAATGACTGAAGTCTCTCCAGCTGCTGTAAGTGTCTGGTAAAGTACATGCAAAAGGGAGCATTATACTCCATTAGTGGTCTGATGAGGATTGAGTTCAATAGAGTTATAACATCCCATGGATGCTATGCCCTTGCTGTTAATACTGTAATTTGTAAAGAATTTCATTTGGACAAAGGCAGCAATAATGAATTTTTTTGTATTTAGTTTTAGAACATGGCTTTGGCACCAATCATTTGTTTGTGCCAAGTTGGCAAGCAGAGAGATGACCTGTTCTCTAGAGATACTAGGCAAAAGGCTGGTGTCAGGTATACTTTGGGATATGGTAGTGAGGATAAGGGGGTGAAGTTTGCACTGTATCTGTCAGCTAGCAGGTTGGCAATTACTTCTGGTGTAGTATGAGTGATCCTATCTACAACCAGTTCTGCACATATCCGGGCATTCCCTTTTAGACTTTGGATGTAGATAAAGAATGCCTTATCCTTGGCTAGACATGTTATTTTGTTTTTGCAATTTGCTTTAGAAAACTTTACAAGATTTCTAAGTTTCTTGTTTAGGCTTCAGAAGGAGCTCTGCCTCTGAAGAGTGATATCCCTCTTTCTTTTGGACAACACTTTCTTCCTTTTGCTATGTAACCTGTTTATACTTGAAGTCCACTATGTTTGCTTGTTTTTACGGGAAGAGCTGGGTTTGATCCAGTCAGGTACAGGAGAGTTTATGCAGTCACTTATGTGTTTGTAGAGGGCATTTGTGTCCACTTCTGCATAGTGATCATTGATGTCTGCAATTGCAGGTGGTATGAAGCTTTATATACTGTCACTTAGTAGCCTGTAGTTAGCTTTGGCAAAGTTTTTTATAAGTTTTGTACTAGTTAGGGTATTAGTTCCAGCAGTTACTTCAAACGAGACTGATTTGTGGTCTGGCCTAACCAGGGAGGGAATCACGCATGGGGAAGTACAGTGGCCTGCCCCCCTCCCATTTTGGTGAGTACTAGGTCCAGAATATTAGAGCCCCTAGTGGGGGAGTAGACTATCTCTTCCAAAGCATTTATGCTAAAAAAATCCAGGAACCTCTGGGTGAGTATGGTTTTGTTCATGTATGTCCCCCAGTCTATGGAAGGATAGTTGAAAATTCCCATGAATAAGGTGTTGGGCTGTATGTTAAGGGATTCCAGTAAATCAAGGTAGGTGGTGTGCTTATCCTGGTTCATGGTGGAGGATCTATAACTAGTAATGATGTGGTATGGTGCTTTTGCAATAGTTCATTGGACATGGAGTAGTTAGAGAGAGTCATGCTGTTTGACCAGTCTCAAAGTGTATTTGGTTTTAATGAAGATAGATACACCACCACCTTTGGTTCCATCATACTCATTTTGAGGTATGAACATATGGAAGGCATTGTAGCCTTGCACATCTGGAATGTTGTCAGCAGCCTTGGAGCATGTCTCATGAACTGCACAGATGTCAGCATCCTCCAATATGAGGATGTGCAGTTTTGTGTTTAAACTCCTAGCATTAAGCAGCACAACCCTAAGCTTGTCTCAATTGGATTTTGTTATGCTGGAAATTTTTTTTGTTTTGACATTGCCTAAAAGAGCACTATGGGGTAGGTGAGGGCCTTTGCCAGTATCCAAAAGCCTAGTGGGGTAGAGGTGCAGACCATCTCTAGCAAAGCAGCGAGGTCTGTCTACCTTATCCTCCCAGGCTGACAGATACTGGATCCCCCTGTAATGAAACAAGAAGCTATGCCAATTGTTGAAGTCAATCATTTTTTGTTTATATCGTGGCATCATCCTGGGTGAGGGAAGGACACTGCTTAGGGATAGGGACCTACTTGTCTGGGACACATAATGAGAGTTCCTTCATGACTATCTTCATATAGTCCAGACAGGTACATCTCAAGTCATTCACTCCAACATGGACTATGACAGAGTCATAACAGTGCTTGCTTCTGAGTGACTTGAGTGCAAGCATGATTTTTCAGATCCTGGCATCTGATGAGCAACTAACTGTGATAACCCACCACTGGACCAGTAATCAAGGAGCCTCAATTCTCACCACTGGCACCTATGAGGAATGTTCACTTGGAAGATAACAGGTACACAAAATATTTCCAGATGCAGCTCTCTGCATCAAGTGGAATTTCCCTTAAGAGCACTCAGAGTCTACAGTCAGGCTGGGGCTGGTTTCTCCCTCTTTCTCCAGTTTCTCAGTTAGACTCCCCACTGGCAGAGCTATAGAGCTGATTCCTTAGCCAGGGTTCCAAGTCAAGTCCTCCAACACTCTCTCTGTCCAATCAGTACTTCGTGTCCCTGCCCAAGTAGCTGACATGCACACTCTTAGAGATTTGTTTTATACACACACATACACTTGGGAAAGGCTGGCACAGGTTTACTAGCTATGTTCCATTTTTCCCAGCCTATAAGGTAGTTACCACTGCCATCATCCCCTCTCCAGCTACTTTAAGGACCTTAACAAAGGGTGTCCAATTTTACTGTGTAATATTAATAGTAATACAAATGGCAGTTTGATGAAGAGCAAGGCTATTAGGAGTGGCCCAAGCAGTGTCACCAAATAAATATGCAAGTAATCTCAAAACTTAAATATCTCTACAAAGTTCAGCCACAATGGAAGGTTTAAATATGTGTAATAATAAATAATAAAATAACAAAACAATATTAAATATATATAAAAATAAAAGAAAAACAATATCTAAACTAAGCTGCACTATTCCTAACTGAATTTAAGAGAATTATACTATTCCCTAATAACTTATTTAATAGAGCAAGGCAGATGATGTGTTGAGTGGTCCTTCTTGTTGTTATCCCCAAGACAGAATACAGAATGCTCTGTCTCAGTAAGAGACTTCTCAAAATAATATCTAAAATATTACTGCTGGCATAGCTTGCAGAATTACATTGCTTCTAGTCATCTGACTTCTAATTCTCATGCAAATTACCTACCTGTAAAAATACACACACTAGGACTTTTGCTCAGATCTTTGGCAGGTGCTGGAAGTCATAAAACAATTGCATACCTCTATGTTTCCAGAGTAGTGATTAGTTCACCTCAAAGACAATACAGAAAGCTTCCTAGTACAGACTCTGTGTCTCTTACTGCATTGAAACCTGTGACATAGCATCTTTATGGCCTAACCTACAACGTGATTTAATTTCAGATATTTTTCTAAAGTTTGCTTGACTGAGGTTAACCCTCCAGTTTCCTCTGTTAAAACATATACATTTAAACAGTTACAAGTTGCCGAACTTGCAACTGCAAAACAGTTTGCTATATAATTGTGTATTGACTCATATTACTAATGAATGTTTTATTTTCCCGTATTGTGCTGACTTTATACTACTGTAAAAATAGTCTAATGTATTCTGTTTGCATTGTGATGCTGTAAAAGTATTTTATCCAAATATATCTGTATTTGTCTCTTTATGTGGAGCTTTTCTTCCTGGGCCTCTGCTGAAAAAGGGCCATTGGCCCAGTCAGACATCCCTGGTCAACAAATATAAAATAAACAAAAATAAAAATACAATAGTGCAGGTACATTTCTGTTCTCTCCAGTAAGGCACACTGTGCATACATTTTAAGCACAAGCACTTTACAAATACCTTTTCAACATAAACGTCTGCACAAATTAGTTTAATATACACATGACACACAGTTCTAATACATTTGTAACACCAGCATCTTGTATGACATACAGTTCTAATACATTTGTAATACAAGTATCTTGTATAAATTGGTTTGATATTCACAAATGACATATAATTATTTATAAAATTCCAGCTAGATGAGCTGTCAGTACCTTCGTCACACTGACTATGACCTTCTCCTCCAGTCTAGTGAGAGGGGCATCTGTTTGTTTCACTATGGAGTTGCCTATGATCAAGACATTTGATGTGTCTTGCCTTAGGGGCTTACTATACTAACCTCGAAAAAGGGCATAGCAAAATTAATTTAAAATGGATGGCGAAAGCCAAACACACTCTGGCTAGGCTTATAAATGCCCTAGGGCAGATCGCCTAGTATGAACCTATGAACCTATTTGTTGAGATGTGTGTGTAGTGGTTTCTGTTTGCTTAGTGGTGAGTGTGGCTAGTGTGTATTTGGGAGGTTTCTGTTCTTTTGGTAGGCTTTTAGTGAGTACCTCCACATATGTGGTTGTATGTGTAATGACCTTATTTTGTGTGAGAGGTAAGGTTTGCGTGAGAGGTGAGGTTTGTGTGAGAGGTGAAGGGTGTGTGCTGACAACCTGTTTGATATCTAGTTTGTTTTTATGTGAGAGAATTGACTCCATTTCCACTTTATATCTTCATCTGTCACATAGGATGTTAGCTTGCTTTAGGAGTTTGTTACATTGCCTCAAGATGCCCATACTAATCAACCTTGCAGGAGAAATGATGGAAACTGCCCATCCAGTGTGGCAGGGTTTTTTTGAATGTGGTATTTGGGAAAGAATGGGCTAGCTAGACTTAAGACTTTGGCTTAACTAGTGTGCTAGTGGACTAGTGGGCTAGTTTGACTTAGAGTAGTAAAGGTAATGGGTGTATAGGAGGTTGTGGATGATAAGTGTGGATGATAAGTGTAAGAACGCTGCTTAGAGTACAACTGAGTTGCCCTTTGCTCAGCAGGGAAGCTTAGGGGGCTCTACTGGAAGGTGTCTAGGAAAAATAATGTTCCCAGGGGTTTGCATCTATATAGGGCAGTGCTAAAGCCCATTGTGCAATGCCCAGCAATGAGAAAATGTGAGGCTTATATACAGGCAAATTTAAGCAGTTTTTAACACATCTACCAATTGGAAAGCCTCAAACTGAGCCTTTTTCTAGTAATCCCCAACTCAGATAGATCATGAGCTACACACTTCTGCCATAACGGTGCAGAGGCCCTCTTAAGGTCTAAAAGCACAGTGATACCAAACAGTCTAGATTTAACAGGTGTGAATCTAGACTATGCTATATAAGGCAATGAAACACAATTTCAAAGTGCAGATTAAAAAAAGCAGTCACAAACAGCAAAAATGGAGCAGTAATTCAATTTAATACAGTTAACAAAGCATAGTGTTGTCTTAAAATATGTACCATTCCGCCATGCAAAGCACTGATCCTGATATCAGGACCCTTTTACCTAACTCTTGCTTTTAATTCAGCTATCTTGTCAATCTATTACAGCAGGTTGGAAGAAGAAGGTAGCTTTCTACATGTGAAATTGTATGGCTATGTACATAGGAAACACTACCTTATGGAGGGTAATCCATTAAAAGTGATCAATAGAAACCATAACTGAAATTGTCAGAATCATGTCTACTCTCCATGTACAAAAGTCAAATCTTGTAGCAATACAGTGAATTATTTATAGATTCTAAATACTAATCTGTATTTAATGCATGCTTCTTTTACTGTAAAATGCCACTCAATATATATCATAATAAACGTTTTTTAAATAAGTACATTTACAGTTAACAGCAAGCTTGATTATAGTAAAACACACAAATACTTTTTCACATGGTAAGCTTTCTTGGATGTATATTTGTTCATGTTTGTTCACTTAAATCTGAGTATGTAGAGTAATTATTAATTGTATGAAAAATGAAAGTAGGGCATTACTTTAGATATGTGTTCCCTTAAGTCAGCATGCTGCAACGTCAGATGAATATGCAAGGAATTCCTGATACTAACACAATAGAAGTGAATGTAAACTATGCATGACTTTCAATGTACATTTATACTAGGACTGAATAAGAATGAACGGTTTTATACAGTAAACAGACTGTAGCCCAGAGAAGAAGAGTTTTAACTAAATAAAACAATTACTTTCAGTTCTCACCACTATTGTCTAGCCTGTGTTTCAGAGGAAAAATAATTTTGTGCTGGAAAAAAAGAGGTTTAATTTGTCAAGAATGAGTATGCCAGGGAAAGAAATTTTCATCATTTGTAAAGTTTCAAAGAAATACAAGCCTTTCACCATGTTTTATTTTACTAGGATATTTGAAGAAATAGATAAAATATCACTGACACTTTTGTACTTTTAAAAATATTTGCCAGTTTTTAAATACATACAGGAAGGCAAAATAATCATTGCTTTTATCTAGATATGAGTGAAAACTAGAAAACTATCAAACAGTAAAATGTGAGTTGTTGATATTGTGCCACAAATCCTAGAAAATGAACACGTTTCATACTCCAGACAAAAATGGTATACCTCAGTAACTTTGCCACTCACTCCACTGTCATCCAGTTTTAGAGGCAACATGACTTGCAATTTCACAACTTTTCAGTGTTAACTAGAGAAAAGCATTTCAGCTGTGTAAGTGAAGTGTGTGTTTGTGGGGGGGTGATTATATTATGTATGTATGTGTGTGTATCATATATTAATATTTTCAACTGGTTTACAAATATCTTAATATATTTGTGGCATCCAACTTACTGAATTGTTTACAAGGACAAGAGGCCATGAATGTAGGATCATCAGAAAAATGACTAATGATGAAAAGAGTCAGTAATGTTGTGTTTACTTTTGTTTCACCTTTTGGTATATTTTAGTAGGCCACAGAAGGACTGGTTAGAATTTTTCAGTTTTAGAGAGTAGTCATGCTTTTTAGTTAATTTATTTTTCGCTAGTTTGGATAGTGAGAATAATGTCTGTTTTATGGCAATACCAATTTGCAAGTGGTTATTTACAACCACTGCATCATTTTTTCTTTTAACTTCCTCTTTTTTTATTCCACAAGAAAATAATTTAATTTCCGGAAATGGGAATATTTTGGTGGACAGCGTTATTATTTTTGTGTGGTTTTATCTGTGTATTTTGTGAAATTATTTTTTTTACATTAAAATGAATAATAAATACATTCTTTGTTTCCTTTTATTTTTATTTATTTTATGCTTTTCCTTTATATTTTTTCCTGAGTAGGCAAATTTTGATGGGTTTAGGGAAATCTTCATGGCTTTGTTAATGCATCAAAGGTAGTAAACTGCAGACAATAAGCCAAGAGGGTGGATAAACTTTTGATGATGTACTAAGACTATAGACAATCAAAAACTGTCTGTGCAATATACAAGATACATGTTTTATCCAGCTCTATTACAGATCACTGAATGCTAAAACCAATAATCTGAATTCCAGAAACCCAATGTTTAAAACAAAAAAGACAAAAAACATGTGTGTTTTTGCAAGGTGGCAATTTGTTTGTGACTAGCCTTTTATTCCCTAAGCTTATATATACCAACTCCTCAGTCACACCAACTTTTTGAAGGTAGAAATCTCCCTAAAAGTCGTATTATCACCAAATCATGCATAAAAGTCTCATGATTTCCCGTGGGACACTTCGACAGCCATTCTGTGTAATGTGTCAGGTAATTGATGTTGAGGAATCACACTTATTGCACCTATAGAACTCCCATTTTATCCCACCCTTCATCTGAGGTATGCGCACACACATACACACACACACATACACACACACACACACACACACACACACACACACACACACACACACACACACACACACACACACACACACACACACACACACACACACATGCCACCAAGCATACACACTTACTTTATCAAAGACTTAGGGACAGAAACATAAAAAACTGTAAATCTCACTTTTTTGTGATGTAGTAACTTTAGCTTTGAACTCTATTTACATTTTATTGTGCAATTTCACGTGGGATCCATATGACTAAAACATCATATACAAAATTAATAAGAGCCTTCCGAAGGAAAATGAAATATTAGTAGAGTAAAATAATATAATAAAATATAGCCTTATATTCAGACAGCTTTTACAGCTGTACTGCCATCTTCCACCCTATATAGTTTTTGTCAAAAGAAAAAAAGAGAGAAAAGTCTTGACAAGGCAAAGAGTTAACAAGTCATTTCTTTCAGTCTCAGCTGTTTTACTTATGATTTCATATGGAGTTTATTGAAATAAAAAAGTAATATTTAATCCTTGCTACTTCATGAAAAAAGGAAAATATCATGCCTGCATGCAGTGTGTGTGTAAAGTATATGCACTTTAGCATATAGATATCTCACTGACTGGATATGACATCGCCTATGTTTGTTTTTTTATTTACTAAACATTGTGTACCATTCAAATACAGTGTGTGTGCCATTCAAATACAGTGTGTGTGTGTGTGTGTGTGTGCGTGTGTGTGTGTGTGTGTGTGTGTGTGTGTGTGTGTGTGTGTGTGTGTGTGTGTGTGTGTGTGTGTGTGTGTGTGTGTGCAATTTATACAAGGAGCTAGAACAAATGAAAAAAGCTACTGAAAGATAATTTGTGACAGAAACGTGATTAGATGGCATGTGCAATATTGTTTTTGTATGGGTAGGTTTCTGAAGAGCTTTAGTAATGTGACATATACCAGTATATCAATGTGTTTCACCCATTGGAATACTATAAAAAATATAAATAAGATAGTCCAAAGAAATTACTTTTCTAGTTGGATACAACCCTTGGATAAAACTGTCAAAAGTATAGAGCTTAGCTCACAATTTTATTTGTCAGTTTTGCAAAGCTGAAGTTTTACACATCACATTTACTATAAAAATGAATACTTTATTAAGTAGGTTACAATTACATATTGTCCTTGTAAAAGATGTTTACAATGCATGAATATATTATGCTATGGTTTACTGATTCACCTTTTCATTTTTTCACTGATTTCCCTATAATATGCTAGACTTCCTTAGTTTGTAATATCTGCAGTAGAAGCTCACAGAATGTGGTTGTCTTATTAAGTGTAACACGGTAAGAATGGTTGAATTTCAAGAGATTGCAACATGTTCATTTGTAATAATGCCTTCAAATTATAGTCAATATTGCAAATACATACACAAAAAGTTGTAAAATGTTATGGTCACAGCAATTACTTGCAAATATTCATGTGTGGCAAATTTGTGTTTGATTTCGATAGCCACATAATGCATATTGTTGCTAATAAAGGACTAATGCACCCATTTTGATGCCCCCTTGTGACCACTAGAACAGTCAATAATGCTTAATGTAATAAAGCTTGAGTACAAAATATCAAAATATAACATTTCTGGGTATGTCCCTGACTTCTATTATTCTTGTCTCTGCTTCTGTTAATTTCCACCTTAGGGTGTCAATCCTAATAAAACACAGTTAATTTTACATATATATATATATATATATATATATATATATATATATATATATATATATATATATATATATATATATATATATATATATATATATATATAGCTAAATTTGTATCTATTGATATATATGTATGTATATATATATATATATATATATATATATATATATATATATATATATATATATATAGTTCCCCTTCAGAAGACTGAAATATCACAATCCTGAAATTCTTAATGACTGAAGACCAAAATCCTGAAACTTCAAAATTCTGAAAACACACAGAATACATATAATGATAATATGCCAGTACAAGGACATACAGAAACACACACAAAACAAAGCATAGCAGTTGTCACCCCCACACCCCCTGCTACTTAAATATATGAACTCCGAGACTGCACTTAGTGTAGTGAAGTGCAATCTCAGAGCTGATATATTTAAGTAGCAGGGGATGCAGGGGGGTTTGCCTCCATGCTTATACTTCATGGAAAGTAACATGGTTTATGTCGTTTAAAGTCAGTATATGCATGCTGTGTGTTTTCAGTATTTTGAGTTTTCAGGATTTTGGTCTTCAGTTTCAGTCTTATGAATTTCAGGGTTGTGATATTTCAGTTTTCTGAAGGGGAACCATATATATATATATATATATATATATATATATATATAGGTTCATAGATTAGTACTAAGCTAACTGCTATATATATATATATATATATATATATATATATATATATATATATATATATATGTTCTTTGTGAAACTAAAAATGGAATTTATTAGGAAATATTCACTTTTTTGTTATTTATAGGAAAACATGTACAAATGATTGTATCTGCTATTTTTCTTTTTCTCTCTGTCACGTGTGTGTGTGTGTGTGTGTGTGTGTGTGTGTGTGTGTGTGTGTGTGTGTGTGTGTGTGTGTGTGTGTGTGTGTGTGTGTGTGTGTGTGTTTAAGGAAAGGCTTTAACCTTACTTTCCAGACTACATTTTAACCTCACCCAGTATATGATGTACATGACTATGAGGTGTTGTTTTCCTTCTTACTCACTTCTGCAGATTTCAATGGGGAAACTGCTTTTGCATAATCATTATTGTAGAGACTACATGCTAAAAATCAGAGGAATATTAACATGGATTAACAATAAAAAGCATAGCTCCTACCATTTAAATAAGATACATTACCAAACATCCACAAACTTTGAATGAAAGCCTAGAAAAAATAAGATATTCAAAATTACTGCTGAAAGTACTAAACTAAAAAAAAGAAAGTTACTTTCAATGTTTCAGTTAAAGACGTACCTGCTGGAAATAAATGAACCAGAAAAAGTAATGCTAAGTGGAAGTATACAAAAAGAAAAAAAACAGCTAAATGAAAAAGGAAAATAGTTTTCAGTACATCAGTTAAAAAATGCTGGAAGGTACTGAGTCAGACAAGAGTAATATGTGAATTTATTTATTTATTTATTTTTTTCATTTCCCAACTTGAATGCATATTTTTTCAGGCAGGCAAAATTCATCGTTGTCACCAGCAGTTAACTATTTTACAGACAGATGGGTTTAAAACAACATGAATATGCCCAGATCCCTGCAGCACTACATTAGAAAAGCCAATATTTATAGTTCTCTGCATATACATTTAATATGTCCAGCAAGTGTATTATATATTCAAAGATCAATCATTACACAAAGAAGAGCTGAAATTAAAAGAAAACAAAAACACTGTCAATTTTATTGATTGATTGCAGTATATATGCAGACATATTTTATAATGTGCTACTTGTTTCACTAACAGACATGGCATTTACAAAAATATTAAATACATAATTATATTTTGCAGCTTCTCAAAGTATTCCTTTATTGATGTTCCAAATATGTTCTCTCTGCTTTCGTCTTTTTGAAGCCTTACAGCAAATGTTTCACTAAGATAAGATGCAATAAAAATATAAAGACAGAAATAGAGTGTGTGTGAAAAAGAGAGAGAGAGAGAGAGAGAGAGAGAGAGAGGAGAAACTTTAAATGCAACCATCTTAAAACTTCTAAGCTGGTAAACTTGTGCAATGACCTGATATCAGAAAAGAATGCAGCCAAGTTAAAAGGGCTTTAATTAACTTGTCTATGTAGGTGATGTTCTTGCCTTTGTATGAAGCCTGCATTTAAAACCCTGAATCAAGTAACAAACAGAGCAGAGTGATTATGAATGGAAGGAATTGCTTCTGGTGCCTCATTGGCTTTTAGTTGATGTTGTCAGTACCCGCCTACCTTTCTTTGAACCAAACTAACACTGAGAAGATGAAACTAAGTAACACCCATTTCAGGCCCCAGGCAAAGAGGACTGCAGGATCAGTGAAGTATAAATAAAGGATATCAAGCACTTTTTCTCACCTGTTGCTTAACTTGAGAACACAAAGGGCTTCCAGTGGAGATTATGAACTCCACTGAGCTGCAAGCCCATCACATATCTTCTGGCTCAAATCCACATCAGCAATGCTCAAAACCTGCCTATGAAGCTGCAGATATGGCTGTATACTGTGATAATTTCAATATGTATCATCAACAAAATCTGCATACTTCACAGCGACCTGTAAACTATGGACTAGGAGATTACTCTGCAACTACTAACCCTTACTTATGGCTTAATGGACCAGGAGTAAATTCTTCGTCTTCCGCATACCTTCATGGGAACAGCTCTTCATCCTTTATGCCTCCTTCATATGGATCTCAGAGACAGTTCTTGTCAAATTCTTCAGGTTTTGGGGGTTCTGATCTTGGTTGGCTATCTTTAGCTAGCCAGGAAGACTTATTAAAGTTAGTAAGGCCCCCCTACTCATATTCTGCACTTATAGCCATGGCTATTCAGAATGCACCTGAGAAGAAATTAACACTGAGTCAAATTTATCAGTATGTGGCTGATAATTTTCCTTTCTATAAGAAAAGCAAAGCTGGATGGCAGAACTCAATCAGACACAATCTTTCATTAAATGACTGCTTTAAGAAAGTTCCTAGAGATGAAGATGATCCAGGTAAGATTAAAGCACAAAGCTTTGATGAAAATCCGACGTTTCTTTTCATTAATAGGTTAGATTAAAAAAAATAGTTCTATACCTTGCAATATAGACAGTTTAACACATTAAAAAGTAATGCATGTGCTCAGATGCTTGGATTTTTATTTCTGTCACTTTTCCTACCTCTGCAAGACATAAATTGCTAACTTTTTGCATTTATTTTGCTTGTAAACACTTTGTAGTAACTTTTCCTTCAACTGGAATTACATAGATTAAATTTCTTTGGTGGGAAATGTGACAGAACAATGATTTTTAGAAGTCTGTATTTTAAAATTGTGTTATTCTTGTATGCTTACTTACTGCTAAAAATTAGTGTAGTTCAGTAACTATACCTAACAAAGCAAGTGCTCATATAAAAATGCAAACATGTCAAAAAACAAATAGCATGCTCCATGCTTTATTTGATTCATAATTAAAAAAGGTATTTAATACACCACACTAGAATTTTATATCGTATATATTGTATGGAAGTTTGTTTTTCTGTTTTTTTTTTTATTTTCTTGTACTAACACTACTGCTTTATGTATTTTGTCATATATTGTACTGTACTGTTTTTTTTTTTTTCCTTTGGAGGTTTTCGCCCCAGGCCTTCATTGAAAATGGGAAAAGGGCCTAGTCGGACTATTCCAGTAAACAAATGTTAAGTAAATTAAATAAATAAACAAAATTTAAAAACAGGTCACATTTATATTCACAAAAGTATATTAATGTTGTTGCTTTTGCTAAATCTAGTGTCAGTAAATTGATAAAATGTAACAGCAAACTTGATACGTACTTCCACGTTCTTTTTCATCTGACCTCCAAATCAAAAGACAGGAACTGTTCACCTTTTTAAGACAATGAAAGCTAATTTTTCATATTTGTAATCAGAAAATGGATCATTTATTTTGAAATAAGTCAGGCAGTGTTAAAAGAAGGCTGATATAAGCACTAAATAATACAACCAGCAAACCTACAAAGCATATTCATTTACAGGCTAAATATTCAGAAGTGTTTTAAATGTTACTGGTGTTGCCCATTTAAATTCAAGTAAATAAAAACAAACAAGTAAATAAATAGACAAATATTTAAAATAAGATCAACGAGCACATAAGCTAAGTGGCACAATGATGTCTTTAAGGATATTATAAAACAATTATATGGAGGGAAAATATATATCAAAGATATATTGCAAATACAGATCGCAAAATAATTATGCCTGCATGATGGACACACAAGATATGCATGCATACCCATCCTTTCAGTTTCAGATTTTGCCAAGTTATATACTGTTTAAAATAATGATGTACTGTACTTAGTTTCCTCTTGTGTTAATAGTAACAGTTGTATAATATTTTTTAGAGTGTGTGTGTGTGTGTGTGTGTGTGTGTGTGTGTGTGTGTGTGTGTGTGTGTGTGTGTGTATGTGTGTGTGTGTGTGTGTGTATGTATGTGTGCTTTATATACATATATATATATATATATATATATATATATATATATATATATATTGATGTAACTGTCTTTTTGTATGCATTTCAGACAGGTAAATAGACACACACACACACACACACACACACACACACACACACACACACACACACACACAAACAGATAAGCATAGGAGGTACCAAAATGTTTAAAGCCTATTATGTTTGTTTATTTGTTGACATGGTGAGTGGGCTACTCCAAAGATCCTTTTCAACAATGACCTAGACAAAAGTCATAAGTAACATGCAAATCTAGAATTATACAAAAAGTACATACATGTGTACAGTTGTTACTATAAATGTTCATGTATATTATAAAGCATTGCCTGCACATTCATTTATATGTCTTCAAATACTAACAAAGTAATATTGTTACATTCTTTGGAGAAGCTACCTAATGTTAAAATGTAAAAATATACGTAGATAGCAGACATAAATTTGACTGGGGTCAGTAATTGCAAATGACAGTGGCTTAAGGGTACTTCCCCTATTAAAAAGAGTTTTTAAGGCTGAAAGTGAACTGTAGGATGCAATGTATTAGGACAGTTATTTGTTTAATTTCTGCTGCATGGTGAGGCTTGTAGCAGTAACAAGAGGTTCTCAGGAAATGCTGTGCTGGACACAGACACTCTGTACAGTGGGTATAGTTGTATAGATTCTCAAGAAATACTATGCTGGACATAGACACTCAGTATGGTGGGTGCAGTTATATAGATTCTCAGGAAATACTATGCTGGGCACAGACAATATGGTGGGTAAAGTTGTATAGATTCTCAAGAAATACTATGCTGGACACAGACAGTACAGTGGGTACAGTTGTATAGATTCTCAGGAAATACTATGCTGGACACAGACACTCAGTACAGTGGGTACAGTTGTATAGATTCTCAGGAAATACTATGCTGGACACAGACAGTATGGTGGGTACAGTTGTACAAATTCTCAGGAAATACTATGCTGCACACACTCAGTACAGTGGGTACAGTTGTATAGATTCTCAGGAAATACTATGCTGGACACAGACAGTATGGTGGGTACAGTTATATAGATTCTCAGGAAATACTATGCTGGACACAGACACTCAGTAAGGTGGGTACAGTTGTATAGATTCTCAGGAAATACTAAGCTGGACACACTCAGTACAGTTGCATAGATTCTCAGGAAATACTATGTTGGACACAGACACTCAGTATGTTAGGTACAGTTGTATACTTTTCACAGTTTACTATAGCCTTACTTGCTGGGTTGACTTAACTAGCTTCTTGAAAATGAGTTGTGCATCTCATTGATGTAATTACAGTTTCAAGCACTGGAATGTGGTTTAGAGTGACTACCTTTTGTATACAATTTCATATGAGGAAAAATATAAGAATAGTTATGCAACATTGTAACCTATAACATGTCTCCAAGTACAAGGATCCAAAGCCTGTATGTCTTTTCATAATACATATATATATATATATATATATATATATATATATATATATATATATATATATACACACACACACACACACACACACACACACACACATGTGAATGTCTATATACATCTGTGTATGTATGTGTGGCTGACTGACAAAGAATGAGAGAAAAGAGAACACAGAGATGGGAAAGAGCTGTTTGATTCATAGCAGTGATTAAAATGCAAGTAGGTCCAAGAAAGTAAATATCCACAAAGTCTAAATTAATTTATTGCATTTATTTATTTATGTATTTGCTTTTGTTTACTGGGATAGACCGACTGGGCAAATCCCCTTTTCAGTACAGGCCTGGGGAGAAAAGCTCAACAGTACATAACATTTGAATAAGCTAAGATCAAAACTGTACAATACTGAGGACTATATAACGTAATAGGTTATAACTATGCTGCATACACTACATAGTACCTACAGCATGTTAAACTTAGATACGTCTATTATATATAATATATACAACATGTAAAACTCCTAAATCTCAATAGAGCATTCAGCATTTTTTATTATGTATGCACAGACTTCCATTGTAGTTTTAGAACCCAGAAAATAAGGCATATGCATATTTTATCCAAATTGATTAGATACCTGTAACTCAGAGATTCCTACATGATAAGTGTAAAAATTTTATGATATTTACTTGATTTGACTGTTTGAATAGGGGCCTACGTTATGTAATGGGGTTGTTCCAAGAGTGGGACTGTTTTATTGGCAGGTATGATTTAATTTGGGATTGTAAGTTATAGCTGAGATAATATTTAGAATAGGAAGGGGCTTTAAATAAACAGAACAGTCAGTTCTTTTTAAATATTATAATGTCGTTCAATCTATTTGTCATACTGTCTTATAAGTACAACTATATAGTCGTTAAGGTTATCAGGCTGTTTCTTGAAAAGTACTGCTGATAATTTATAATGCATTTGCATATGTAAAAGTGCAGATTTAATTTCATTTTTGCTTCTGCAGGAAAAGGAAACTACTGGACTCTGGATCCAAATTGTGAGAAAATGTTTGACAATGGGAATTTCCGCAGAAAGAGAAAACGCAAATCTGAAGCCTCCAGTATGTCTCCTATCTTGTCAAAACCTGAAGATCTTCATTCTAGTTCAGAAGTGAAGTCAGAAAACAGCCCATCTACAAGACCTCCATCATCTCCAGACACTGACTGTCATGTAGAAGAACAGAAAAGAACATCTCCCATGGGAATTTCTTCTACACCTTGTCTTAACAATTTTTTCAGCAACATGGCATCTGCTGGGTCTGCTTCAGTTGGCAGACAAGTGCCGTTTGGACTTATGAATGAACTGTCTCAAAGAAATATTAATGGACTTAACCCTTACACTTCAAATACAATGCAGGAATCATCAGACTTCAATGAAACTTTTCACCTAAACAGAACAAGTTATTATAGCTCATTTACTGGAAGCCAGACAAACCAGTTCAATAGCCACTTTTATAACAGCATTAGTTTAAATGCTTTGATTTATCCCCGAGAAGGAACTGAGGTTTAAACAGACCATAATTAATAAATACTGCTAGCCATGAGCAAGTTTTGCATTCCAGTTCTAAATAACGTCTGATCTTTGTTTCTCAGATAGTTTCTGCTACTGTTTAAGTATAGGGAAAAACTGACTGAATAGATCAATGAATGTAGACATCAGCAAAATGGTAAAATATACACATATATACTCTGCCCGAAAATAAATGAGGAAAAGCAGATTAATATGTCTTAAAATATGCTTTTAATGTTTGTTTACATAAGTGAACTGAGATGCAGTGGTCAGATATTCAAACCATACCTACCACTTATAATCTGGTACAGGTGAGGTGTTACATCTTTGTGCAACAGCTCCTAGGTCATGCAAGTTCTAAATTAAACTCCCTTTAGAAAACTGCGTGCCACAACTTATCTGGGAAGAGTGCTACATGGAAAAAAAGGAAAATGAAAATTGCCTGCAGGCAGATTACCAAAGTGTGCCTTTACAATAATGTTTGTAGACTGAAAACTAAAATGTTATATTCTTGGCCTGTAACAAAAATTGTTTGTTTTATATTTCTGCCAGTGTAAATAAGAATATTCTTTTATATTTGTAAATTATATTTCCTTTTTGTATAGTTGTACTTATTTATATGAGTGGCAGTCATAAAATGTTATACCTTTTATATTTTGAGATTTAATAAATATAACTGTGGCATTTTGAAAGTAATGCATACATGAGTGCAGTCTACTTATTTAATAGAAACTAAAGACCCTATAAAGGGTATATACGTGTGTGTGTGTGTGTGTGTGTGTGTGTGTGTGTGTGTGTGTGTGTGTGTGTGTGTGTGTGTGTGTGTGTGTGTGGCTCCCCATGAGTGGACAAAGGTGAATGCACTTAAAATTGGAATCCCCAAACTGCATTCGCTGATATCTTCTTGCCAACAAACACTTTAAGTACTTTTGTAGGGGGTAAGCCCCCCCCAAAAGTTATATCAACTCCACAGTTGCACCAATTCAAAGCAAGGGGAAATTCCTGCAAAAGACAATCACATCTTGCACACCTTAAGCAAGGAAGCTTGAGAGTTTGTGCTTCAATCCATCAGTAAGATAAACATCCGTTGCTTGTGGTGTGTGTGTGTGTGTGTGTGTGTGTGTGTGTGTGTGTGTGTGTGTGTGTGTGTGTGTGTGTAGGGGGGGTCACATTTAGAGTGAGCAGTTTCAGGATCTGTAACATAAGATGTTGATGTAGTGTTTACTTTTGTTTTCTGAAAAGAGAAGTCATTTACTTTTGTTTTCTGAAAAGAGCAGTCAAGTAAATAAGTACTGTTCAAAAAATGTTACAAAAGAAATGACAAATTTTCATCTTGAAATAATTTGCAGCATCCCTTTTAACCATCTATAAAATTCTAGTTTGGTTGTTCTTAGTCTGTAAAGCTGGAGCATGTGAATTAATAGGCAGAGTAGAAACATTTCTTACATGATAGAGTGGCATGTTTAGTGATTTCTTCAGCCAAACTAAATTATTTAGGATAACAAATCGATGAGAATGTTCAGAAAAAATCCTTTTTTTGGAAAGTGGTTCTTTACTTAAAGAGGTGCCATACCAAATAAACTGTTGCTACTAAATGACAAGGACAGACATTTAGTATTCCATTTTTGGAAAGCATGTATATCACATTTATATACCTTTAATTTTTATTTTCCCTGATTATTTTTAAGATTTGTTGTAACTAAAGCAAAGTTTAACTCACAATAGTTTCCAAGCTTTACTGTATTCCTTGGTTAACAAGTATTTGATTAAGAAAGGCACAGAAGAACCATAATTAGGAAAGATTCCTCTGACAGATTTCTTTGTTCTTGATAAGGCTGTCAGCAGAAACAATTCCTCAGCTCATATCCACCTTTTGTAATTCAGCAAGGCTGAAGTTGCTTGTCAACGGTTTACTATGGTGCTAAACCTGTTTGTCTCCATTCCAAGAGTCATGAACCTACAGGAGAACAATATCATGTGAGCGAATAATGTGCACAGGCAAACACAGTGTATTTTACTTTGATTCCACATTGTAACAAATGGTACACAGTTTGAAGTTTCCTTAGGATAACCTGTAAAGTCTCCTAAAAGAATGTGTATCTTTATTCAGTTATGAACCTGAAGTACTGAAACTGATTAGCGATACAGACTGAACTTCAGAAAACTATCCTCAGGTGTGTAGAGTGGTATTGTTTCTTCAGCCATAACACAAGCCCTGAAATCATTTTAATTTGAGTATTATCCTTCAAAAAAATGATATATATCTGACACACGCATGCACGCACGCACGCAAAAAGCACTATTTGCTTTTTTTTCTTTGTGTACTGGTGAACTTTGAGGTGATAATATTTAAAACATGATTACATTAAGTAGCAGGGTTGTGTGTGTGTGTGTGTGTGTGTGTGTGTGTGTGTGTGTGTGTGTGTGTGTGTGTGTGTGTGTGTGTGTGTGTGCAGTGCATGGGGGGCGGGGAGTGAACCTAGATTCAAGGAAGAAGTTTCACCAACCCTTGAGAGATCTCCCAGGATGCTTCTTGTTCTTTCTCTTATATAGTGCCAACGCCAGTTAAACTTAAAAGCTTAAATAAATAAATGTTTTAAATGCCAAAGCGGAAGTGCTGTGGACTTCAGACATGAGTGCCCTTTTTGCTCCAGGACACAGTTTTTAAAGAATTCTGTCATGAGCACTTTAATAGCTGAGCTGTGTAGCTTATTATATGAAAGTCAGATATATTTATTAGCCAACATGTACACCTCCAGTTGGTTAGGCCTGCCACGGTAGTTCTTCTCATGTGCAAAAAAATTGGAAAACTGGTTGTGGATGGATTGATGGATGGATGGAGATATATTTACTAGCTTTGAAATCAGGGAATAGTAAAAAAATTACTGCACAAATTGAATATCTTCTAATTACTATGAAAACAGAATTCAAATTTGATGGGGCTCAATCAGTTGGAGTTCATGTCTGAAACAATTTACTTTGTTTCTTTTGATGTGCATACATGACAGCATTACAGTATTAAAAGGCCACAAAAAAAACTACAAATAAGCATGATACTGCATGCATCAGCCACCCCACACACAAATACATTAAGAACATTTTTTTTATTTAATCTATAACAACATCACAAGCATCACACTCACACACTGAATATGTCTAAGCAATGGTGACATTGTGGTGGCACAGAAGGACTGTTTGGTTAAGTGACTTGCTAACAGTTACATGGTATGCAAGTAGAGGCAGAGATCACCAAACCCAAAAACGCAGAAAGTAGTTCTGTAACACCTTCTAGTGTCTTACTGCAAGGCAATCCACTCTGTAGAAGTCAGGATGCAAGGTGCTGAAATATGGATGAATACAACACTGTGCTGATACTTTTTACATCTGTCTGTTGTTATCTCAACAAACCTAGATGCAGGAGCAGTTGGGTATCACAGACTGTGAGCTTTAGTCTATACTAATAATGTGCCCTGAATCACAATTTTCGAACTAGAGATTGTGGGAAATTAACCCAGCACTAAGGGACATCAGTTACCGATATCTTTGTAAGTTAATCAAAATTGTATGTTACAACTCTACAGTAGATTTGCATACCATCCTAGTAAACAGGCAATGCTTTTATATCAGTTTCTTATCAAAATGAGTTTTCTGACCATTCCAAATTTTGTAGTAAACAATATCTTGGCAAAATTCACATACACTGGTTATAAGTACAACCACAATGCGTATGTTCATTATGCTGGAACTAAAACATAGCCCACTTTTACAATTAATATCATATTGTAATTATGGAATCTGGAGTATGCAGATCCAGAGTGTTTCTATAAAATTCATTCAATTCCTCAAAGTAGACGCATCAGAACAAGACATTAAACTCTCTGAAGATGGTTTTCTGGCTTTTAAAAGAGGCAAAATAGTTGAGAAGGTAAGTAAACAAAAAGAAGTGTGGATGTTCCATCATTTATTTTTGGGCATAGAATGTGGTTTGTACAATTATCACGAACATGTTTCCTTACTCATTCCCTTGGTAACATTGTAGAATACAAATATATGTCAGGATTTGTGTTCTGGATAGTTTATTTATTTATTTATTGACATTTGATTACTGGGAAAGTTTGACTGGGTAAAAGCCCATTTTCAGTGGAGGCCTGGGGAGAAAAGATCCAAATTATTATATAACATTTTAAGAACAATAATTTTACAATCTTCAAAAATAAAACAAAAGCATCTGCAGTTTAAACAATTATAACAAATCAGTGTTAATGTAAAAGCATTGGTTATAAGTTATATTACAATATTCTAATATTTATATAAATTTTAGACAGCTTGTAGAGAAATTAAAGGTAAGTTACGTCGAATACAAACAAGAATTGCAATATGAAATGAGGGGAAAAATAGGCTTATGGTATATTTGGAGAAAAGGTCAGGGAAGAGATTTTGACAGAAGTAAGGAAGTAAGTGACAAAGGATGAGTGAGGAGGTATAAGGAATGAAAAAAGTACTTGTTCACAATTAGGGATATAGTTTATCCAGCTTTTGAGCAAGAACAGAGCTAGGTTTTAGCTAGGAAGTCTTTCAGAGAGGTTTTGAAAGATGGGAGGGAGGGTATTGACCAATTGGATACATGTAAAGAGTTCCAGGCCTTTTGTTTGCTGACTGTTTCTACCACAAGGTGACCATGTATGCTTGAAAACAGGCACACAAATAGATGCTATTTTGATTACAGAGTAGGTACAGTATTAACAAAAATTAGGCACACGCACACACACACACACACACACACACACACACACACACACACACACACACACACACACACACACACACACACACACTCATGGTATGGAAATATTTATATTGGCAATAGGGCCATTGAAAATCAACTCTGACCAAACAATTACGTCATCATTATTGGAGTTATGTACTTCTCGATATGTGAAATATGGTACAATAACAAAAAAAAAGTTTGTCCCTAGATGAAGACAGAATACTAAATAAAGTCATTGCAACCTTTAACTTTGGTCAAATAAACAATCTCAGATAAAGGTCTTCATAAAGAATGTTAACGCTACCTCTGAGACCTCATAATGCTGGACAGCCCATTGCCAGGTAGCATAACATACTGGCCACACCAGTCTGCTTCTCTAGCCCCCTGAGTCAAGTGGCATAACCATAGTGCCCCCTCAGCTGGCATGAGAATCATTCTTTTCACAGTTGTGTACCTCACACATGAACAAAGTGGACTAGGAAAGGAAGGGGGGAATGAAAAGGGGGGAGGGCCACCCAGCAACCACTCCCACTGATATAATAATAATAGGGAGGGAGGGAAGCACTCAAGCAGCAGTTCTACGGGACTGAAAAAAAATAGTTTCCCTTCTCTCTGCCTTAAATACCCTTATGAAGCTCAGGACAGGTGATGCATATCCTCTTTCAAGCACAGCGTTAGGGATAAACTCAACTACATCCAAATTACATCTGTCCCTAAGCCCACACCCAAATAAAGACACAATAACTCATAAAGCCTTTGCAACCAGTTTATTTGCATGACTCATCCACCCCATAGCTCTGGACCAATATAAACATCCCAGATA
The DNA here is from genome assembly GCF_019279795.1 of Protopterus annectens. Lineage (NCBI taxonomy): Eukaryota > Metazoa > Chordata > Ceratodontiformes > Protopteridae > Protopterus > Protopterus annectens. The sequence goes on along the minus strand of NC_056729.1, from coordinate 252,968,313 downwards.
AAGTTCTACATAAAGAGTGCTAACTCCACCTCTGAATCCTCAGCATATGGATAGTCCTTCACTAGGCAGCATAACCTACCACTGTCACTAGTCTGATAGTCCATCCCCCTGAGCCAAGTGTCATAACCATGTTGGAGAAATGAAAAGGGGCAAGGCTGCCCACTGACCACCCATCAGGGTTCAGAGGCACAGCCTGTTCCTCCCTTTCCTGAGTATATACCAGGTTTGCTGTTTGACCATCACAGTATCACGAGCAACCAACCAAATGATAACCAACATAACTGACTGCCTAATTTTGACAGCAATCATTCCTCGGCTGTAAACAATGCAAATGCCAACCATCAAAATTCTTCTTTTTCTTTTTTGTTATTACCAGTATCACAGAAAAATGCAGGTACAACAATAGGCCTTGCAATTCCTTACTAACTTCACTTTTATTTTATAAATAGTCAGTTTTATGTTTCCATCTTCATCTTTTTATACATTGGAGTACTTAAAATTAATGAAACACATGCAATAATCAAAAAACAAATCATTGACAGCTCATTGCTCATAACCTAACTCTGAGACTGCACAGTTCTTGGGGAAGGAATGATGAGAGTAAGTGATCCCAAAGTACTCCTGGAAAATTCCTTCAAAGCACTTCCCAAAATGAGGGGTCAAGCCCCCGGTTCAGTCCTTTTGACTGCACTACATCTGTCTTAGCTGCCTAAGATACATATCAGTGTCCCAGTATTAAAATATGCCTGATGACACCTTAACTAAGAATAATATTTACTATATAAATTCTAACTATCCGATATTAGACAAAACTGGTCTGGATGACAGCTCCTCCTTTATTTAATGTTGTCCACTATCTGACCCTCCTTGGCCATCTAAGTTGCCCACTTTATGCTAAAAGAATGGGAAGAATAACCCTGAATACAAAGGCACAGAATCTAAAGCCACTGGGGTAATTTATAAACAGAATGGAGATTAAATATGAAGTCATATGGTGAGATGCACTCTTGTATAATTTGCCAGGGGTCAACAACCACTGAAATGGACAAATCATTGAGCATGGAGACATTTGCAGAATCACTTGATGATTTAACCTCTGTTGATTGGGGGTTCTTGGATCTGTAGATTAAAATCACAATCAAATCATGAGCCACAGAAACATCTCTCTAGTGTTAGGCTGGCAAAAATTGAGTGATCTGGAAAGCTCCAGTATGTAGCTAAGACATCGACATAGCCCAAATCAAGTAGGTACGATGGTCTTAAACCAGGAAATGGATTCCCATAATGATCCTGGTTAACTAGCTCCTGGGTCACCTAGTATCCTTTACCTTTTTCCATCCATTCAATATCATAGGTTAGCACATAGGTTAGTACAAGGCTACCTGCTCTTTCAGGTAATTTTAAGCTTAGCCAGTTACCCCATGTGAGAATCAAACCCTGCACCTTGTGTCTGTAAGGTAAACACCTTAACCATTAGGGCAATCTCCCACCCTTTCACAATACCCATTAAGGTATGACAGAGTTGTTTAGGATTTGGGAACTTGTGGACAGTGACCTAACTTTTGACCAATATGTGTCCATTATTGTAAAAAAGTCCTTCTATATTGCAAGGCTTATAAGCAAAGGGGTTGTGTCTATATCTAGGAATGTCACTGCTCCCCTTTACTCAGACCTCCTTAGGCCAATTATTAAGTATAATGCCCCCTTTGGCAAGTATCTGTCCAAACACATGCAACAACATAAACACCCACAGAGATACCTTACTAAAAGGATACAATGTCTAAATAACATGTCCTACATGAACCAACTCAGAGCCCTGTCACTATACTCAGTATCCTACAGACTGCTAAAAGGTGGCCTGTGTCAGGCATACAAGGCACCCTCTGACCCAGTACTGATGATTTTACTATACATCAGTAAGTCAAATGACATGAGATATACTCATCTAGTAATCTAAACCTTTTCTATAACATAAATAGAACAGTTGGAGGTACAGGTATATTTCACACAGGACACCACTGCTCTGGTAAGATTTCCCATCCACTTAAAACAAAGTTCATCCTTGTCCATATTCAAAGGCAACTTGGACCTATGGATGGTAAACAGAGAATTTACCCCAGGGCTGACCCCTGTATTACTAATGTACAAAGACAGTCCTTAAACTGTTTATCCCATGCATGGATTTCCTCAAATTATCTAAGCTATGAGACCAGTTATTTTCATTAGTAGTAATATATAATTATCGACCATGGAATGGGTAAGGCCAGGCTATTACCAAATGGAATAGGTTATGTCACTCACAAATAGGGAAGCTGACTATGCTTAAAATGGGCAGCAAAGGCAGCTAGCCTAGTACTTACTTATGAACCTATGAATCTATGCTTTAGCAAGCTACTACAAAAACTCGAAAATGATATCAGTTCCACCCCAGAAGCTTTTTTATATTCCTAACTATCCATGAATAACTTAGCAGCCAAACCGTTACTCCTCTCCAGTTATACAAAGTTTATAAACTGTAGTGGGTTGATGACTGTGCCACTTTTGAGAAACTGCAAAATATAGATATCTGTAGATGAGAAAGGCTATCAAATATCATACTGCAGTTTCCAGGGTTATGACTGGCAGAGAATGAAAAATTGATTTGGAGATTGTGCAGGATTAACAGCCTCAACAAGGACTGAACCTAAACTGACCTACATGCCTTTCTGACTAAGTCCTCAACCACAGCCTGATTGTCTAAATGAAACAATGCCTTCTTATTATGAAATTTCTCCTGCTAAACTAATGTTGAAACCCAAACTGGCATAAGTTCCATGAAAGTAATATCTCTCTTTTGTTCTGGTGACCAGGATGTCAGCTACAACATCACTGACTCACCAAGTAAGCCCCAATCCTATGAACCCTCCCCCCAGCTCATCAGTGAAAATGGCAAGTGTCTTAAGTTGATACCAAATCATCTTGCCAAAGGGAGACAGATACAACATAGGTGGAGGTAATCCTCCATTCACTTGGTAACTCTTACCTGATGATGCTTGTCATGACCACTTCTCAGCAAATTGGCAAAGGACCTAGTAAACTTACATATTGGGGAAATTGATCTACAGGCGAAGTTGAGTAGCCCTAAAAGTTCCATGAATTTCCTTACCATAAATTTGTGAGTAGTTAGAAAGGCATTAATAACCTCCATCCAGCATTCCAACCTGGCTCGTGGCAACCAAAAAGACAAAGAAGGCACATCAATTTCAAGACACAGAAATACCAGTGATGTAAATGTACCCTCAATCTTATCCTCAACAAGCAGACCCCAAGCTATTGGCATAAGCATACACATTGACCCATACCCTTTTAAGTACCCTGCACCCACTGCCAATGATTACAAAATCATCACAGTAATGAACCACTGCCTGCTTAGGGGCCCACTGTTACTAGCAACAATGGAGGGCTATACTAAAATTTTCAAAGGTGGTTCACACCACCCTACAGCCCAAGGGTATGGCCATATAAAATAAAAGGGTTTTCAGAGCTCATACCTGGGGGTGGTCAGTCCTTCTTATGGTAAGGGGCAAATGGAAGGTGGCCTCAATGTCCAGTTTTGCCATCATCTTAATGAGGTGATTAGCTTCATCCAGTGATGCCTAGTGCACTCAGTCCTTTTCTTTGGTAATGCAATAATTGACTGAGGAACACTGGAGGACCAATGAATGATGTATTAATCTGAACTTCCCTTCCCTCTTTTCAGGGATGAAACCTAAAGGGGAAATATGAAGGAAGACAAAGGGGAGAACCATAAAGGGACTAGCTATCCTGCTTGCAGATATTGTCTTCTTAAACAATTCCTTGATTACCTCCACCCTACCAGGAAATTACCTCAAATTCCTACAAGTATTAATGGAAAAAAAACAAACCCATAATAAATTCTGGGCCACTTGAATATCAGAATAATTTTGTAACACTTTGGCTAACACATCCATCTTAATGGGGAAATGTGTGGCTCAACTCACTTGAATTGTCTCAAAAGGAAGAAGCTTCCTGAAAGCCTCAAAAGTAGTTCCTGCCCCTGACTGATTGCTCTGAAAAGTGATATCACAACTTACCACCATTGCCCTAAGGAAATATGTCTAAATTCTGCTTCCCTTTGCCCAGCACTTAACATCTGAATGTCTCTTGCCACAACACAAGTGTACATGAGCAAAGTGGCAAGCCAGCCAAACACACTTGCTACTCCTGAATGCTCAGCAAGCCTCTGTACATATCTTTCAACCTTCCATGTCCAAAATGAGGAACACTAACCCTCATAATGTGGAACAAATGGGCAAAATGTGGAACACCTACTAATGGCTTACTAACAACTTCAACTAGGAAGGTCATAGGTTGGTTAAAATATGCTGGTTTTACTTATAAAGAAGATCTTTTAATTAATTAATATGATTCATTTCTATTTACAATGGATTTCACTTAAACAAATTCCTAACACTGAATGTGTGACAGAGTCTTTCAATATGGAACTTTGAGGGAACTTCGAGGAACATGAACTTTTTAAGACCCCAAATGAGGTACGTTCCTCATAATGAGGTACACTTGAGAGGTATGCTTTTGTACTGTCTGCTGACTTATCTCACTTTTCAGAAGTGTGAGGGCTAGGCTTATCTATCAAAAGGTTTAGCTGTTAGCCTGGATGATGCTCAACTGATCGTAGTGACTTTTTCACTGCCTTCTTAAAACGTCTGGTCATAGCAGAGTCAGGCTGACCCACACCTAGCATGATGTGCTTCAGACAAAGTCAGTGCAATACCAGGGCAATGCTTTCTGTGGTCCCTTCTCAACAATCACTGCCATATATAAAATAAAGCCTGCAACCTAGTTATTCCAGTTTCTCAATATAAACGTACTCATTGGCTTCTTGTCTAAAGAAGCAAGGGCTGCTGCTAGTCTATGGCCTATAGATGTCAACAAGATGATGAATTCCATTGGTGTTGATCAAATAAAAAATATCAACATAATCTTCATATTAGATTTTATCCTTAATCGTGACAGGTATATGTGCTGTAAAGGAAGACCCTGGCATTATGAATCCTGGCCCTGACAGAGAACTTTTCAACATTGCCACTCTAGAGCCATTACAGTTCCTCCTTGCCTTGTAATAGATTGCTGAATTCACATGGAAGCTGGGGAAAGGCCAAGGAAGATGAGCTTGTTACACCCTCTGTCTCATTCCTGGAATGTGCAGAGAGCACTTCCTGTGAACCACTGAGCCCTTTCTCAAAAAACAAACCAAACAGCTTAGTCCTGTCTTCCTCAGGCAAGGTATCTAAAAATCCTTTGAGATATTCCTCAGCTGCTTAATCCTGCAATCTACTTTCTTGAAGAGGATCTATATCAACCACATTACTTGCTGAGGTTGATGGAGGTGAATCTATCCCAGGACTGACTGGCAGCTCGTTTATAGGTGAAGGTTCCTAAGGCCCTTTCCTAAACTGATGCCTTAGCTTTTTATACACAGATTCACTCTCTCTGGCTCTGGGTATGTCTTTATAGCTGGTGTTCTCACCCCCTTGTTCTGTGTAGCCAAAGAAGCTCCTGGTTGATGATTTCTTGTTCACTTCTCAAAGAAAGCCTACAGCTTGGAAGCTATCCATTCCCAATGAGACCTCAAGTTCTGAAATGCTGACATAACTGCAGTAGTGAGAACAAATACTAATTATTAACTGGTCACTAGTAAGAATGCAACAAGTAACCCAAAATGGTGCAAAGCCAAAAAATGACTTGCTATAGTGAGTAAAGGGATATCCTAATTAATTTTTGACTAGGCTCAAAGCCTGCACCTTTTAGGTTCAACGGCCAGCACACTAATCTCCTAACTAAACAGACAGACAGCCTTGGAAGCAAGATACTAAAAGCTCCTTAACAAAAATATACTGTAAATCACAGCAACTACCCAGTCAGGTAATTAACTTCTTAACTCTTGTATCTTAAAGTCTTCAACATCTATAAAACACAGATTTTAATTGTATTTATTATATAATATAGAATCTGAGTAAATATGAGGTATGCTAGCAAGTATAACCTAAGGACTAAATGAACCCAGGATGGGCACTGAGTCCGAACTGTGAAACTACTGACTAGGCTGGAAAGAACAGGCAGGGAGTATTGAAGGTTTGAGAACTGGAAGATTTAGCCTGCTGTTATCAGCTGTTCCAAGTGTAAGGTAGGATGCCAGCTCTCTAAAGCAAATGCAGCAGAATTAATAGCCGGCAGAATGTACTGTCCCGGAAATTATACCTCCTTTGACTCCAACTAAACTGAACAAAAAGGAGGATATCACTTTATTAGCATCACTATACCTGTAGTAATCCTTCAAATCAATACTTATTTATTTAGTTACTTATTTTATTTTACAGTTGTTGACCGGGTTTGTCCGACTGGGCTGATAGCCCTTTTTCAGCAGAGGCCTGGAGAGAAAAGTTCCACAATTATTTACACAAGTAAAGAGTACTTAAGGTACAAAAAACAAAAACAACATTTGGAGAAAAACTCCAGAAAATAATTAGTTATGCAACATATTTATGATGTTCAAATACAATTTCTATACAATACAGACTATTGAAATTAAGTTTTCAATAAGAAGCAAGCAGCAACACTGATTAGAGATAGGATTGTGATTGAAATGTAGAATATTGAGATATTTTAAATTAAAGGAGACTCAGTGAGAAAATAGTAAAAGAAGTGATAAGAGAGTAGGAATACTGTAAATAGATGAGACACGAGAGTGAGAGTATGGTTAGATTGAGTGGGAAGAGAGACGTGTAAGTAAGGCAGAAATTTAGTTCACTGGAAGAAGGCAGGCAAAAGTGCTGCACTAGGAATAGGAAAATAAATAGTTTACGGAGGGTGAGTACAGTGGCTGGACCACTGATTGTTTCGGTATTCTTTCGTGGCAGATTTAAATTCCTTAACATTGTTGAGCATTCTAATTTCCCATGGGAGTTTGTTCCATGATTTGGCTGGATTATAGCTGTAAAGGTTACAGCCAGTTTTATTATTTGGTTGATGCATTTGTACTAGGTCTTGGCCTGAGCTACGAAGAGTCCTAGAAGGAGTGCAGTAGGAGATCAGGGAGTGTAGGCTGGGACAGAAGGAAGGTTGATATAATATGGAATGGATAACCAGGAGCTGGGAGAGAAGGAACTGATGGGGAAATTTCTGCCAGTGTAAGAGTCAGTAATGAGATTTATAATTTTGGTTTGCCGCGAATCTAACGACTTTTGTTATATGTAGATTCTAACTTAGTAAGGAGTGATGTGTTAAGGTTTGTGAGGATTTGGGAGCTGTAAATTAGGCTTGGTAGTAGCTAAGTATGTGAGAAGGATATCCTTGCTTATTATCCAATAGCTACAATATAAGGTAAAAACATGTCATTTCAAAAGACAACCATGTAAGACTCAAACCCTGAAGCCTGTTGGTTTAAAAGCTGTCATCCTACCCAACAGCCCAAAGCATCCAGCCAAGTGCACCAAGAGATTACATTGTCTAAGTACCACGGTGGGATTGACATGACAAAGCAGCAGGGAAGGAAAATGGGTTATGTTAAAAACCTGCAATGTACTGCTGATATGAAATATAGGCTATGAGTGATCCATGCCTGCCTTACATTATACATATCTTGCTGCTAAACTACCCTACCCTGTTTCTTAACTCTTAGCACAGTACCCATAATGATAAACCTCATACCCAGGATCAGCACCCACCCAGAAAATAATCCAGAACAATCAGGGACAATTTTCTAATGTAGAATTCCTAACCTGTGAAGTTGCAGAATAAAATAATGCAGATTATCATGCATTTCTGGAAGTAAAGTATAACTCCATTTATTGCAATTACCATGTTTTTCCCCAAAATTCCAGCTGTAGAAGGCACTAGAAGGGTCAGAGCAGTTTGTTGTTGTTGTTTATAAATGGACATGACCCTGAAATTCAGGAACAGCTTAAAGATTTAACAAAACCTGTCAAAGTGTAAACTGTTATCAAAGCTGGGTAAAGCAATAAACAAGGGAATTGCAGTACTTAATGCCAACACTGAAAACCACATGCCATTTCCAACTACCAGTAAATTAACTGATAGCTGGTATTATTACTTAGCCCATGGCATCATTACCACTATAGACTGTACCTCTAAACCTCTTAAGGCTGGAGAGCTGAAAATGCTGTAACTGATGGGGATGAAAACACCTTAAACCTAGAACATTGGTAGAATGACCAGTTGTGTCTTAGTATAGATTTTAACAAATAAAATCTGGTACTCGAGTACCTGCCATTACTTAAAGCCCTTGGCACAGTGATTAAACTATGAGATAAGTGGGGACATTGCCCAACAAGCTAGATAGTTGACAGTATACTCCAAACTCAAGGGAGGGGACAGCTCACAAGGTGGGAAGTCTATCTCAGATATCTTGTGCAAATGAAAAGTGACAGCTGACAGGGATATCAGCTGACAGGGGACCAGCACAAGAACACAGTTCCTCTGCTCAGTGATATCAGACAATTCTTAAGAAAAAAATACTATGAGGAGGTGAAGTTGCCTTAATTACATCTGAAATTGATTTGACAAAATACAGAAGACCAATGAAAATGAGACAGTTATAAATGCCACAGCCATCCTAAACTGTTCTCTCTTAAAAATGTTAATAATACTTACACATGCTTGTTTTTTTTTTTTTATTAATCTAAGTTACCAGCCCAGACAAAAGATCTCAGTCTTGACAGAACTATGGAGAAATGACCAACTGATAAATGTCTGTTCTAAATTTATAGCCATAAGTAACACTCCTTGAACTGACATAAAACAGAGAAGATATTAAAACAAGCTGACCCCAGCCAACCCCAGACACCACAACCTAAGGTAGCTGCAGACTGTTGTCTGACCCATTACTCACTTCAAGCCAATAAACTAACTCCCTTAACTGGTCGCTGAGCAAGCAGCCAAATGTCTTAATACAGGAAGCACTCAAACAAGCTTTCAAGCAGTCCTATGCTGGAGTGATAAATCTTCCCTTCTGTCTATATTAAATGCCACTTATGAAGTTGAGGGTGGGTGACATGCTCCTCCCTCTTTAAAGTGTGCCCATAGGGATTAACTGTAAATGAAATTTGGGAACATTTATGATGGCAACAGGTCCACTGTAAAGCAATAGGTTTGCAACTCTGACCGAGCGATCATTGCACCTTTTTTACCGAAGTTCATAATGCAATTCCTGAAATGTGAGAATAAAAGCCTGTGTGCAAACTGCAAGTTAGTCACTTATTATGGCTTTTGCACTCATATTTTGCCTTAAATTTTATAATATTAATAATTCAATTATTTACACAGATAGAACAATATTTGCACTCAGAGAAATAGAAAGCATTATTGTTTTCTGTTTGAATGCTTCACAGCAAGAGGTTCTCCGGTTCGATACTCGGTTGGGGTGCCTTCTGTGCAGAGTCTGCATGTCCTCCCTGTAGTCGCGTGGGTTTCTTCCTGGTGCTCCGGTTTCCTCCCACATCCCAAAGACATGCTGTAGGTGGATTGGACACTCTAAATTGGCCCTAGATGTGAGTGCGTGGGTGTGTGTGCCTTCTGTGGAAGGTTGAGCACCGGGCTGGCAACTCGACACTGTAAAACTTCACTGCCAATCATGAATGGACAGGTGATCTGCTGTGGCAACCCCTAACCGGGAAAAGCCGAAAGAAGAAGAAGAAGATTATTTTCTGTTTGAAATTTCTGTTAATAATTGGTTTTATTTCCTCCTCTGTCACTGTGCACAAGTCAATAGATCCTGCTACATGAAGGTGTATTTGACAATAAAATGTTGAGTGTATATGAATTTCTCACATATGCCTATATAAAAGCTGAGAATATAGAAATACTGACTGCTGTATGAGATGAATCAGTGTAGTTTTATCAGTGCCAGGTTCTGATCTATACTTTCTGTCAGGGTCAGACTTAGGGGAAAAAGGATCCCCTAGGCAAAGGACCCCATTTCACCCTTCTCACACCCATAGCTGGCCTTAGGCATAGGCCAACTAGGCAGCCACCTAGGGCACCACTCTAGCAGGGGTGCTTTTTTTAGTAATCTGGATGGCACAGGTAGACTAGGATGGGGGCACAGGGTGGTGTTAGGGGTGCTGTGGAGACTTTTTCTTTAGGGTACCAGGTGACCAAAGGCTGATTCTGCTCACACCAACTCCATCACTGCCATCCCCTCATACCACATCCACTGAGGCCCTTCTGCACCTCCAGTGCACTTCCCTGGTAAGCGTCCTAGCTACAACAGCCTCTAGGTCTTGCTCTCTAGCTAAAAATATAATTTTATTTAAAGATGTGTACTGCTGTGAGACTCCCAGTATTGTATATCACTTAATCTCGCTGCATCATAACCACTGTAAACTGTACCTCTATACCACTGCCTGACACTTTACATTTCATATGTAATAATAACATGTAAGGACCCAGCAAATGCACTTCTTGCAGTTGTTATGTCAAGTAACTTCAGGCTTTGTGCAGCTGTTCATTTTCTGTTGTTAGGTTTACAATGCAAATTATAAGACAAATAAACATCACCGTCTACAGGTGAGTATATGGTCTTCTTTGTGACTAATTTTATGTAAAGCTGTAGTAACCTTGTCTAGAATAGTCATATATTAAAGTCAAAGCATTGTAATCCTTCCAGATATAATTTCAAAGAGCAGTGATTGTCAGATGTTTACTTACCTTCATACTGAGTCCTAACCATAACAGATGCACGATCCTGGTATGACTCTGCTGGTAGAAGACTAGAGCTCTAACCACCACTGGTACACAAGATAGCATGACTGCACAGGTTCAGAGATCCAGCTGTACTCATATTGGTTTCTTTGCCTTTACTACACCTTTTACTGCCTTGTCTTCTCTTTGGACATCTCTGCATATTTGCAAACACTCTGGATATGTATGGAGTCAGGACTATTGCAGGACTACTGTATGTGTCAAATATATTTCATTCTCAAGTAATGTTATGTACATAAGCTAATGCACAAAATATAATGGGTACCACAACTGCAAAAATGGCCAGAAATGCTTGAACATCAGCTCAGAGTGTGAGGGTCACATGCATCTCTGCAATACCAGTGAAGCAGCAGTCCATCATATATGGTTTCAGTATGACCAACTGAGAAATCATACAAAGTCATTATAATATTCCTGTAAGCATGCACTGTTTAGACAGAAAAACTTGGGGATATTACAAAGAAATGTTGCACACTCATTCATGTAAAACAAATGAGAAAAAAATAAAGATGGGGTATTTGCAGCATGCATAATGCCTTCAGGGACCTATACAGATTTAAAGATGTCAGAAACTAATTACTTTTCAATTTATGGCAAAGATAACTACAAGGATACAAGACAGTGTCTTAACATCTGGAAACAAAAAGCAGACCAGCTTTGGCAGCAGATTGTTAGATGATGGAATTGCAAGTCTGCTACTCAATTGCTGTCTTCCTTACCTGATGCAACTGGTGCAATCTCTGTTTTGTCAGCTTACAAACATTACTGCATCTCCTAACTCCACAATTATTATAATACACAACATTTACAAATCAAAAGAATACTCTAAATAAATGGAACACTTACATTTTGATAAGCAGTTCAGTTTTTTTTTTTCAGTATAACCAAGATGGGTGTGTTTCATTGATCTGACTTGATTGTTATTTTATAGTTTAGTTATGTATTTTTGCCAGTTCCACAGTTTTTCTTTTGGTTTTGGGAAATGCATAATTTAACAGTGTGTTGCCTGCAAAACTATAACGGTCAATAACAGAAAGATCTTCGAAAGAGACGTTGAAGAAAGGCAATAACCTCCAAATTGTTATAATTTGTCAGTTTCTGCCATGCCAGCCCACAACATGCTGACACATTAAAATTATGGACAAGGGTACACAGCCAGCTATAGTCACCAACCAACAGGCCATGATGTGAGTCACTAGATATCTGGTCTCAGTGGTGTGTACAGAAGAACAGCATGATTTGACATTAAACATAAACTCTGATGTTCAACAATAGATCACTGTTGCAGCAGGGTAAGCTTATTGGGTTTTACCCCAGTGACTGGCCAGCTTTCAAAGCTTAAGGGCACCTTCCAAGCACTGTAACTACAAGGAGCTCAAAGAGAGCTCCAATATAAAGACAGGTGGCCAATTTTTCCTGACTAAAATGTTGTGCTTGCTAGGAAGCTGAATGATTTTATGGACTGTGATTGCACTTCTAACAGAACTTGTGTGTAAATACTTATGTGAACCTTTTGTGTAAGAAATTAATTTTTTGGCAGAATTTTCCTACAAGATGTGTAGGCTTGTGTTTTTGGGACTTGATATTGTGCCTGTGGGGGACTGTAAGTGGTTTTCTTACCTCAGTACCACTTATCTACTTTACTTTTACCAACTCGTCCAGGCACCTCTAACTACCTTCAAGGTGTCATTTTTGGCTTACACATTGAGCAGCTACTAGTCTCTGCTGTTTCACCTTCTTCTGTCTGCAAGAAAAAGAATGTTGTTAGAGAGTCAATGGGTGTCTCTGTCTGGGTCTTGTTGTGTCTCATACACATGTGGATGGCTCTGGTGTGGCCACTCTTGATTCTCCAGACTGGTCATCTTTTTCCCATGCCTCTGGTGTTACACTGGCAGCCACATCCTCTGTAGCTGTAGAAATGCCTTTGCATGGGCAAAGGAGAACCACTCTTGGCTGGCTGAAGGAAAGGATCAGGTGAAATTTCTTCACTCAGCTGAGACTGAGATTCTGAATCTGAGATGAGTTTGCCTACCCTGGGTCAGTCAATTTTCAGGGAGTATCCCATCAAAGGTGAACACAGAGAGAAATTATTCTTTCCCTGTTCATATCTCTATGACTGTGGAAAATTTGCTGTGATTTGTTAAGGAGCTCATTTCTGCCATTTTATAGCCAACTTCTGCTTCAGGCAAGAGAGTGAAAATGTTCCCTTTCTTTCTGACAGTCATTTTGTGGAGCATGCATTGCAGGGCAATGGTGATACTTCAGGAATTTTTTTTTAGTCTGAACTTTCTGATTCTGAAGAAAACATTGTTTCAGATCTACCTGTAGATTATCTGTCTTTTCTTAGAGTTTATATAATATAAGAGGCTATTTCACAGGAAGCAGAATGAAATTCCTATTGAACAACAATGTTTCATGGTATGCTACAGTTTGGTATGCCTAAATTTGCAGCCACTCCACCTGTTGTACCTGCTTTTGAGAGCCTTTTTCTCACTGCCTTTTGTTTGCCTAACAGTCAGCCTCCTAAAACTGAGCTGACTAAAAGCCTGGATTTGAATCTAAGCCCTTCAGGGCTCTTCTGTCTCCAAAAATAGCACTTATCTGTGTGTTTTGAGGCTCAACTGTCAGCTGACGCTGTTCCATCACTGGGCAGACAAATTCCCCTTCAGGAAAAAAACCTTCCACTTTTATCTTTAGTGACAGAAAACTTACCTTTTCAGTAAAATATTTATATTTTAGTTAGGAAACAAGTTTTTATTGATTGACATGTGCCTCGTTCAATTTTAAATGAGATTGTCTCTTTTTTACTTTTATGGTAAAAAGTTGTTACAGCTTATTTAAAACCACGTTTTCTGTGGAGAAACTGATGTTATTGTACTTTTTGGAAATAGTGTAACTGTTTAAAGTGCTTTTTACTTTTTTTTTTTTTTTGGGGGGGGGTTGGGGATTATTTTTTTACAACTTACCTATTTTACCAACTTCTGCTGCTTATCTTTCACGAGAATTAATCATCTTTTTTGGCTTAACCATGGAATAGCCGACCAGTTTCTAGGTAGTACTTTCTTCCAACCACAAAAATAAAAAGATTGTTAGGCAGCCTTTGCCACAACATCAAGTTGATCTTTTGCCTCAGATGCAGATGGGTGACTTTGCTGCTGCCAAAGATGGTTCTTTGTACCACTCATCTTTTTCCCTGAGTCCAACTGGTGTGATCCATAGAGCTGCCAGGGACCAGGGTTAGACATATCCTCTGCAGCTATTGTTGTGTCCTTGTCAGGCAGGGTTTAGCCATTCTTATCAGTCCTTGGAGAAGAGGCAGGGAATGCCTCTCTGATTAGCCACAGATCTATGCCCATATGGGTGATTGCTGGCAATTTTGCATTTGTTTATTCAGAAATTCCTGTTAAAAGAAACAAAACTAAACATATGTCTTCTATTGTCTCAGTGACATTGGATGGAGTAATGCATTGGGCTTGGTTCAGGGTATAGTGCCAGCACTTGACCCTTCTTGTATAGCTGGTTCTGTTAAGTGAAAAAGGGATTCTTGTTTTCCTGAAGAGATTCAAGAGTTTGAACCTCAAAAGGACTGTGACGGAGATGATAGTATTCTTGTGTAAAATATTTCCATAACTTTAGATGTCCTTCTCTTCTATATGCTGCTGTATCAGTAACATAAGGGAGTCTGCCTCTGGTTGACTCGAACTTCCGGCCATTTTACAAAAGATAGATGCTACTGCAAAGGGGCATGTGATGTCCCACATCTCTCTCTGCAGATGTCGGTCATAAACGGACGTTGGGTACAAAATGGCTGACAGCACACACCTACCACTGAATGTATGTTGCCGGAATCAAGAACTACAAAGTGAATACTTAGGAGTCAGGCAAGTGTCATGGGGAAGACAGGGTGAGAAACTATACAACAGCATATAGAAGAGAAGGACATCTAAAGTTATGGTAAATTTTTGCACAACAATACTATGTCCTTCTATTTATATGCTGCTGTATCTATAACATAAGGGAGAGTGCAAAAGCTCCTATTACTAAGATTTGGAGGGAGGAACAAAAGCATTTTCCACAAAGCCATGAAGGATGGCTCTGGCCCTAAAATTGATGTCCAGCTTATAGTATTTGGTGATGGCATGGACACAGGGCCATGTAGCTGCTTCTAAAATGGCAGCTGTATCCAAACCCTTAATGAAAGTCCCAGAGGAGGACACTGCCCTAGTGGAGTGTGCCTTTACTGGGAAGGGAAGCCTTCTGCCATGGGCTATAGAGCAAAAGGAGATGGTTTTAGAGATGCAAGAAGATATGGTTTGCTTGGAAACATGGTGTCCAGGCTCTTGGGTGGTAGGAGACAAAAGGGTCTGTCTGATTTATGGATGGATTTGGTCTTGTCAAATAGTATCTGAGCTGTCTATGTACATCCAAGTGTTGGATCCTTTCTGCAGGGTTTTGGGGTGAAGGGAAGACGGTTGGAAGGTTAATGGCCTGATTCAAGGAAAGTTTGTTAAAAACTTTGGGCATGAAGGATAGATTAGGACATAAACAAACCCTGCCCTTATGGAAAACTGTAAAAAGATGCAAGGCCATGAGGGCTTGCAGTTCCAAAACCCTTCTGGCTGAAGTAATGGCCACCATGAGTATAGTTTTCCATGCACAGTATTGAAGAGGACAGTCTTTGGCTGTCTCAAAGTGTGATAGTGTCAACTTTTCCAGAACAACATTTAGATTCCAAGGAGGAGGAATGAGCTTTTTTGGAGGTCTAGGTTGAAGAACCTCCTTCAAAAATAGCTTAACTTCTAGCCTAGAAGCCAGAGGTGGGATAAGTGGAAGGCATGCTGAGGTGTCAGATAAGTGGGTCTTAATTAAAGCAAAAAGACAATCCAGACTTCATCAATTCACAAAGGTTGAACAAAACCACTGGAGGTTCTACTGCCAGTGGTTGTAAATTTTCTTTTTGACACCAAACAGAAAACCCCTTCCACTTTGATAGATATGATTTTCTGGTAGTTGGTTTTCTGGCCTCTTGCAGAACCTGAAGCATGTCCTTTGTGTATAGGTGTCTGAAGGAAATCAATGCCCTATCACCCACAATGTAAGGTTCAATGTGGACAGCTGGGAGTGTATAAGCGTTCCCTTCTCCTGTGTGAGTAGGTCTATCTGGTGGGGTAACTTGTGGTGATTAGTCTTGGTTAGATGATGTATTAGGGTAACCAATGCTGCCTTGGCAAATAGGGGGTGATCAACAAAATATGTGGTTGTTCTTTTTGAATTTTCAGCAGAACTTTTTGTATGAGTGGGAAAGGGGGGAATGCATAGGGGTACATCCCCTTCTAAGGGAATGAAGGAGCATCCATCCTTCATGCTTCTGGATGTGGTACCCTAGAGCAGAAGGGTGGAAGCTGTTTGTTCATGGGGGAGGCAAAGAGAGCCACATCCAAAATACTCCATCAATGGACCAGGTCTAAGAACACATCCCTATTTAACATCCATTTGTGTAATTGAGTCATGGTCCTGCTTAGAGTATCTGCCATCACATTCTGTGCTGAAGGGATGTAGATGGCTGGACAGGAGGTAGGACCTTGTCCCCCCTGTTTATTGATATACCACAGCACAGTGGTATTGTCTGTGTACCACCTCAGGCATGCCTGGCAGGAGACGATCCTTGAAATTTTGGAGGGCTAATATGAAGCCTATCATCTCATTGATATTGACGTGCTCCATGTGTTGGCTCAGGGTACATGAGTTTCTCACTTTCCATTCTCCCAAGGTTGCTCCCCAACTTGTGTCTGAAGCATCTGTTAACAGGTCTTGACTGGGGAGCAGGGGTTGAAGGGGCAGGCCTGGGTTGGCCTTTATCTGGGCTATCCACCAGTTCAATTCCCTGGAAAAGCATGGAGTCATGGGAACCATGAACTCCAGGGGGGTGTCAGTATTGCTTCCAGACTGTTCTCAAGTACCATTGGAATTTCCTCATATGAAGCTTTGCAAGGGGTACCATGGGGATGGTGGAGGCCATGAATCCCGGGAGCCTGAGAAACTCCCTAGCCAACAGGTTTTGAGAGGGAGTAACCCCTTGCAATAAGAAGTGAGTGACAACATTTTGTTTGGAGGAAGACAGTCCTTGATTTTTTATGTTAGGATCCTGCATCCCAGGAACACATGGTCCTGTGTGGGTATCAGGGATGTTTTCTGGAGGTTTATGGTGAACCCAAGACTTTTCAAGAGGGAAATAGTGAAGTCTAGGTGTTGTAAGACCAATTGAATCAAGGGGGTCTGGATCAGGATATCATCCAGATAGGGGAAGTGTTGGATTCCCCTTGTTCTGGCAAAGGTAATGACTGGAGCTAGGCATTTTGTGAACACTCTTGGGGCTGTAGATAGACCCAATGGCAAAGCACAGAACTGAAAGTGTGCAGAATCACTGAGAAGTGGAGGAATTTCCTGAAGAGGGGATGGATTGGGATGTGTAAGTAGGCATCCTTTATATCTAAGGATACCAAGAAGGCCTGGGGAAGGAGCCAGGGAAGAAGGGTAGGAAGAGTGAACATCCGAAAAAAGGGTACCTGGTGGTAGGTGTCTAAATAGGACAAATCCAAGATTGGTCTCTAGGGACTTTCTTTCCTGGGAACCTTCTTTCCTGGGAACTAGGAACATCCTGGAGTAAAATCCCTTTCTTCTTACATGAGGAGGTATCTCTTGAATTGTGCCTTGAGAAAGGAGTTCCAGCTGAACAGGAGAAAATAAAGCCAGTTGGTCTCTAGAAGGTTGTGGAATGCCTTTGGGAGTGGGTCTGGTTTCCCGTACCATGAAGTATCCCTGTTTTATGATTGAGAGGACCCAAGAGTCCTGGTTGACCTGTTTCCAAGCATGGAAGGATAGGGAGATATGCATGAAGAAAGGGGTGTCTTGATTCAATGCCTGGTAGTCACGGGCTACCATGCTTAGCCTGAAAGGACTGTTTGGGAACAGGAGCAGAGGGAGCAGACCTATAGGAAGTCTGTTTCTTGGTATCGTTTTTGCCTTTGGGTGGCATTTGCATGGCAGGCCTTCTCTCAAAGGAGGTTTTGGCTGGATAGTTCCTTTGAAAGCGTGGAACTGGGGAGACAAAAATGTGCCAGAGATCCTGCAGCTCCTTACCCTTCTCCTGAAGGGCCTTGAAAAGTTCAGCAGCTGCTGAACCAAACAAAGATTTGTTGTCCAAGGGAGCATCCATGAGTTTAGACTTAATGTCATCAGGGAGAGGCTGCAGCCTAAGCCAGGAATATCTCCTGATGACAGAACCTATGGCAGCAGCTCTAGATGAGGCCTCTACTGCATCATAACTGCACTTGATAGAGTGCTTAGCTACTTGAGTGCAGGAATTCAGGACACTAGAGATTTTTGCCTTTGCTGGGAAGTCATGAAGGGCACACAATTGTTTCACCACATCAGAAAGAAGAGCCAGTGAGTATTTGGTCATGTGAGTCTGGTGGTTAATGGCTCTCACTTCTAATGTAGCAGATGTGTGGACTTTTTTGCCTAGGTGCTCCATTAATCTGCTCTCTTTGACATTGGGAAGGAGGGAGGTGGAAGGGTGTAATTTGGAGGTTTTATCTGCAGCCACAGAAATGATGGAAATGTCTACAGAAGGTCCTTGAAAATAAATTTAGCCTCTTCAGGGACTTTGTAAAGCCTGTCTGGGTGCTTAGGTGCAGGTGGTTGGGAATCTGGGTTTTTAGAAGCAGCCAGGAAAGCATCCAAGAATCAGCTGGTACAGTGGGAAATTAGTGATAGTTCTCGGTCCCTGAGAAAATATTATGATTATCATAAATGGAATTTCCTGAACCTACCCCTGTTTTTCCTGTTCTCTATACTGTAGAGGATGATTTTGTCATAGCCTGCAATTTTCCTGGCAATCAGCAGATAAATTATATAAGGTATTTTAAGTTTTTTGCATTGATAGCAGACCTGACCAGGAAGCTACAACTTTAGCAAATCCAGCTGCTACTAAGCCCCTTATTAATACTAATCTCTCTTCTTCTGACAAGGATGAGAAGGCTTGTGATAAGTTTTGGAGAAAAAAGTGTATGCTCATATAACTCTTTTTTTTATTACTCTCAGATATCAGGCTCATTTGTCAAAGTTTACTCTGGCCACTTGTGAGAACATGAGGAACGTTTTTACATCAGTTGCCTCTTGCGAATAAAAAAATGCTTTGTGTAGTTTGACTTCTACTTTTTCTCAAGTCTCTGCCCATTGTTTAAAAATCCACATATGTCTCTACTGCCACCACTTAGAAGGAGGTTCGCCTCCCAGAGGATGTCAAAAGTAAAGTTTTGAATTTTCTCATAGAGAGAGAACTAGTATTTGGGCCTTCTGCTGCAGAAGTCATTAAAAAAACAAAGTGGTAAGCTGATCAGCAGGATTTCTTAGATTTTTTCAGCCCCCATTCTTCAGGTTTACTAAGGGATTCTATACTCCCTCATCTAATTTCAACAAAAAGTAAAATCTGCTGTAAAGCATATATTTAAAAACAGTAACAGGGAAGTTCCAAAAGGAAAGCAAGGAACCCGCTCGGAATAAAAGACAGTCTAGTAACTCTGAATGATTATATGACAGACATTCCTTCCCTCTCTGACCATGGCAGTTCTTTAATTCATCCAGAAAGTCTGAACTTTTTTATTTATTTATTTATTTATTTATTTAACATTTGTTGATCGGGAAAGTCCGACTAGGTTCCCCAGAGTCTGTTTTCAGCAGATGCCCGGGGAGAAATACTCCAGATGCATGTCTTTGGAATGTGGGAGGAAACTAGAGTACCCAGAGGAAACCCACACAAACACAGGGAGAACATGCAAACTCCACACAGAAGGCACCGCAGCCGAGAATCGAACCAGAGAACCTCTTGCTGTGAGGCGACAATGTTAACCACTGAACCACTGCGCCGAGATTTCAATTTTTGGCAACAATTTTTTTTTTAGACAGAAGTGTTCTGAGTGTAATCTATCGAGGCTCAGATGGCAGTGGGAGTCTTTCCTTTCTTTTCATGGATTCACCTTCATCCAGTAGACCAAACTCTTCCTTTCTTTCCTGTCATCCAGCATATGCTGGCTCAGGTGGTGGTAGAAGCTGTCCCTCCTCCTCTGGAGAAGATTTTATTCAAGGATTTTTATGATGCCAAAGAAAGAAACCTCTTGGAGACCAGTTCTGGACCTTTACTTTTTGAACCAGTTTGTGTCAGTGCCTAAGTTCAAAATGCTGTCACTTCACAATCCCTTATTCCCCATTTCAGTTTTCTAGTGACCTTGGCTTTAAAAAATGTTTCTTAAGGTTTTAAGTTTCTGAATCATCTGCTTCTCTATGGGTGTTCAGAATCTATCTAGCTTCTGTGATAGCTTACTGCAGGCTGCAAGGTACTCTCGCTTTTCCTTATTTAAGTAACTTGGTCTTTGCAGAGTCATTTTCAAAATGCTAGGAATATCTCACTTGGGTAAGGGATCTCTTGCACAGCCTGGGATTCCAAGGTAATATTCAGAAGTCATTTCTGATTTGTTCTCACAGGACTGTTTTTCTAGGATATCTGATGGACACCTCAATTCAAAGTGCTTTTCTTCTATAGGGAAATGGTACTGTATTTAGACCTATTCCTAAGGTTTTCCAATCAAACATCTCAGGACTGGAATTCCTCATGATTCTGGGGCTCATGCAGCAATGGTATTTCGATACCTCCTGTAAAACTCCTCATGAGAAAGTTCAAATGTTACCTGAAGTCGCTATGGTCCCAGCACCAACATACCTTCACTTTTCAAATTCCAATTCTAGGATTTGTGTTAAGAAAGATTATGTGGTGGAAAAAACATCTCTCACAATGCAGTTCTCCCATTCTCCCCTCCTGATCCAGCACAGTCAGTCCCAACAACCACTCAGATTTTGCTTCTAGAACAGTGTCTATGGGAATAAAAGTGCAGGGTCTTTGAAACAAAAAAGGCAGAGCAAAACACATCAACATAAAAGAGATGCTAGCTCTCATAAATGTTCCCAACTCCCTAAATCTTTTGTAGTCCATGGGACCTGTACAAGTGTTTACAGACAACACCACACTGATGCAGTATGTAAAGAAACCAAGGAAAACCAGATATTACCCTACATGCAGATTAGCCATGGTAGCCTAGTATAATGTTTTTCAGCATAGTCAGACGTTTTACGTTCCCTCAGAGCAAAATTATGCGGCAGACAAGCTGAGCAGGACCAGTACAGACCCTCATGAATGGAAACTGAATCAGATGGTCTTTCAAATTTTGATTTTTCTCTGAGCAACACCTCAAATAATTCTTTCTACCTCCTCTCTAAACAATCAGCTGGCAAAACTCTGCTCCTAGACTCCATGCAAGAATGCCTGGAAGACATATGCTTTTTCTATGGACACAAATGTTACTGTGTGGTTTTCTACCTTTTTCACTAATATGTAGGGTACTTCTGAAGATTCAGAAAGACTCCCCAAAGATCATTGTGGTGACTCCCTTCTGGCCTAGGTATCAGTAGTTTTCCTTTCTCCAGGTAATGGCCAGGGAAATTACCACAAATTTCCACTTAGACTGGATTTACACACACAAGACAAGTGATGTTTGATACATCCTCATCCAAAACAGCTTCAAGTGACTGTCAGGATAATAGCATTTTATCTTCTAGACACATTTTTTCTTAGAACATGCAGCAAATATTAAAGGAGGTAAAAAAATTGATACTAGAAAATCATATATTAACAAATGGGAAAGGTTTTCTATCTGGTGACAACAAAAGAACCAGCAACTATTCAGGGCCAGTGTGTCTCTGGTTTTATATTATTTACATGAGTTACTATCCTATAACATGTCTTACTTCTCAGTCAAGGCTCATTTGTTGGTCATTTCAGCAGTGCTGCCAATGAACCTACCTCTTTCACTGCAGTCTCATGTGAAAATGTTTTTTGAAAAGGATGTTGCCAAGAAGCTTCCAAGAAAACAGGTTGATCCAAGTTAGAATCTTAACATTGTGTAGAAAAACTAATCCCTTGCTCCATTTGAACCAGCTCATCAGGCTGACTTGAGATTCTTGACATAGAAAACAGTCTTACATATTGCTCTGTCCTCTGAATTGGTATGTGTATGTGGTATTTGTGTGTGACTGGCCTCTGGCTGTGACCACTTTGTGCTCTATAAATATATATACATGCATATACATATATATATATATATATATATATATATATATATATATATATATATATATATATATGTGTGTGTGTGTGTGTGTGTGTGTGTGTGTGTCTGTGCGTGTGTGTGTGTGTGTGTGTGTGTGTGTGTGTGTGTGTGTGTGTGTGTGTGTGTGTGTTTACATATATATACATATATACACATACATATATGGTGGTTGATTGACAAGTTGTTGAACACAAAAAAAAAGCTGACACAGCTGGTCAAAAATCAGCTTCTCTTGTATGAGACTGCAGTACACTGGATATAAGGGATTTTGCCCGTTCCCCTCTACAGTGCAACCTTGAAGTTAGTATATATAATTAGCAGGTGGTTGTGCAACACAATTTTGAGAAGTTGTGCTCAATAGCTTGCAACTTGATATGTTGCTTATTCAAGAAGGCAATATACTCCCATGTGTTTGTGTGTGTGTGTGTGTGTGTGTGTGTGTGTGTGTACTTGTATTTATTTACCTATCTATATGCATATATGTATTTGTTCATTTTTTTCTAATGTTTTTGGTCCTGTTACAGTGATCTTCCCCTCATCTTTTTCTGTCTGAGTCATCCTCGACCCATGACCTGAATGGTTGGTGTACTTCTGGAAAAGGGGCTTATTAATTGATGGGGCAGGAGCAAGATGAGAGTGGAAACTTAAATGTCTTTAGCTCACATAGTTCAGCTTCACTGTGGTGACATCCCCTGAGCCCACTGAGGAATTTTTTAATACCCTGCATGTCTCTTCTCTACATCTATTGGCCATAACACTACTGTACCAGGGCCAACCACAAAACGGCATAATTACTTATTTATTTATTTATTTATTGCATTTGTTGACCGGGAAAGTCCACTGGGCCTAAGAAGAGCCCATTTTCAGTGGAGGCCCGGGGAGCAAAGCTCCACAATATACAAAGCAAAACAAAATTGAGTACAATAGACAATAAAATACAAATGAACAATGTTTATACATAGAAAATATTTACAAAGCAAGTGTCAACAGCATAAGTGTATACTTCCACATACCTGGCCCAGCTAAAAACCATAAGCAGTCTTTTTCAGACAAAGTCATGTTTGATTTTTCAAAGGAAGGTCATGCCTACTTAACTGGCAGGCTTCTTTGAGAAGGTAACCAATACAATGGATGATGGGAAAATGGTGCATACTGCCTACCTAGACCTTACTAAGGCTTTGGAAACAATACCCAACTCAGGTATTGTGGACAAACTCACTAACCTAGCACAGATCCCTACACAGCTCACTGGATTGCCATCTGGTTCACAGATAGGACCCAAGAAGTCAGGATTGATGAGACTACCTCCACCAAGAGGTAAGTCACCAGTGGAGTACCACAGGGTTCAATGCTGGGCCCATGCCTGTTTGGCATTTACTTCTCAGAGGTCAAGGCAAATGTCAAGGGCCTCTGGCTCACCAACTTCGCAGTCAACTGCAAATAGTGAGCTATCATAAGTTCTGCCCTTGACACTAATATCCTTCAAGAGGATCTAACATAGGCAAATGACTAGTGTGAAAGCCACAGATTAAAACTCATTGCAAACAAGTAAAGAAAACATCTACCCAACAGAATTACTCCATTGATAAGACACCCCTAAGAGTTTACCCAGTAGTTAGAGATCTGGTAACATATCTTAACATTAATCTGACTTTTGACCAACACGTAGCCACGATAGCCATGATAGTAAGAAAATCATTCTACAACGCCCAACTTATATGTAAGGATATACTATCTAAGTCCAAGGAAGTTATAGTACCACTTTACTCACCCCTTATCAGACCCATCATTGAGTACAATACCCCCTTCGTCATCTACCTTACTAGTCATATGCAGCAGATGGAATGCCTACAGAGGTCACTCACCAAGGGAATCCATGTTATTAACACATTCCCTATACAGATCACTTTAGAGGCTTGTATACTTGGCATCCTATAGGTTGTTGAGAGGCAATCTGTGTTTGGCATATAAAGCATCCTTACATCCAGCCCTGATGGAGCTTTTGCACTTCTGCAAAACCAGGAGCACCAGAAACACTAGATTCCGGGGTCTGAACTTTGCTTGCAACATAAATAGAACATGCTGGTGAGAAGGTTATGTGACTCAAAGGATCCCAATGCTCTGGAATAGGCTCTCCATCTATGTGAAGCAGAATGCATCCCTAACCCTATTCACATATAATTTTGACCATTGGATGTTTAATCATAAATTCATCTGACAGTAAACATTCCATAACTAATACATCCCCCACATGACTTTTTGGCAGCCTCCGAACAAACATACCTCTCTAACAAATACCATCCCCCTGTTTATGCCACACACATTACAGGGGGATGCAATTGGGTTGGGTTGTGTGGCTAGGCTTAAAAAGGCCTGGTGGTTGTTAGCCTGGATGTTCATGCATGAGCCTGCACCTGTCCATCTTTACAGGAGAAGCCTGCACTCCTGAAATGGATGAGCCAACACATACTATTTACTTCCATTTCTTTTCAACCAGGCCATCCAGTGTTTGGCTTTGCTAATCAAACTGGGATTAGCTGAGGTGCAGTCATTACTCCTTTAGTCTATACAGCAAAGCTGGCTGAATTTCATATATATTGCCTTGGAACTGCATTATCTATTTAACTTACCTTTGGTCATCAGAGGCATGGTAACGTCTCAAAATTTGGTACTGATTGGACATGTACCCTATGCAATAAATTGTCCACACTGATTAGGTGATAGACAAGATTTCTGAATTTGCCAACTGCAGGCAGCGTTCCTGCAACTATAACGCATGAAATCACTTTTTATGTGTATATCTCTTTCAAGCCTTGCTGGCACCTTGATGGGCAAATGTCTTTAGTTAATGGTCTCTATGACTGAAAGCATGATGTTGTAGAACTACTTCATGATGGTACATCTGTCTACAGATATCTGTGGAATCAAACACTCTCTCTACTCATACCATAGCACTGAAATCTGGAACACAATCCCTCAAACTATCAGATCCGCAGTTAACCCTACTCACTTCAAAAAATACTTAAGAATCACTTGTTTAACAACTGGCCCTGTTCATGCTCTAACACAGGCTAACTCAGACTACCTCTTGACTATTATCTTACATCTTTCAACTTTTTCACTCTAGGAGCTAAATATGTTACCCCTCCTCCACTAAAAACTGTAAACTTTCTTTTTCCATTTTCTCCTCTTACGCATCCTAGTTCAGTCTCTCTTCTTCTATCACCCTAACTAGCATAGCCACTCTAATACAGTCCTTAACCTAACCCCAAACCTTCTCTTCTCTTAACCCTTACTTTTTGACTATCAACAACTCTACACTAAATTGCCTACTGCCCTCTTTTCCTTCTTACCTATACATACATCACTCTTTTATATCTTTTGCCTATTTCCCTTCTGCTCTCCTCTCTATTTTATCTCTTCTTCTTTCTCATCCCTGTCCTACATAAAATCCCCTTGAATATTCTTTTGTAAGAATTATATTATCTAATGTATATATAAAAGTGTGCTCTATCCATTATTGTTAATATTATACTATCCATGATGTTCTTTATTTGGTTAAGTATCAAATTTTTGTAAATATTGTACCTATGTAACTTTGTACCCCACTTGGTTTATGTATCAAATTCTTGTAATTTTGTACCAAAGTAATTATGCTATTGTCTCTGGAGCCTTTCTCCCCAGGGCCTACTGGAAATGGGCTTATGACCAGTTGGACTTTCCTGGTAAAAATGTGAAATAAAATAAATAAATTCATTGATATGATGGTGCACTATCTGCAGGAATTTTGAACATGATTCAGGGGTTAATTAGGGTGTAAGACAGCTAGTGTATCCCTCATGGGTCTCTGAAAAGTTCCTGATTCAATGATACCAACAGAAATACTGACTCTTGACTCCAAGGAAATTGGATTTCTTCAGAATTAGTGTGCAATGTTAAGCAGACAGATCTTCCACACCCTTTGCACTATTCCCTACTATTACTGGTACTGGTTTATAATGTCTTTATCTTAAAATATATGCAGACACTTTTGTGGATCAGCAGAATTGCAACACCAATATCTGGCTGATGGAGCTTGCTGTGGCATGGTGCACAGTCCCATTTACAATATTAGATTTAATAATTTTACTCTGAATGCAGGCATCTTCTCTGTGCTCATTGGTGTCTTAGAGCTTTTAACGTATCTTATTAGTCTTTGTTTGTTTCTTATGTTAGCATCGTATCCTAACCAATATTACTGAATAGCATACACTTCCCATGCCTCTGAGCTGTCCAGAATTTTGTAGAATGTCCAGATTTTGCCTCATATTTTTGGGCTGTGCCTCATAAATGTTGTGACGTTCTGGTAAAACAAAGTCAGTCCTTATAGCTTCTACCTTTGCATTTGCAGCATCAGTTACTATGAATGAACAGGTTTGCAGAACTGGATATCTTTCCTGATTAAGGGATTGCTAGATAAAAATGTCTGAAATATCTTTGACTTAGTAGTGTTAACATTCTTACACTCTGATTAGACACAGAGACTGGAGTCACTAAATAGTGGCAGACATTTGAGTTTCTGACTTTATATCCTTCATAAAATGCATGCTAATAAAAACGTTTTATTTTAGCAACTTTCTAAGTTTATAAGCGCAAATTTAAAACTTGGCCCTGCTTTTGGACCTTCCCACTATTATTTTTATCTTTATCAAGAGGATGAGAGGTATAGGGTTGCCTCAAGGCCCTTGTTTGCATTCTTCCTTGGTTGGTTATCTTATGATACTTTCCCATATTCCTGGATTCACAGAGCATGTTTTATTGAATTACATCCTTTTGATATGCTACCATGCATGTTGTATAATATGATATTTGTGAATTCTATCCTATATCTATACTAAACTGGCCTAGGAAAATCAATGAATGATAAATCCGCACATACTTTGATACCTACACAAACATGCATGCATCCTGACAAACACACATGCACACACGCACACACACACACACACACACACACACACACACACACACACACACACACACACACACACATACACTCACATGCAGCAGAAAAACAAACCAAAAAACATGTAAAGTCATGACATTACTAAACTGTAATCTGCCAGCCATGCCATCTAAAAGGATAAGTGTAAAGTGGAAACATGACCTAAGGATTAAACCTGTTGATTTACCTTTAGGCCTGACATCACATTCTGTAGGGACTACCAAACTATATTATAGCCAGAAACTGAAAACAAAAAAAAAACAAAATGTGTCTTTGTGCATGCTATACTAATATCCTCACAGCACCAAGTAATTACTTCAAAATTTTTATTTTGTTTTGACGTCAAATAATCTGATGAGAATGGACATAGTGACATGATTGATTTCATTTATTTATTTACATTTGTTATTGGTAATGTCCAACTATGAGGTCCAAGTTTAGTGGAGTCCTGCAGTAACAACTCCAAGACAATATACAATAACAAGAAAATGTATATAATAGGACTGTGTTGAAATATTCTTAAGAAACATAAATGTATGCAACTATGTTGATATCTGTCTGTATGTGTGTATATATATATATACACACATACATATATATATATATATATATATATATATATATATATATATATATACACACACATATATATATATATATATATATATATATATATATATATATATATATATATATATGTATATATTCTTCTTCTTTCGGCTGCTCCAGTTAGGGGTCACCACAGCAGATCAACTGTTTCCATTTCTTCCTGTCCTCTACGTCTTGCTCTGTCACACCAACCACCTGCATATCCTCTCTCACCACATCCATAAACCTTATCTTAGGCCTTCCTCTTTTCCTGTTACCTGGCAGCTTTATCCTTAACATCTTTTTCCCAATATACTCTGCATCCCTCCTCAGCACATGTCCAAACCAATGTAATCTTGCCTCTCTGGCTTTGTCTCCAAACCTTCCAACCTGGGCCGACTCTCTAATATACTTATTCCTAATCCTGTCCATCCTCGTCACACCCAGTGCAAATCTTAACATCTTCAACTCTGCCATGTCAAGCTCTGACTCCTGCCTTTTTCTCAATGCCACTGTCTCCAACCCGTATAACATAGCTGGTCTCACTACCCTCTTGTAGACCTTCCCTTTCACTCTTACTGGTACTCATCTGTCACAAATTACTTCTGACACTCTTCTCCACCCACTCCATCCTGCCTGTACTCTCTTCTTCACCTCTCTTCCACACTCACCATTACTCTGAAATGTTGATCTCAAGTACTTAAACTCATTCACCTTCACCACCTCTACTCCCTGCATCCTCACCATTCCTCTATCCTTCCTCTCATTCACACACATATATTCTGTATTAGTCCTGCTAACCTTCATTCCTCTTCTCTCTAGAGCATATCTCCACCTATCCAGGGTCTCCTTCACCCGTTCCCTACTCTCACTACAGATCACAATGTCATCTGCAAACATCATAGTCCACGGGGACTCCTGTCTGATCTTGTCTGTCAACCTGTCCATCACCTTTGCAAATAAAAAAGGGCTCAGAGCTGATCCTTGATGTAAAACCACCTCCACCTTAAACGCATCAACACTCCCACCGCATACCTCACCGCTGTCACACTACCCTCGTACATATCTTGTACCACTCTTACATACTTCTCTGACACTCCCGACTTCCCCATACAATACCACAACTCCTCTCTAGGCACCCTGTCATATGCTTTCTCTAAATCCACAAAGACACAATGCAACTCCTTCTGACCTTCTCTGTACTTCTCCATCAACACTCTCAGAGCAAACATTGCATCTGTAGTGCTCTTTCCTGACATGAAACCATACTGCTGATCACTAATCATTACCTCCCTTCTTAACCTAGCTTCCACTACTCTTTCCCATAACTTCATGCTGTGACTGATCAGTTTAATCCCTCTGTAGTTACTACAGCTCTGCACATCACCCTTATTCTTAAAAATCGGTACCAAAACACTTTTTCTCCATTCCTCAGGCATCCTCTCACTTTCCAAGATTTCATTAAACAATCTAGTTAAAAACTCCACTGCCATTTCACCTAAACATCTCCATGCTTCCACAGGTATGTCATCTGGACCAACAGCCTTTCCGTTCGTCATCCTCTTCATAGCTATCCTTACTTCCTCCTTGCTAATCCACTGCACTTCATGATTCACTATCCGCACATCATCCAACCTTCTCTCCCTCTCATTCTCTTCATTCATCAATCCCTCAAAGTACTCTTTCCATCTGCTCAACACACTCTCCTCGCTTGTGAGTACGTTTCCCTCATTATCCTTTATCACCCTTACCTGCTGCACATCTTTACTAGCTCAGTCCCTCTGTCTAGCCAATCGGTACAGGTCCTTTTCTCCCTCCTTAGTGTCCAACCTTTTATACAACTCTTCATATGCCTTATCCTTAGCCTTCACCACCTCTATCTTTGCCATGCACCTCATCTCCTTATACTCCTGTCTTCATCTCTTTGACAATCCCACTTCTTCTTAGCCAACCTCTTTCTCTGTATACTCTCCTGTACTTCTTCATTCCACCACCAGGTCTCCTTGTCCTCCTTCCTCTTTCCAGATGTCATACCAAGCACCCTTCTAGCCATCTCTCTTACTAGCTCTGCTGTAGTTACCCAGCTATTCCATAACTCTTCACTGCCACCCAGTGCCTGTCTTAACTCTTCCCTGAACATCACCTCACAATTACCTTTTTTCAATTTCCACCATTTGATCCTTGGTGCTGCCCTCACACTCATCCTCCTCTACTTGATCACCAATGTCATCCTACAAACCACCATCCTATGCCGCCTAACTACACTTTCCCCTGCCACCACTTTACAGTCTCCAATCTCCTTCAGATTGGCCCTTCTACATAAGATATAATCCACCTGTGTGCATCTTCCTCCACTCTTGTATGTCACCCTATGCTCCTCCCTCTTGTTAAAATACATATTCATCACAGCCATGTCCATCCTTTTCGCAAAATCCACTACCATCTGACCTTCTGCATTCCTTTGCTTAACACCATACCTACCCATCACTTCCTCGTCCCCTCTGTTCCCTTCACCAACATGCCCACTGAAATCTGCTCCACTCACCAGTCTCTCACCCTTGGGTACAGTCATCACCACTTCATCCAACTCACTCCAAAATTTTTCTTTCTCATATATCACACACACACACACACACACACACACACACACACACACACACACACACACATATATATATATATAGATATAGATAGATATAGATATATAAATATAGATATATAGATATATACATACGTGTGTGTGTGTGCGTGTGTGTGTGTGTGTGTGTGTGTGTGTGTGTGTGTGTGTGTGTGTGTGTGTCTGCGTGTGTGTATGTGTATTTATTTTCTGCTAGACTGATAGCTCTTAACCTCTTACCTCAAGAATCAAAGTCAAAGTAGAAAAATGTATTTATTTATTTTTATTTTATTTATCATTTGTTTACCAAGATAGTCTGGCTGGACAGCTAGTGCCCATTTTCATTGGAGAGCTGGAGAGAATAGCTCCATACAGTTACAGAATAAAGAGTGATACATAAGTTACATAATGAAGAGTAAATACCTGGTAAAACTTAGAGGTTACAGAGTGCGAATGATAACATAATATACATATATAATAGTTAGAAACAAATGCCGAAAAATATGAAAATATTTTGAACATTGCTCTTATATACTTAGAAAGTTAGTGGCATAAATTGTTTTTAATTGACATGCATTTTCTGAAGGATATAAACTATAAAACTCAAATGTCTGCCATAATTTAGTTACTACAGTCCTCAATGATTTTCCAGAAAATCATAAATGTTATGAGAAACAGACCAAAAATATAAAGCAAACTCAGTAGCATTAAAGAGGCATGTTAACTTGACCTCCTTTCATCTTACAGTTCACGGGAATGCAGTTAGTTAGTTAGTTAGTTAGTTAGTTAGTTAGTTAGTTAGTTAGTTAGTTTGTTGATCGAGGTAGCACACTGATCACAGTAGACCATTTGCAGGCACAGGCTGGGACGAAGTCTAATAAATGGGACAGAATGTTAGAAATACCTTTTTGTGTAAGTAGAGTGTAAGTATGTTAACACTACTAAGTTAAAGATATTTCAGGCATTTCTATCTAACAATCTCTTAATCAGAAAAGCTATCCAGTTCTTCAGACCTGTTTCTGTCATAGTAACTGATGCTACAAAGGCACAGATAGGTGCTATAAGGACTATCTTAGTTTTAACAGTAGATAAACAACAATATGTTCTAGAGAAATTAGAAGCCACGGAAAACTGCCACATAGACTCCACTGAAACAGTAACCAAGTTAGGATGAAAATGTATGGACTAGAGTTGTGAGGCAGCAACACTGGTCAATGCACCACAGTATCACTTAATTTTTTTATTGCATCAAATCTGGTGGATTGCAAGGTGTCATAAGTACTTCATAGCAACCACAGTAACTCAATAGCTAGTGCATAGAACAGCCTGCCAAAAATTTCTTTAGGTCACTTTATTAGTTATTTACATTAATTGTTTGACTAATTGTAATTTGATAACCAATTTGGTTCTCTAGTTAGCTGACCCTTTTCAGCCATGACTTGGGCCCCAGTAAAGTAGAAAAATAACAGAATCCAACATGACAATATCCTAGAACAATCTTATATCAGGTGCACAAAATGGAATACAACATCATGCCACAATGTGATATTTTTAAACA
The DNA here is from genome assembly GCF_019279795.1 of Protopterus annectens. NCBI lineage: Eukaryota > Metazoa > Chordata > Ceratodontiformes > Protopteridae > Protopterus > Protopterus annectens. Next base: position 252,936,544 of record NC_056729.1, on the reverse strand, counting down.
ACAGAAGTAGAATAAGTATAGCAATATATGATGTATTGTATGCTAATGTAATATAGTAGGATAATATACATATATTCCATAGTAAGATATTATACAGCAATATTAAGTATAGTAATAGAGGATGTACAGTGGGATATATTATATTCTACAGTAAGATAATATGCAACAGTATTAAGTATAGTAATACATACTGTATAGCATGATAATGTATTACAGTAGGATAATAGTCATATATTCTACAATAAGATCATACACAATATTAAGTACAGTTATATATAATGTACAGTTAAGTACAGTTATATATAATGCATAATATGATATATATTATAGGATATTCATATATTCTACAATAAGATCATACACAATATTAAGTATAGTTATATATAATGTACAGTTAAGTACAGTTATATATAATGTATAGTATGATATATATTATAGGATATTCATATATTCTACAATAAGATCATACACAATTTTAAGTATAGTTATATATAATGTACAGTTAAGTACAGTTATATATAATGTATAGTATGATATATATTATAGGATATTCATATATTCTACAATAAGATCATACACAATATTAAGTATAGTTATATATAATGTACAGTTAAGTACAGTTATATATAATGTATAGTATGATATATATTATAGGATATTCATATATTCTACAATAAGATCATACACAATATTAAGTATAGTTATATATAATGTACAGTTAAGTACAGTTATATATAATGTATAGTATGATATATATTATAGGATATTCATATATTCTACAATAAGATCATACACAATTTTAAGTATAGTTATATATAATGTACAGTTAAGTACAGTTATATATAATGCATAATATGATATATATTATAGGATATTCATATATTCTACAATAAGATCATACACAATATTATATAGTTATATATAACGTACAGTTAAGTACAGTTATATATAATGTATAGTATGATATATATTATAGGATATTCATATATTCTACAATAAGATCATACACAATTTTAAGTATAGTTATATATAATGTACAGTTAAGTACAGTTATATATAATGTATAGTATGATATATATTATAGGATATTCATATATTCTACAATAAGATCATACACAATATTAGGTATAGTTATATATAATGTACAGTTAAGTACAGTTATATATAATGTATAGTATGATATATATTATAGGATATTCATATATTCTACAATAAGATCATACACAATATTAAGTATAGTTATATATAATGTACAGTTAAGTACAGTTATATATAATGTATAGTATGATATATATTATAGGATATTCATATATTCTACAATAAGATCATACACAATATTAAGTATAGTTATATATAATGTACAGTTAAGTACAGTTATATATAATGTATAGTATGATATATATTATAGGATATTCATATATTCTACAATAAGATCATACACAATATTAGAATATAGTTATATATAATGTACAGTTAAGTACAGTTATATATAATGCATAATATGATATATATTATAGGATATTCATATATTCTACAATAAGATCATACACAATATTAAGTATAGTTATATATAATGTACAGTTAAGTACAGTTATATATAATGTATAGTATGATATATATTATAGGATATTCATATATTCTACAATAAGATCATACACAATTTTAAGTATAGTTATATATAATGTACAGTTAAGTACAGTTATATATAATGTATAGTATGATATATATTATAGGATATTCATATATTCTACAATAAGATCATACACAATTTTAAGTATAGTTATATATAATGTACAGTTAAGTACAGTTATATATAATGTATAGTATGATATATATTATAGGATATTCATATATTCTACAATAAGATCATACACAATTTTAAGTATAGTTATATATAATGTACAGTTAAGTACAGTTATATATAATGTATAGTATGATATATATTATAGGATATTCATATATTCTACAATAAGATCATACACAATATTAAGTATAGTTATATATAATGTACAGTTAAGTACAGTTATATATAATGTATAGTATGATATATATTATAGGATATTCATATATTCTACAATAAGATCATACACAATATTAAGTATAGTTATATATAATGTACAGTTAAGTACAGTTATATATAATGTATAGTATGATATATATTATAGGATATTCATATATTCTACAATAAGATCATACACAATATTAAGTATAGTTATATATAATGTACAGTTAAGTACAGTTATATATAATGTATAGTATGATATATATTATAGGATATTCATATATTCTACAATAAGATCATACACAATATTAAGTATAGTTATATATAATGTACAGTTAAGTACAGTTATATATAATGTATAGTATGATATATATTATAGGATATTCATATATTCTACAATAAGATCATCCGCAATATTAAATATAGTTATATATAATGTACAGTTAAGTACAGTTATATATAATGTATAGTATGATATATATTATAGGATATTCATATATTCTACAATAAGATCATACACAATATTAAGTATAGTTATATATAATGTACAGTTAAGTACAGTTATATATAATGTATAGTATGATATATATTATAGGATATTCATATATTCTACAATAAGATCATACACAATATTAAGTATAGTTATATATAATGTACAGTTAAGTACAGTTATATATAATGTATAGTATGATATATATTATAGGATATTCATATATTCTACAATAAGATCATACACAATATTAAGTTCAGTTATATGCAAAGTTATTTATAATGTATAGTATGATAATACTAATAACAATGGTCCTGTTCATTCCATCATATTCACAAATAAACTCTGCACAGCCAGTCAACATGCAACAATAGTTCAATATGTTGATGACTCCTCCCTTATATGCTCTGCTCCCTCCATTTCAGTTCTCCAGCAAAAAAAAAAAAAAAAAAAAAAAAAAAAAAAACAATCCTTTCTGGACACTGAAAAATACCTCTCCAACTCTCAACTTATTCTGAACTCCAGAAAAACAAAGCTAATGCTCTTCTCCAGTAGCAAAACAACTAATCACCCTCCCCTCTTCACCATCTACTCATCATATAATACTATCATTGAACCAATAAATCACACTAAGCTGCTTGGAGTCACCATTGAAAAAGATCTCAAATTTGATAAACATCTAGCTCTAATCATTAAGAAGGTCCACTTCAAGCTAGGTTCACTATATAAAATCAAACCCTTTCTGATTCCACCAGACAAGCCATTTCCAGAACACACCAACTATCAACACTCATATGCCTCACCAATATTCACAAACTTAAGACAATGTGACTTAAACTTGAATCCTGCTATAACAAAGTAGCAAGATTCTCTTACAACAACCCATCAAGCTCTCATCACTGCACAGCTCTACGACAACTAAATTGGATAGAACTACATAACCTACTATTAACCTTTAACCAACTAACACTATCCCACTCCATCCTGTATCACCCAGACACCTGCCCTGCCCTTAGTAACCTTGTTCAACCCTACTCCAATAGTAGAACACTAAGATCCCCCAACAAACTACTTGTAAAAGTTACTAAATCAAATAATAGTCACAGGGATTCCTTGTATTCCAACATAACAGCGAAAGATTGGAATACCATGGCACAGAACATACTCAGCACAACTAACTCTTCCACATTCAAATTACTGTTTAGGGAATACCTAAATAACACCTGGCTTTATTCCTGCTGTAAGCCAGACTAATTATGCCCTTCATATAGTTCTTTTTCCCTTCATTTACCTTACCTTCCCCTCTTTTTTCCTTCATTGAACCTACTGACTCCCAATGCGTCACTTTCTGCTCCTCTTTTGTGCTATTTACCACTTTTGTTATTTGCTTATCAATTTCTAATGATTAATATTATACATTTTTTGTTTAATCTTTTTTTATTTTTTTATTTTTTGTACTTTTATCTGACTTATCTTGGAACATTTCTTTCCTTTTTTTTCCATTATGTAACCTACATTATGTAACTTACATTAACTATTATTTGTTCAAATATTGTATGAGTGTATTGATGTATCTTAGAACTTGTGATGTATATATTGTGGAGCTTTTCTTCCCGGGCCTCCACTGAAAATGGATAATTTAAGCCCAGTCAGACTTTCCCAGTAAACAAATGGGAAATAAACAAACAAATAAATAAATAATTACATAAATTATAGGAGGATAATATATGTATATTATACAGCAAGAGAATATGCAACTATGCAACAATATTAAATATAGTAATACATGATGTATAGTAGGAAAGCATACATATATTCTACAGTAAGATAATGTAACAATATTAAGTATAGTAATAGGATGTATAGTATGATAATGTATTATAGTAAGATAATATACATATAGGATCATAGGATCATAGGAGATAACTAGGCTATAAACCCGGAGGTCATTTTAAGTCTAATTGTTTTATCCCAATTTAATACCATCAAATGCTAGTGAATACCCAAAACTGCATTTAGTGATGACTACCAGTGTCCAGGAGGGATGTGGGCCCTATCCCTGGTAAGAATTTACAGTGCTCCATCCGCTCTTCTAGGTTCCTCTTGAACAGTGTCATAGAGGTACTCTGCTTCACATGAATTGATAGCCTTTCCAAAGATACAGCAGTCCACTGGGAGATAAATATGTCCCTCCAGGATGTCCTATTTAGGTTGCAGGCCATATTTAGGTCCCTGGAGCAGGTAGCCCTAGTCCCATTTGATTTATGGATAAGCAGAAGTTCTTAGGTTCGGGTCTTGGATTGCTCTGTAGGCCAGGCATAAGTCTCCCAGAGATGTCTATACCATACAGAGTATAGTGACAGGGACTTTACTCGGTCTGTGTATGGCACATGCTGGAGCGCTTTGATCTTCTTTGTTAGGAAACCCCTAAGGTCTCTGTAATTGCTGCAGGTGCTTAGTACAGTACATGCAAAATGGGCCATTATACTAAATTATAGGCTGGATAAGCACTGAGTATAGGGGGTTATAACTTTTTTTGCTCTGGAGGTGATACCTTTACTAATCAAGTGTGCAACATAAAAAGCTTTCCTTACTACACTAGACACATGGTGGTCAAAGTTAAGGCCGCAGTCAGCTTGTGATCCCAAGTCCCTTACCACTTCATGGGTACTTAGGGTATAGTTGCTGATTTGATAGTGTGAGGGGATATTGTACCGAAGGGAATGATGATGCATTTCTTTGCATTCCGTTTGAGACCATGACTAATACATCAGTCATTGGTCTGAGTGAGACACTCCTGCAGTATACTGACATAATTTGGGGATTTATTGATTGCACATAATTTGCAATCATCTACAAACTTGGTCAGCCACAATCCCTTAGTTTTGACCTGAACTTCTGAGAAGTATATACCAAACAGTAGGGAGCCCAGCACTGAACCCTGTGGCACCCCAACGGTAACAGGTCTGATGGTCAATGTGAAGTCACCCACTTTGATAGTGTGTGTCTGGTTTGTGAGCCATTTGGCAACCCATCTTGTAACAAAGGGGCTGACATTCAGTTTGCTGAATTTATCAGTAATTCCTGAATGTGCGATTGTGTCCAAAGCCTTTGTCAGGTCGAGGCATTCTGTGTTGCACAGACTGGCTCTCATCAAAGACCTTGGTAACATTTCAAAAAAATGCACCAGATTTAACAGACAGGATCTGCCCTTCATGAAGCCAAATTAGGTAGAATCCAGGATTTGGAGGTCACCTATGTCTTTATTTATGCGGTCCATTATGGTACATTGCATGGCCTTTTAGATGAGGCTGGTCAGGCTTATGGGTCTATAACTCCCTGGGACTGTTGCTAGGCCACCTTTGTGGAGGGGAATAACTATAGCTGTTCTCCATTCTGCAGGAACAAAGCCTGTGCTTAGGCTATGATTGAAAAGAGTTCTTAGTAGTGATGCTAGTTCATGTTTTAGCCTGTCTAGAAGGCAGCCTGGGATGGCATCTGGTCCCATAGAGGCTATGTTTTTGCCTTGGACAAGACTTTGAGAACCTACTCTTCAGATATGTAGGGTGGTGGGGGGAGGTTGGGGGAAGTCTGTGGCAAGTTAGGAGGGGATAAGGGAGTGAAATTTTCACCAAACCTATCCGCTAGTAAGTTTGCTCTGTGTGTGTGTGTATGTGTGTGTGTGTGTGTGTGTGTGTGTGTGTGTGTGTGTGTGTGTGTGTGTGTGTGTATATATATATATATATATATATATATATATATATATATATATATATATATATTACAGTAAGACAATATGCAACAAGTATAGTAACATATGAGGTATAGTAGGACAATATATTATAGCAGGACAATATACATATATTCTACAGTAAGATAATATACAACTATTGAACTATTATACTGCCTTGGTTCAATGACAGAAGAGGGAGAGTTAATGTCCTGGTAAGAAGCCAGAAAAGGAGTTTGTTAGGTAACCCATATCTCTGAAAGAGAGATACATTGAACAATTAGAAAAAAAGTTCAGCACTTGGCATCTTAATTCTCAAAAAAATGCTGAAAACAAGCCATCAGGTAAATTATAACTACTCCTAGCCTACCCACACACTTTCAAAATGACACAGGCTAATATAGTGTCTAGGTCTTTATCGACAATAACTTTGTGATTTAGTTGGGAGAAATATCAGGGTTATGTTTTCACTGTTTCACAAATGTGTTGGCAAAACTTGACTACAGCATGGTGCTAGCTACCATCAAAAATATTACACTTTGTCTTTCTATTGGCTTGTCAAAAATAAAAAAAAAATCAAAGTATTTTTCCAGGGCTCAGCTTTCTGCTTTCGACATAACTATATTTTGCAGGAGTTATTCTGACTTATTCATGTCTGTAGTTTATTGTTTTTTTTTTCTAAAGAGAGAGCCCCACATAAAATAAATGAAAAAGTCAAATAAGACACATCTTGAAAATAAAAGAATTTTGAATTGTTCTTTCATCTCGTTCACCTACGTCTCCTTTTGCTTTTTTTTTTTTGATTATCTACCATGTGCAGTAAACTAGAAACACTGTTTTCCCTAATATTTTCCAGAAGTACTTCTTATGGGTCAGGTAATTTAAAATGAAGGAATGTGGCTTTAAAATAAACATATTCCTGAGTTGTTTGTTCTTGCAGCCACTCTCTGAAAGGACAGTAGAAATGACTGCCCCTTTTACTGATAAGGATAAAATGAATACAAGTTTAATGAATACAATTAAGTTGTCCTTTTTATAGTTAAATGTAGTCCTTCATTTGGAGATATTTAGAAACACCCTAATGAAGGGCATAGGAGACATCATTCTAAAGGATTAATTGCTGGAGACATGCACAATCAGCATAACAATTGGAATTTGTTTCTGTTCTTGATTGCTACAAAAAGGGGGGGGGGTGCACTGCATATGATTAACACCACACCTGACAATCTATTAGCTGTCTAGAACCAGGCAACCATGAAATGAGAATCATCTCATTAAAAAAATAACAGCAGGGGCATACTACTTAAAGCATCAGTTGAATTTAAGGAACACTAAAATATTCCAAACCTAAAGGGAACGGTGGAATCTACTTTCATTCTTAGGCTTTATTCTGCACAGAATAATAAAATAAGTTACTTAATACAATTACATTTGATACTATAACTGCATTAGCATTTTACTGATTTTTAATAACTTCTGATGAGACTGTAAACTGAAATCCCATCTGCCTGAGTTGGAAAGAACTCAGGTAGATATAAAAGATCCCATGGCACCTATTGAAAAGAATAGTCTCAATACCCTGGCCAAATTTCCTATAGTAGTATAAATACCGTATCAGGTCTTCCCTGAAAAGAGGCTATTAGCCTAGTGAGACTAACTGGGTCAACAAAAGTAAATAAAATAAACAAATAAATACACAAAAGCTCTGAAAGACCAAATATAAGAGTAAGAAACAGGATGGTTAAGACTACAGACAAACCTCATAATGTTTTGAAGATACCAAACTCAAGTGTGATTATTTTCCACATTTGGCATTACTATGACTTATTTGCTGCTTTCTCTGATGTGGAAAGTAAACAATGCAAATAAAAAACTGAAGCAGTGCTTTTAATTTTCAGTGATTAAGGAAGTAAGTAGTGGTAGACCATGCAATGTGTTTTTACTTGGTAAGAAATTTAGAACTGTTGGCGTGACAACAAACATGCATAACTTAATTACTGTAGAATTTGAAAGCAATAAAAGAGACCATGGTATCGAAATTCACACACAGGCACTTTCCTGTACCTGACTGCACAACATTATTCTAGAAGAAGAATGTAACACTATAAGATCCTGCATTTAAAGACAGATTGTTGATTAGGCCAGTTATTGAACAAAATGTCCCCTTTTGCAAGTATCGTACTACACATATCAAACAACTAGAAACACCTCAGAGGCATACCTCTCAACCTCTTAGAGCAAGACATCTGGGCAAAGCCATAAATAATGAGGGACAAAGAATCCAAAACAAGGACACTTTTTAAATATTGTCCTTACAAACTTAGAAAGTTGATAGAATAACATGTTTTACATTAGCATGAATTTTCTGAAGGGTATGGAGTCTGAAACTCAAATGTCTGTCATTATTTTGTGACTTCAATCCTCAATGATTTGCCAGAGATTTTCCAGAAAGCCACAACTGTATGAGAAACAGACCAAAATATGAGGAAAAAATCTGGACATATTGTGAAAATCTGTACAGTTGAGAGATATGCAGAGATTCCTAACTATGAAGATCAAAACAGTGTAAGAAACTTCTCTTTGTGGAAGATTTTCAATATGTATATATATATATATATATATATATATATATATATATATATATATATATATATATATATAGTTGATCACTGTATATTAATCAGATAGTGGTAGTAGAAGTAGTGAACTTAAACTCGGCCTAAATAAAAAAAAATAAAAAATATATAGTTTGAAATATTGTACAGAATTACTAAGTATTCAAAAGTAATCCAAGCAGGGTAGGCAGTCTGTTTCCAGCCGAAAATCCTTTATTAAGTGCACACACAAGCGATCCAAGTAAAAGAAAAAAAATAACAAGAGTATCCCTAAGATACCAGAAAAGACTGGAAGCTTTGTTTCTTCATCCAGTATCTCATAGACTCCTGAGGGGACATCTATAGGTTCATAGGTTCATAGGTGTGTACTAGGTCAACGGCCCTGGAGCCTTTACAAGCCTAGCCCATAGTGCCCTGGCATCATGCCACCATTAGTTCCCAGTGCCTCTATCAAGTAGAGCCATTGGAGTGATCCCCGGGGTGAACTTTCTATTTCCCATCCACTCATCAAGATTTCTCTTGAAAAAGGCTAGTGAGGTGCTCTGCTTGACATGTATGGGAAGTCTATTCCAGAGTATGGGCAGTCTCTGAGTTATGAACCTGTTCCTCCAGCATGTTCTGTTGATTGTGGTAATGAGGTTGAGGTGAATGGAGCATGTGGTGTGGAGGGATTGGGATTTCTTTTCTAACAGGGCTGGGTCAGACATGGCTTTGTAAGTCAAGCAGAGATCGCCTCTTAATAGATGATATGAGACAGAGAAAAGCTGGAGTTTTTTGAGTCTGTCCATGTATGACATGTGTTTAAGGCCTAGGATTATCTTTGTGAGGTACTTTTGTGGCCTTTCCAGACGTTGCAGGTGTTTAGTGAGATACATGCCAAATGGGGCATTATACTCGATGACTGGTCTAATGAAGGAAGAGTAGAGAGAGATGATGACCTCTTTCTTCCTGGATGCAAAACACTTCATAATTTGATGCACCACATAGAAGGACTTTCTGACCACAGTGACAATGTGGTGGTCGAAGGAGAGGTTGATGTCAACCTATGTCCCCAGATCTCTTATAACGCCTTCAGTGTTCAGTGGGCTGCCATCAATGTGGTGATTAGTGGGAACTGAGTTTTTCCCAAAGGGAATGATGATGCATTTTTTTGGCATTAAGCTTAAGGCCACGGTTTCGACACCAGTCATTGGTTTTAGTGAGGCCTTTCTGTAGGATGTCTGCATCACTTGAGGAGTTAATAATGGCTCCCAGCTTGCAGTCATCTGTGAACTTGGTCAGCCAGAGTCCCTCCATGTTGGCCTGAACTTCTGAGAAGTAGAAGCCAAACAGAAGAGGACCCAGGACCGATCCCTGTGGGACTCCACTCCTGAATGTCAGCAGTCTGACTTGGAGTCTGTTACTTTCCCACTTTGGGTTCTGTCTGTGAGCCAGTTTGCAACCCACCTAGTGATATAGGGGTTGATGCCTAGTTTGATGAGTCTATCAATAACTACTGAGTGGGGAATGGTATCAAAGGCCTTGGCCAGGTTGAGGTAGGTTGTACGAACTGTCTTGTCCTCATCCACAGCTCTGGTGTCTGACTCAAAGAAGTCAGCCAGGTTGAGCAGGCATGATCTATACCTTGTATTCTGAGCCATTAAGGACCCAGTAGTTCTGGATTTTTCTCTCCTCAAATCAAATAGTCTTACACATTCTAGAAAAAAGGAATCTAAATATTCCCAAGAAGATAAATAAAACAAGCTAGAGAGATAAGTTCATTACACAACACCTTTCTCACCTCTGAAATAGTCTCCTGCTGCAAAGTAAGCAGTGTGATACATTTTCTTCCTTTAAGTGGGAACTGGATGATTGGATGGGTATTCACAAATTTACCACTGGCTTAATTGACCAGGTCCTCGTTGAGGGAGGCAGGTCAGTCTAAAGGTGGGTACTGATAAGACATAAATGGTAGTGGGACTCAACTGCCTTGTAATTCTATGATCCTATCCTGTGAATATGTTTACCCCCCCATTCTTCTTTAAGCAGAACAATCCTGATTTAGGTAGTTATGTTGTAAATTAAGTTGAAAAAAGGTTTCAAAATCATTGATTTTCTTATTTTTCAATATATTTTGCCCTGCTTGATGTTTAAGACCAGGAGCATATTCCAACAACTAGGCATAAGGAAAGGGAATTACTTCTGCATGGGACATCAGTCCATTCCAGGACAGGAACATTCATGCACTACAGACACATCTGAGGTCTAGCATCAGTTCTGCGGATTTCTGTTTCACCTTTTAAGAAGTCTTTAGAAACTGATGACCTCTGTAAAAATGCATGCAAGCACAGGGAGAAAACAAACTACAGGCACCCCAGGCAAGAATATGAAAGAAAAATAGCTTTGTTTCCCAAAATGCTGCAGACAACTGTAGTTCTGCAAAGAGAACATTTAACATCAGAGAGCAAATTCAACTCAAATTCAACTACACTAAATCTTAATTTTGATAATAAAGTGAACCACTACTAGATCTGTGTTTGTTTTAATATTTCAGGTAATTTTTCAAAAATACCAGAAGTCAAAACATCAGTTCTAAACTTTATTTCTTATTTGCAACAACTCGTCATACCCTAGTTTGCATCACTTTGCTTGTGTGTGTGTGTGTGTGTGTGTGTGTGTGTGTGTGTGTGTGTGTGTGTGTGTGTGTATAAACGTGGGTATAGCTGCATATGAATGTGTATGTGCTTGTGTGTGTCTGTCTGTGTAGATATTAAAAAATAATATGACATATTTTGGATGTCAAATACTTTCTTTAACAGCAATTGATTGCATGTTCTACATGAAGTCTGAAACATTAGGCAGAGGAATTGTTTTACATCAAAGATAGATAGATAGCTAGATAGATAGATAAATAGATGGTAGATAGATAGATAGATAGATAGATAGATAGATAGATAGATAGATAGACAGATAGATATTTTTTAACTTGTATTGCATTAAAAAGTCTGCAAGCATGAGTGAGTACTTCTTTGTTTGCATGTGTGTTGTGAGCATGCATGCTTGTCTGTGCAGTGGTTTGCACTGTTACTTCACAGCAAGAGGTTCTCCAATTCAATTCTTGGCTGGGGTGCCTTCTGTGTGGAGTCTGCATGTCCTCCCTGTGTTCATGTGGATTTCCTCCCATGTTACAAAGACATGCATCTGGAGCATTTCTCTCTGGGCCTCTGCTGAAAATTGGCTTCTTCCAAGATGGACTTCCCCAGTAAGAAAGTGTTAAATAAAAAATAAAATTGTCTGTGTGTGTACAAGTATGCCTGCATGTTAATTGGTTTTACATTGAAGTATTCTTTTGTTACTATAGGGAAAAAAGTTTCCAAAAAAAAAAAACGCAGATTACAAGGGTTTGATGGCTACTGGTATTGCAATCCTTTGGGGGAACAAGGACCTTATCCTTCTACTATTTTGAATCAGTTCTTGCACACACAGCTCCTTCCGTCCAATAGAAATATTCCTTATTAATTAAAATGTAATGCATATATTTGATGAGATTATTTTATTTTATTTATTAAATTGGTGAACATATATGTGGACTGACCTAAAGTAACACCCATTTAAAACATAGAAACCAACGTTTAATTAATGGTATGGATGGACTAACCACCTAAGTTCAACTTTGCAACTATTTCATGGAGAACACCTCTCCCTAAGCGCTATCTTTTTTTTCAAATTAGTAATGCTAAACTGGAAGTAACTTACAGCTTCAATTGGGTTAGACATTATTACAAAATTAAATTATCCAGTGAAACTCAAAATTACCTCCTGCCTTATCTGTAAAAGATAATTAAATAAACAGTCACCAGAAATTGTGAAGATGCTGAGTGTGCTGAGTGTTGTGTGTATATATGTTCATAGGTTCATAGGTAGGTACTAGGCTATTGGCCCTAGGGCCTATATAAGCCTAGTCAAAAAGGTATCCTGGCTTTTGCCACCCAAGAAAATTATTTTCCTGTGCCCCTGTCGAGCAGAGCCACAGAAATTATCCCTGGGGTGAATTTCACATCCAGTCATCAAGATTTTTCTTGAAGAGTGCTAATGAGGAGCTTTGTTTGATGTAGATAGGTAGTTTGTTCCAGAGTATGGAAAGTCTCTGGGACAGGAATCTCTCCCTCCAGCATGTTTTGTTTATTGTGGTGACAAGGTTTAGGTCCCTAGAGCATGTAGCTCAGAGGGATTGGGATTTCTTTAAGTGGAGCATGTCCAACAGCTCTGGGTTTGACCTAGCTTTGTATGATAGGCAGAGATCGCCTCTGAGTAGGCGATATGTGACGGAGTAAAGCTGGAGTTTTTTGAAAAGGTCTGTGTAGGACATCTGTTTGAGGCTGGAAATCCTCTTTGTGAGGTATTTCTTCAGCCTTTCCAGTTGTTGTAGATGTCTTGTGAGGTACATACCAAAAGGAGCATTCTACTCTATAATGGGTCTAATGAGTGATGAGTAGAGGGGAACAATTACCTCTTTTTTCCTGGATGAGAAACCTTTTGTGATGAGGTGTGTCACATAGAAGGATTTCCTGACTACTGTGGCAATGTGATTATCAATGGACAGACTACTGTACACCTGTGTCCCAAGGTCTCATCACACTTCCGGTGTTAAGTAGACTATCGCCTATGTGGTAGGTCATGTGTACAGAGTTTTTACCAAAAAGTATGATAATGCACTTTTTGGCATTAAGATTGAGACCATGGCTTTGACACCAGGCATCTGTCTCAGTGAGGCCCTTTTCTAGGATGTCCTCATCGTTAGAAGTTTTGATTATGGCTCCTAGTTTGCAGTCATCTGCGATCTTCATTAGCCAAAGACCTTCTGTGTTAGCCTGTACTTCAGAGAAGTAGATATCAAACAGGAGAAGACCCAGGACTGAACCCTGTAGTACTCCACTTGTCACTAGTCACTAGTCGGATTTGGAGTCTGCTACTTTCACAGTGTGGGTTCTGTCAGTGAGCCAGTTGGCAACCCATCTTGTGACATAGGGATTTAGACCTAGTTTAGTGAGTATATCTATAACTCCAGAGTGGAGGATGGTGCTGAAAGCCATGGCAAGATCTAGATAGGCTGTGTGAACCACCTTACCCTCATCTACGGCTTTGGTGACTGCTTCAAAGAAGTCTATCAGGTTTAGGAGATATGATCTGCCTTTTACAAACCCAAACTGGGTGAGGTCCAGAGTTTGGAGATTACCAATGTCCTTGTTTATAAGTTCCATGATGATACGTTCCATGGCCTTGCAGACCAGTCTCATCAGGCTAATGGGGCAGTAGTTCCCGGGGTCCATGGTGGATACTCCTTTGTGGAGTGGGATAACCGTTGCTGTGCACCATTCAGTGGGCACAAAGCCTAAGGTTAGGCTATGATTGAACATGGTACTTAGGTGGGGTGCCAGTTCATTCTGTAGTTCATGTAGAACACAGCCTGGGATGTTGTCAAGTCTCATGGATGCTGTGTTCTTGGCTTTGGAGAGTGTGTTTTTTATCTGTGCAGCCATGATTACAGGAACTTTGCATTCTTCCGGTGTAGAGATGGGCCCTTTAGGGGGTGGGGTGGGGGGGGTAAAGTTAGCACTGAACCTATCTGTTAGGATGTTGGTGATATCAGTTGATTCTGTATATTTAGTGCCATTGTGCTATAACTCAGAGCAGATCTGAGTGTTGCCATTGAGATTCTTGTCATAGCTATATAATGCTTTGTGGTTGTCTTTAGAAACAGTGGCAATTTTGTTTTCCTAACTAGCTTTGGAGGATTTTATGAGGTATCTCAGCTTCTTACTGAGGCTGACCAGGCTGTTCCTCCAATCATAGGATTTTACATTTTTTGCAGCAGCAGTTTTTTCTTCTTTTGTAGAGTTTTTTTATGGCAGGGACCACCAGATTGGCTTCATTTTTTTGGAGGATAGCATCTTGGTTCTGTTAGGGATAGCATGATCCATGCACTCATGTAAATGCTTATAAAGTGCATTTGTGTAGGATTCAGCAGTCATACCTCTATTGTCTGTTTGGATGGGTGTCCTGTAGTTGGCCACTTCTGTCTTAAGAAGCGTGAAGTTGGCTTTGGAGAAATTTTGTACGGTGGTTTCCCTAATGGGCGGTGGGGGCAGGATGTGGATGTCTAGGGTGATTAATTTGTGGTCTGATCTGACCAATGAGGAATTGACCTCTGGTATGGAACACTGGTCGCCCATGTTGGTAATGACCAGGTCTAGGATATTGGATGACATGATGATATGAAAGAGGCTGGACATTCTACGTATCCAAGAGACAAGATGGAAGGGCAGTGCAGCAAAGCCAATTGGCGTGACATCCAGCGTCTCCTTCTCAGAAGGGCGAGGGACAGGCTAGAAATGGTGTGGGAATTGTGGTGAGAAAGAGGCTTCTGAAGGCAGTGAGGGATATCATCAGAATTAATGATACACTCATGGCAATCACACTCCAGTGTAATGATAGGGCAGTATTCATAGTCTCAGCCTATGCCCTACAGCAGGGTTGTGATAGTGAGGAAAAAGTGCATTCAGGCAGCAGCTGCAGGACCTACTAGATAAAACAGGGCAGCATGAATTGTTGTTGATAATGGGTGGCTTGAATGCACATATAGGGACAGAAAGAACAGGATATGAGGACTGCCTGGGTCCACATGGGTGGGACAACAGTAATAAAGAAGGAGAAGCCAGTCTAGACTTCTGTCTGGCAAATGGCTTGATAGTAGCCAACACATGGTTTAGAAAGAGAGACAGTCACAAGATCACATACAACAGTAGCCAACATACAACTCAGGTAGACTTACTCCTAGTAAGGAAAAGGCACTGGGGCAGAATCCATGATTTCAAAGTCATCCCCAGTGAAACAGTCGGCCCACAGCATAAACCACTGGTTGCCACAATCAGCTGTAAGCAGTGGTCAGAGAAGGCTGTAAGGTCAACAGAGACTAGGCTAAAGACCTGGAAGTTGACTGGAGAGAAAGTACAACAGTTCAAGGAATTACTCAAGGCTGTACCACCCCAAGAAGGGGAGGAAATAGGTGGAGTTGAAGAAGAATGGCAGCACCTCAAAACATCATGTATTGAGACTACAGAACAGGTATGTGGCTGAGCCAGGTACGGAAATAAGATACATAAGGAAAGCTGGTGGTGGAATGCAGACATCCAAATAGTGATCAAAAGAAAGAAGGAGTGCAGGAAAAAAATAGGAGATAGAAAAGTCTGGAAAGGAATACTGGTTGGCTAACAAAGAAGCTAAGAAAGGAGTTACAATAGCAAATAATAGGGCATTGGAAGCACTCTACTAACTTCTGGAAAGTGACACAGTAGGTGGTACAAAAAACTATATCAGGTTGCAAGGCAAAGACAGAAAGATAGAGAAGATAGTCAGACACCCTTCATAAGGGATGCCAGCAACAACCTGCTCACCAGTCCACAGGACATCAAAGGCAGATGGAAGGAGTATTTTCAGCAGCTTCTGAATGAAGAAAACCCCACAGAAGCACTACTGCCCCAGAAACAGCCTACAATGAGAGAAGAATAGGTGCCCACCCTAGGAGAAGTAAGAATATCACTAAGGAAAATGAAGTCAGGGAAAGCAGCAGGCTCAGATGATGTTACAGCAGATATGGTAAAGATGCTGGGTGAGATAGGGGAGAAATGGTTCCTGAGGGTACTCATAGCTGTGTGGAGAGAAAGGCTTATCTTAGATGACTGGAGAATAAGCATATTCCTGCCAGTGTACAAGGACAAAGGGGACATCCACAAATGTGGGTAGTGTAGCGGCATCAAACTTCTATTACATTGCATGAATGTTCTGGATAGGGTGATTGATAAATAGATGCACAGAATAGTAGAATGGAAGATGGGAGATGTTTGGATTCAGATCAAGGATGCAGCACAACTGACCCAATGTTTCCAGTGAGACAGATAGTTGAGAAAAAGCTAAAGATGAGGAAAGAGTCCAACTGGGCATTCCTGGACTTGGAGAAGGCATATGACAAGGTCCCAAGAAAGGTGATCTGGGCAGTACTACGGTGGCTTGAAGTCTCAGAAACTTTGGTAGAATTAGTGCAGGACATGTCCAAGGACCGAATGATTCAGCTACAAACAGTGTTTGGTCTCACACAGGGGTTCCCAGTGGGAGTGGATGTACACCAGGGTTCAGCTCTGAGCCCACTGCTGTTCATACTGGTGAAGGACAACATTAGTAAACAGGTTGGAGGGGACAGATCAACAAAGTTACTATATGCAGATGATGTGGCATTACAGGCAGACTCTGAGCAAGAACATCAGCAAAGGATGGGGGAATGGAATGCAAAACTGACGGCTCATGGGATGAAGCTAAGCAAAGAAAAAACAGTGGTAATGGCAGCAAATGGGAAAATCAGAAGAAGCTGAGACTTGAGATAGATGGGAAGATAGAGGAACAGGTAAATAGCTTCAAGTATCTGGGAGGGGTGGTTGACGAGAAGGGAAGTCTGAGTGAAGAGGTCAATAGAATCAGAGGGGGCTTCAGCCAACTGGCATAGAGTCTCAGGTGTAGTCTATGACAGAAGAATGCCAAAGAAGCTGAAAAGTAAGGTGTACAAGACAGTGGCATGACTAGTACTACTGTATGATACAGAAACCTGGGCAGTAAAGGCTAAGCAGATGAAAAAGCTAGAGGTGATGGAAAAGAAGTACCTGAGAAGGGTGGTAGGATGCACACTGTGGGACAGACGAAGAAATGAGGACATAAAATCAGATGCCAAAGTAACTCCAATTGCAGAAAAGATCAAAGAGAAGAGATAAAAGTGGTTCAGACACATGCAGGCAAGCAGAAGACAATCTGATGAGGAATATTTGGGACAGACAGGAATAAGGTAAGAGGAAATGAGGATGTCCAGCAAAGAGGTGGATGAATTGTGTGAAAGAACATCTGTGACAGTCAGGCTTGAGTGTCGAAGAAGGAAGGATAGTGTTACTGAATCAAGAGAGATGGCAAAAGTTAACACAATATCCCGACCCTATGTAGAAAATTGGAAAAAGGGGGCTGATGATGATGATGATGATGATTATTTGAGTTGACGTGATTGTGAAGTTAGTATATATAAGTTCAGATGCTGTGGAGGGCTTGGCATGAAGTCTGCAATCCATAGTAGAAATGCATGTGGATCCAAAACTGCATGTACTTGTATTCAAAGTGAATCCACATCAGAAGATGACAGCTGGTCTTTTAATGTTTCAAGTGCCATCAGCAACTCACGTCCTTCCTGTTTCCCTTCATTATCCAACCACAAAATCTCAAACAACTCTCCATCCTTTCCCCTTCTACCCCTTCCTGCCATCTTTATCAAAAAGCTCTTTTTCAAGCTAAAACCCTACTTTGCTTCTGCACATGAACTTCCAACTGAATACCTTAGGCTTTTAACAGAAGCCATAAGCCATAGCCTATCCTATCAGTATTCTTATTAACAGGTCCATTCAAAAGTCTTATGTCCTAGTCTTTTGGAAAAAAGTCATATGTTATTCCACTAGATAACGGGTGTAGCTCTTCTGGCTTATCCAACTTTCGTCCCAATGCCATTCTGTCGTCTCTCTCAAAACTTCTTGAAAAATGTGTTTATAAACAGCTAGTTAACCATTTCCTTCAAAATCAATGTCTGTCCTCCACAAACATGGTTTTTGACCAGTCTATAATACAACCACTGCCTTATTATCCTGCATGGATACTATCAACAAAGCTGAGGATTCTGGCAAACTGATCTCATTACATTTCCTTGATCTATCTAACATCTTAAATACTGTTTCCCAACCCAAACTCTCACATTAGCTATTCAACCTAGGCCTTTCATCTCCCACTCTTGCATGGTTTACCAGTTACCTTTGCTAACAGGCAGCAATCAGATAGATGCCAAGGCTCCCTCTCAGCATAGCTAAGCAATAACACTGGCATTCTCCAAGTCCCCTTCTCTTGAATGTATTTATCAGTAATATTTACATCTCTTCCTGCCAAGACTCTCTAATCCAATTTGCAGATGATTCCACCATTGCCTCACCTGCAATATATAACACAGGAAGTTTTCACTTCTATTGAGACTTGGCTCCTGATGTCCAGCTTTTACTTAACCCTAAGAAAACCACACTCTTGCTTTTTACTCCCAAAACATTTGCCTCTGAGAAAAAGAACTTCAAGATCTATTCCCTGAATAATACAGAAATCAAAGTAGTCTCCCACACAAATCTACTTAGTATGACAATAGATGAAAATCTCAAATGAGATCATCATATTGAGAACACTGCAAAAAAATAAATAAATAAAATAAAAAAACAGAAGCAGAAACTTGGAATGCAAACTAAAACTACACTGGCTACCACATACCTTTTACTGTTACTTTTATATGGTGCCCCAGTCCTTATTAATATCTGGTCCACATTAAAAAGAAGCTAGAAACCTGTTACAGCAAAATAGCTAAATTTGCATCTAGTTCTAAATATAACTGCCACCCTGTCTTGCTCTCCTGTCTCCGAAATGGCTTATGCTTCCACACCATTTTACTTACCTACAGGTTATTAACAGCTGCCTGTCCTTCCCTCAACTCTAACCTCTGCAACCACCACTGCATTCAGAGGATAAACAACTACTCATGACCCATAAACCAAACAAATCTCATGGTAAAAACCTCTACTCATATTCTGTAGCTAAAAGCTGGAATTCCTTACCTCTTGCTCTCAGATCTATCCAAAGCCTACCTTCTTTCAAACACAATATGTGGGAACACTTATCCAAATCCAGAACTTGACTCTGGTCATGTACTAGTCTAGGCTGATCCTTTCACAAGATTATTACCTAACTATCTTTTTTAGCTTCCCTACCAGACTCTTAACGTCCATCTTTCACTATAACATTAGCTACCCTATGTCTTAGCTCCTGTTTAGCTGAATCCCTTTAAGAAACATTTCCTGACTGCTTTTTCTTCCCTATTATTACTAGTCTCATTCCTTTATCTTTTATATATTTAGTCTAACTCATAATCCCACCCACGGTGGTGGTGCTGCAGTAGCGTTGTCGCCTCGCAGTAAAACGCTGTCCGGTTCGATTCTCAGCTAGAGAGTCTTCTGCATGGAGACATACGTGAATGGGCGTACCTTCGTTGAAGGTTGTGCATCAGGGCTGGTAACTCGGCATGTAAAACGCAACTACCAATCATTAGCGGACCGGAGTTCCGCTGTGGTGACTCCTAACTGGGAAAAGCCGAAAAGACACAACAAGTCTAACTCATAATCCCATCCTTCACACAGACCTTGCTATGACCCTTTAAAAATATTTTCTCTATACTTAGAACTTCCTTTCCTATCATTTCAATGCCCTTTTTCTTCCGCCATGTGCATTGTTCATGTTGACGTCTCATAATACTGATTAGAATGTGCTTCCTTATCTAAAATCTTGTAGTCTGCAGTGTAACTCTTGAATACTTATCTGTAATATGCTGTAATCTGGAGCTTTTCTCCCTGAGCCTCCACTGAAACTGAAAACAGTCACTTTTTGACCCAGTCAAACTTTCCTGGTAAACAAATGTGAATCCGTAAATAAATAAATACATACATACATAATAAATAAATAAAAAGTGAATAGATTTTGCTTCATTATCTTCTTAAGCAATACAGCAGTATACAAAACCTAACAAAAATGTAATAAATACTACATTTACAGTTGTATAATCTAGTCACCAGGTGCCACTGGTTAAATGAAAGAGCAAAAAAAGAAAGAAAATAAAAACACATGCACCCAAGACAGCAATGTCTAGATTACCTTCAGTCTATTAGGGTTACTATTGGATAGTCTGTATTTGGGCACTTGTGTCCCATGAAAAAAATGTAAAATGGCAAATGTCCTGAGATTTTATGAGAAAAAAAAATCATAAGCTTCCTTTAATAGTTGTATAAAATAATTATTTTGTATCAGAAACAGATAATATAGCTTTGGAACTACAAAACCATATGAGTTATATGTATACCTACACAGCAGCAGTGACAAGTCAGTCAGGATCACCCTATTCTTTTTATGCTACACACACACACACACACACACACACACACACACACACACACACACACACACACACACACACACACACACACACACACACACACACACATTTATACATTTAGTTAGGACTATTTAGCTCCAGGGGGCCATATATTGCGTAAAATCAAGTTATATTGGCAAGGCTTGTAAGGGCTCTTAAGCTGTTAGGCTAGTAATCTCCTGTGAACATGTGAACACCTAAATACTATACAGAACTGCATAAGCAACTCAGACGCTCCAACAATAAGCTTTTATTTTTGCAAAAAATGCAATGTTCTGTCCTTTGCTATAGTTTGTCTTTCAAAATTTCATGACTCCACAAAAAAGTCCCACTTTGGGCATCTGAAAAGGCTGCAACCCTACACTGTGTGCGTGCGTGTGCGTTTGTGTGCATGTGTGTATGCGCATGTGCGTGCGTGTGTGCGTGTGTGTATGTGTGTGTGTGTGTGTGTGTGTGTGTGTGTGTGTGTGTGTGTGTGTGTGTGTGTGTGTGTGTGTGTATGTGTGTGGGTGCGCACACGCTACTTTTACATGTTAATGCCTCTGCTTATATGTACTGCCATATGGATTTTGCTTGCCATGAGTTTTGTGGTAGCTGGCCTTCTTTCTTCCTTCATTTCTTTCTTTCTCTACAGTTTGTGTATTGGGTAGGTAAACTGATCCACTGACCCTTTTCAGTCATGACTGGGTATAAAGTAGTATAATAAAAAATTAATTTATGCAGTGCTTCTGAATATACACGAGCAACAAACAACAGCACTATTTTTGAGAGATTGATATATAAAAAGTACTATGAGAACATTACATACAAGATACAGGGATAGTACTATTACTCATTTATAATCAAACTGACAAGGGATGGATGTTGGTATAATAATTAAGGTGTTTACTTCACAATGACAAAGTACAGGGTTTGAATCTCAGCTTTGAAAGCGAGATTGGCTGGGCCTAAAATGGCCCTCAGGTGTAGCTAGTCTAGCTACAAACTTTGTACTATATAGACAAACCAAAATGTATAAATTCCTGTAGAAAGTATCCTTTATGCCAATATCACAGAAGCAGATACATTTTGAATCTTGTACTAGAGTATCTTTCAAACTTTTTTTTCTGAAGGCAGCTAGGGAGTTGTTAATTTTAACTTCTGTTGGCAATTGGTACTATAGGGCTTGAACTAGCCAGCATAAAACATTTTCACTGATACCCTGTTTGCAAATTGGCTGCTTCTAAGAAGGCAAAATGGATCTGTTAGTGTGAGTTTTCTTTTAAGAACAAAGCAGTAAGCCAGCATAACAGCTTTAAAGATCAAGGTTTATAGGTCTGTACCATGTTAATGACCACCAAGGTCTTTATAATTCTAGCTGTGCAACCCAACCCAATTTTGTCCTCAAGTACCTTGGAAGCCTACATGGGGGGGTATGTTAGTAAAGAGGTAGCTAAGGGTTAAGTGGGGGGTATGTTAACTGGGAATTCATTTTCTTAATGACAACCTCTGTCCATCAGATACATGGGGACCAGACCTGGGGTGAATCTGAAATTTTCCATCCAGTGATCAATGTTTTGTTTGAACAGGGTTAGGAATGAACCCTGCTTCATGTGGATGGGGAGCTTATTCCATAGTGCAGGGGTCTTTTGAGACTCATATCAGTCTGTCCAACATATTTTATTTATGTTGCAGGAAAAGTTCAGGTCCTTGGATTTAGAGTTTCTGGTGCTTTTTGTTTACTTAATGTGCAAAAGATGCATCAGAGCTGGATCTGAGAATGCCATATATGCCAGGCATAGATCACTTTTCAGTGACTTGTAGGAGACTGAGTACAGAGATGGGGCCTTAAGGCAATCTGGGTAGAATAGGGTATTCATACCCTGGATTTTCCTGGTGAGGAACCTTTGAGGACATTCCAGCTGTTGCAAATGAATGGTTAGGT
Source organism: Protopterus annectens (assembly GCF_019279795.1). Lineage (NCBI taxonomy): Eukaryota > Metazoa > Chordata > Ceratodontiformes > Protopteridae > Protopterus > Protopterus annectens. Next base: position 252,913,707 of record NC_056729.1, on the reverse strand, counting down.
ACATGCCAAAGGGAGCTTTGTACTGGTAAGGGCTGAGTAGAGTGGTACTATAATTTCCTTGGACCTGGATGCCATACCCCAGCTTATAAATTGGCTAACATGGAAAGATTTTCTTACTATGTTGGCTTTGTGTTAGTTGAAGGCCAGATTACTGTCTATTATGTATGTTATGTTCCCAGATCCCTAACTACCTGGTAAACTCTTTTTTTATCAATGGAGTAATTAGCTTGAGTGGATGATTTCCAAAAAGGCACTCAAATTCATTTTTTGGATGAAGCCTTAATCCATGTCTTTGACACCAGTCATTTGCTTGTGTCAGACCTTCTTGTAGGATGCCAGTGTCATGGTGAAGAAGATGCAGTAGCATAGCATTTAGTGTTGTTGCCTCACAGCAAGAAGTTCTCTGGATTGATTCTTGGCAGGGGTTCCTTCTGTGCAGAGTCTTAATGTCCTCTCTGCATTCGTGTGGGGTTCCTCCAGGTGCTCCAGTTTCCTCCCACGTTACAAAGACATATATCTGGAGCATTTCTCCCTGGGCATCTGCTGAAAATTGGCTTTGTTCCAAGTTAAACTTTCCTGGTAAACAAATGTTAAATAAATAAAAGCCTATCAGGCTGAGTAGGCAAGATCTTTCCTTAACAAAGCTAAACTAGGATGGATCCAATGCTTGTAGGTTGCCAATGTCCTTACTGATCATTTTCATGAAAATTCTTTCCATGGTTTTGCAGTAGTTCCCAGGGTCAGCTGATGGCCCACCCTTATGAAGAGGGATGATCATTGTGGCCTTCCATTCACCTGGCACATAACCTGGTTTGAGGCTGTAGTTTAAGAGTGCTTCACGTGGTCCTGCTAGGTCATGTTGTAGGCTATTTAGGAGGCAACCAGGTATATTGTCGGAGTTCACCGAAGCAACAGTTTTGTGAGCACCACCAGAACCTGCTCCCTGTTGATAATTGGGGAAAGGGGTATATTAGAAGGGATTTTGCTGGGGATAGTAGGGGTGAGTGGGAGATGACGTTAGACCTAAATTTATCAGCCCATAGATTTGGTATGTCACTTTGATCATTGAAGGCTGTGCCATTTATGACTCATTCTGCACCCAGTTGAGAGTTACCTTTAAGGTTACTGACATAGTTGAAGAAGGCTTTGTCATTGTTCTTAGCCTGACAGGTTATCCTGATGTTGTAATTGGCCTTGTAGGACTTTACTAGACCTCTCAGTTTCTTGTTTAGTTGAATCAGTGAACTCTTGTCTCTGTGAGAGTTGATCTTTTTTGTTTTTATCATGACTTTTTTCCTTTTGTTATATACTCTGCTAAGGTAAGGATTCCATCAGTGGAGTTTGTTGCTAGATTTGGACTTACATCTAGTAGGTACAGCAGCCTCAGTGCAGCCATTTGCATGTTTCTATAGGGTTTCTGTGAATAATTCTGCAGAGGTAGCTGTGTTCTCGGGGATTGGGGGAGCTGTGAATTTTGACAAACTATTGCTTAATAGGATATAGTTTACTTTAAAATAGTTCCTAACTATTATGGGTTTAGTTGGGTTTTCTGGATTGATTTTCATTTCAAAGGAAACAACTTTGTGGTCCAGCCTCACCAAAGTGAACAAGACTGTGTTGGTGAGTACTAGGTTCAGAAAGCTTGAACCCTTGGTTGGAGTACACACTAACTGGTCTAGGGTGTTTGTGTTGATAAAGTCCAGGAAATGTGCCTGTGAGTTAGAGGCAATGTACATGCCTATTAGCAACATAGCTGAGTTGGACATAGAGACCCTGTGGGTCATTGTTCCTGTGGACAGTGATTAGTTTACAATAGGCCAAATGATTGCTTTGTCCAATCAGCATACGCATTTTACACATTTTAGAATACTAATAAAGTTTTATTATGTAATCATAATTATGCAGTAAAGGCTCAATAATGTACATGCAGACTGCACAGAATAATCAGTGTACCCATTGTAAATCTAGCACTGCCCATGCAAAAAACTTCTGTAGTTGGTAACTGTAACGAAAATAACTATGTTGTGCCAAAAATAAGTATCATGGCTGCTGGTATCTAGCTGGCAGCTGTAACACTTGTTTCTGACACTAGCACCAGCTGCAGAACATCATAGCTGGTGTTTTTTATCTTCTGTTTAAGTGTTGTTGCTGACCCAATGTACTGTACTCAGACAGCAAAATTTAAAAAGAAGAACGTGTTAAAAAAAAATCTCATGGGTTAGGATACCAGGAGTAAACAATAAACATACACATTCCTGGATCCCTCAGGAAAGCATCATCAGAAACTGCTGCACACTGTACAAGTGTCAATATGTACAGGTGGCGCATATGCAGAGTACATCATTTAGATGTCACCCAGAAAAGGTGAATCATGGAATAACATTAAAGTGCATTTATATGACATTTTTGAGAAAAGGTACGATTTTTTTAAATAACTAATGTCATTGTATAATAGCAATAATCCACTCCTATGTGTGGTTAATGCCAAATGTACCCATGACTGGCTTTGTTTGAGTTACCTGAGATTCAACCTTATGATCAAACCACATCAACCATGGGTAAATCCTGCACTACCAATATACACTGTTGCTAAAACACAATATAAATTAAAAAGACATATTTCAATACTACAGGGAAAACCATACCACAAAATATAATATGACTTTTGATAGAGGTAATGTTTTTTTTTTGATTGAGTGGATCTTAATTTCCTGCAGAGGGTATGTCATGCTAATCTTGTGGTCTGTGGTTATCTATGACCTAGATGTCATGAAGCATGTTGAAAGCAAAGTTTAGGTGCATGTAATGCAGACAATGTTGAGGATTTAGTCATTTTATGTTACTGAGCACAATTCAGTGATACCCTGTAGAATTATGCAGAAAGAGAGAGAGAGAGAGATTTGTGTAATTTCCTACATATTATTTTAATTTTGGTGCTCCTTAGGAGTATTAAGTTAGACTGGTCAACATGACTGCATCCAATAACATTTTGGATAGCATTAGTGCAGAAGTGAAGTCTTATTCTGGTAGAGAGGGGTAGAAAGGATTTTATTATGCTGACAAGTGTCACTATGCAAATATTGAAAAGACTGGGTTAGTGTAGATGAAATGCACATTTTTTCTTTATTTTTAACAGTTTAGAATGATGAGCATAGAAAGTAATCCTTTTCGTTTATTAGAGATAAACTGGAGATAAGTAATCATGATTCAAGTTTGGAGCTACTTTCTTTAATGTTTTTGTTCTGTGCTGGATGGGGGTAACTGCTAGAAAAACAGAAAGGGAGTCATCTGCATTCTGTAGAAATTGAATTCCTTCTTTAATGTTCTGTATATCAGGAGATCTGCAGGAACCGTGGCGAGGTACAAGGGTAGTACTGGTGGGGACAGGGAAGGACAATGTACCCTGTAGTTTTCTGGATGTGACATGGAATGACATTACCTAGAAAAAGAACACCTCAAATCCCCCCTGAGTCCTTTGTAGGACAGCTCTGCTAGAGAAGGATACAGTAAACAGAAAGTCAGTAATAAGCATACAGAGAAAGGCATTAGCAAGAAGTAAACTATGACTTATTCCAATGACCTCTTCTGGTTAGCTATCCTGGTGACAGAGAAGAGCTAGAATGTCACTAACTGAAATACAGAAAGATGTCACCTGCGGACTTAGTACAGTAGCATAAGACCACCTGTGATTGATGTATGAGACATCAATGCAAGAATTGTTTCTTAGGATTGCTCTTTTGGGTCAATGAAGGACAAAGTATCTAGAACATCATTTAAGGTGACACAAAAGAACATTAGAAAAATAAGGCTAAGGTTTCATGTGACCCATACCATTTGTGTAAAAAGTATATCTGATCAACAAATTTTATTCCACAACCTGCTAGACCTCCCCTTATGATGTTTACCTGGCTCACTCCAAGTTGCTGAAACTTCTGGGCAGGTATGAGGATAGAAATTAATATTTTGTACTCAGAAGTAATACTGTTACTCCTACCTCTCATCAGTTTAAAAATGTAGTCAGCCCTTAGCATGCTGCCCCAATAGAAATATGCAAGGGACACATTATCCTCAGTCCTTGCCACTTTTCACCACAAAAATTGCTATTTTTACTGGTGCATTCCTATAATGCAAACGTGTTTCACATAGCTCTATACATTAGTTTAGACAGTTTTAAACATTCCATGCTCTTGGGAGTAATAATGATTCCAATATATGCTGAGGAAAAAGAAAACACATACTCGTGTGTAAAGCGAGTATGCCAAGCCACATCATTGCTTCTGGGTTACAACACTCTATCATTATTACCTATTCTTTCCCTAACAACCCACAAACACACACACACACACGCACACACACGCACACACATGCACACATGGCCTCTGGGTAATAGACGATACTTAGAAACATGGGAAGAGGAGCATTTGCAGTGTGGGATCACACAAATAAGCTTGGACTGCCAACCTTTCAAACTTTTGGGGAATAGTAAAAATCCCCTCCCCCACACAGATGCACTTAAATAAATTGTTAAATAAATGTAAAATAATGCAACAGATTGAACTCTTCTAAAAGCCACATTTTTTTCAAATCCAAATAATGACATACAGATGAGCAAATTCTTTCAAGAAAAATGTCACTAGACTGGTACATAACTTATAGACAATGGCTTATATAAATTGAAAAAGTTGTGTGATTTAAATTAAACCAGTTGCAAGTTGCTTCTATCAAAAATGTAATAACTATAACACTGTAAAAAGATGTTAAAAACAAATCTAGCTGATTGCTAATTTACTTAATAGAGCAGCAGTAGTGCATGTTAAATAGTCATACGTGGCTTGTACAGTACAAAACTCCATCAGAAAAAGGAGGTAATGTAGATCTCCATGTTCATAAATTAGTATTAGGCTAACTGCCCTTATGGATCATTTTAAGCCTAGCCAATTATCCCACATGAGAACCAAACCCTGCTCCTTTGGGTTTTATAAGGTAAACAGTTTAACCATTATGCCAACCTCCCAATAAGTAAATAAGTAAATGAAAAAGAAATGGTCTAGAGCAGATGAAGGTGTTAATCAAATGTAACAGCAGTACATACTATTTTTGTGGTGTGACTGCATTTATATATCTTAGATTTTATTTATTTATTTAATTAAAATGTACTTATTTTTTTAACAAACAGATATGTATTGCTGAAACATATGTTTATATGCTTTAAATTGTATAGTCACTTACTAATTGCAATTAATGTCAAATGTTTTACAGTTAACTAACACTGGTTTTCTTCTTTGACAGAAGCATATTATTGTTTTAAAGAGGGTTGCATTTCAAAAAGACTATCCCTGGGATTCAATACTCCATGTAGGCTTTGCGTGAAGCCTACATGGAGTTTACATGTGTGTGCGGTGATGTGCGGTGAGCAGCAGCACTCATTGTTGCTGGCCAGGAAGCCATGTAAGCAAACATGGATAGCACTCCTGTTTAAATTGGAGCATTGAAGGTCTGCAGTTTCGTGCAGAATCCCCCAGTGATCAATAGGGCTCCACAGATAGCTCTCAATCTCTTAGTGCAAGACATCTGGTCAAAGGCCAACATAATGGGGGGACAATGACCCAGAAATAGGGACATATTTGACATATTTGCCCTACAGAAATGTGGTAGTATAACCAGAGGTTTGTGTTAAGATACATGTTCTGAAGGATTTGAAGTCTGAAACTCAAATTTATGTAATTATTGAGTCACGTCAGTCCTAAGATTATCCCAGTGATATGGCAGAAAGCCAGAAATTTGATAAGTTACACATTTGGACATTCTGTGAAAATCTGGACAGTTGACTGGTATGAATGTTAAGTATATGGTCCAAACAAAGCACAGGACAGTGGATCTACAATGCAGATTATTGTGAAATCTCATTCCTGGCATTCTGTCCTGATGTTGTGTAAATGATCTGTAAGAGTACATGGACTGCCATGTAAAATAAACACTCAGAGGAACTGTGTGTATTGAATAGGGACACACAGAGGAATTGTAGGAATAAGCCCAGGGAAAGAAGACAGGTGAAACAATTTAGTATACAGCAGATGAGGGTATGTCAATAGAACATGGTTGTAGCAGCAACAACAAGCACATATCAATATGGTACAGTAGGGACTGCACTGTGAAAATGTGTATTATGTGACTGTCACACAAGGTGACATAACAATGGGGTGGATATCTGTGTGAGACAATCATCCTTACATGAATAAAGGCATAGCTTCCAAAACAAATGAGGTTATAACCTCTCTGTACTCTTCACTCATCAGGGCATTAGTAGAGTATAATGCACCCTTTAGTATGTACCTTACCAGGTACCTGCAGCAACTAGAGAGACCTCAAAGGTTCCTCACGAAAAAGATTCAGGGTCTTCAGCGCAAGTCATACGTGGACAGACTGAAATCACTGTCTCTATACTCTGTATCATATAGACGACTCAGAGGTGACCTGTGTCTTGCATAGAGAGCAACCTCTGATCCTGCCTTAATGGATATGCTGCACATTCATAAGGCAAATAGTACATGATTCACTTGCTCTAGAGACCTTAACCTAGCCAGTGCCAGCAACAGGACTTTCTGGAGAGACAGCTATATCTCACAGAAGTTACCTCCTCTGGAACAAACTTCAATTTAAGTTAAACAGAGCCCTTCATTAACCCTATTTAAGCGTAACTTGGATGACTGGATGAGAAACTGCAAATTCACCCCATGGGTTTCACCCATGTCCCTTTTGGATAGAGGCAGTCGGTGCTGATTTAGATTGGCTTGTAATTATTGACCATATCTCTCGGCCCTTTAGGTAACAAGGATTGAATTTGACAATGCTTGTAAGGGCCCTAATGCCACTAGCCTAGTAACTTCCTATGATCCTATGATCCTATAATGCAGATGACATTTATCAGAGATCTGACATACAACTGAGGTAGGATGCATATTGTGAAGATATGCAAACTGATTTTCCTGAATATGAGTGTAATCTTAGCAGAGGTCTCCAGCAAGTGGGACACAGGTAAAGGCTCATGAACAGCATTAAAAGAAGTAACCACAATCATGGACAATACTGGAATAATACCACCAGTAATCTCATGCCTCTGAAATTAGCATATGTGATTAAGAGTGATCAGTGGTGATTTTGCACAAACACACTTGTAAAACTATTATAAAATGTCCTCACTCTATGAGGGTAATCACTCACACAGTTCTGGCACTTAAACATCTGCTGGAGGTGTTAGGAACTTGTATGCAGCATTATGAGTAATACAGGCTAGTTGACTGGTATGCATGGCATCTATCGATTTGTGTATCTATATATATTAGTATGGTTTACACTGAAAACCTTGAAACTGCATCAGTCGACCAGCATGTAGTTGAATGTCAGTTTTCAAGTTGGCAGAATGTCGAAGAACAATGTATAGACTACACTTCAGCGAACAGGTAGTGTAGTTTGAGTATTTGGGTTTGACATTGTGTAGGGAGATTGCGGTTCAGTGAGGAACAGGGAATTAGCTCATTTCCTCATTGTAGTGCAAACACGGAGTTGGTATAGTTAATGTGCAGGGGATGTGGGGGGCCTAGGGGTGCAGGGGGCATAGCCCACCTGCAACATAAAAGAATAAACATACCATTGACTGTAGAGCGTAACAGTATGTTAATGTGCATAGCAGGAGGTGAGTGATGTCACCTCCTGCTAAGTTGAATAGATCCAACTACAGATGTCGATGCATTCATTTTCACATTGGTTACTGTTTCAAAATTCCAAATTCAGGATTTCAGGTCAACATTCTAAACGGATTCAGAATTTCAATAGTAAACCTATTACTATATATATATATATATATATATATATATATATATATATATATATATATATATATATATTGCAAACAAAAAAAAACACCAAAATAGTGAATAAATAAGTAAAAATCCAAAGTGCAAAAGTCAGCAGAAAGGCAGGTAAACTAATAAAACTGTTCAGCTAAAAAATATACATTTATTAGAATAACAGATAATAAGGTAAGCACTTTCACAAATAAAATTGCTTCCTCAGACCTCACAGATACAAATACATCACTTCCTTTTAAACATCATAAAATTCAAACCAACCAATAAAACCTTATTGCATCATTTAAAGACATATAAAACATATCTGTATAATTATTCAAATAAAATAAAACAAAATAAAATGTGTCAACTACATATTCAAATACATACTAAAATATACAAGGTCAAAAATCATCATCATCTTCTTTCAGCTGTTCCCATTAGGGGTCACCACAGCGGATCACCTGTTTCCATTTCTTCCTGTCTTCTGCATCTTGCTCTGTCACACCAACCACCTGCATGTCCTCTCTCACCACATCCATAAACCTTATCTTAGGCCTTCCTCTTTTCCTGTTACCTGGTAGCTTCATCCTTAGCATCTTTTTCCCAATATACTCCGCATCCCTTCTCAGCACATGTCCAAACCAACATAATCTTGCCTCTCTGGCTTTGTCTCCAAACCTTCCAACCTGGGCTGACCCTCTAATATACTTATTTCTAATCCTGTCCACCCTCGTCACACCCAGTGCAAATCTTAACATCTTTAACTCTGCTACATCCAGCTCAAACTCCTGCCTTTTTGTCAATGCCACTGTCTCCAACCCATATAACATAGCTGGCCTCACTACCCTCTTGTAGACCTTCCCTTTCACTCTTACAGGTACTCATCTGTCACAAATCACTCCTGACACTCTTCTCCACCCACTCCATCCTGCCTGTACTCTCTTCTTCACCTCTCTTCCACAATCACCATTACTCTGAACTATTGACCCCAAGTATTTAAACTCATCCACCTTCACCACCTCTACTCCTTGCATCCTCACCATTCCTCTATCCTCCCTCTCATTCACACATATATATTCTGTCTTAGTCCTGCTGACCTCCATTCCTCTTCTCTCTAGAGCATATCTCCATCTCTCCAGGGTCTCCTCCACCTGTTCCCTACTGTCACCACAGATCACAATGTCATCTGCAAACATCATAGTCCATGGGGACTCCTGTCTGATCTCGTCTGTAAACCTGTCCATCACCATTGCAAATAAGAAAGGACTCAGAGCTGATCCTTGATGTAACCCCACCTCCACCTTAAACGCATCCGTCACTCCCACCGCAGACCTCAATGCTGTCACACTACCCTCGTACATATCCTGTACCACTCTTATATACTTCTCTGACACTCCTGACTTCCTCATACAATACCACAACTCCTCTCTAGGCACCCTGTCATATGCTTTCTCCAAGTCTACAAAAACACAATGCAACTCCTTCTGACCTTCTCTGTACTTTTCCATCAACACTCTCAGAGCAAACATCGCATCTATAGTGCTCTTTCCCAGCATGAAACCATACTGCTGTTCACTAATCATCACATCCCTTCTTAACCTAACTTCCACTACTCTTTCCCATAACTTCATGCTGTGACTGATCAATTTAATCCCTCTGTAGTTACTACAGCTCTGCACATCACCCTTATTCTTAAAAATCGGTACCAAAACACTTTTTCTCCATTCCTCAGGCATCCTCTCACTTTCCAAGATTTCATTAAACAATCTGGTTAAAAACTCCACTGCCATTTCACCTAAACACCTCCATGCTTCCACAGGTATGTCATCTGGGCCAACAGCCTTTCCATTCTTCATCCTCTTCATAGCTGTCCTTACTTCCTCCTTGCTAATCCATTGTACTTGATGATTCACTATCCCTACATCATCCAACCTTCTCTCCCTCTCATTCTCTTCATTCATCAACCCCTCAAAGTACTCTTTCCATCTCCTCAACACACTCTCCTCGCTTGTGAGTATGTTTCCCTCATTATCCTTTATCACCTTTACCTGCTGCACATCTTTCCTAGCTCAGTCCCTCTGTCTAGCCAATCGGTACAGGTCCTTTTCTCCCTCCTTAGTGTCCAACCTTTCATACAACTCTTCATATGCCTTATCCTTAGCCTTCGCCACCTCTCTCTTTGCCATGCACCTCATCTCCTTATACTCCTGTCTACTTTCTTCATCTCTCTGACAATCCCACTTCTTCTTTGCCAACCTCTTTGCCTGTATACTCTCCTGTACTTCCTCATTCCACCACCATGTCTCCTTGTCGTCCTTCCTCTGTTCCGATGTGATACCAAGCACCTTTCTAGCTGTCTCCCTTACTAGCTCTGCTGTAGTTACCCAGCTATTTGGTAACTCTTCACTGCCACCCAGTGCCTGTCTTAATTCTTCCCTGAACTCCACCTCACAATTACCCTTTTTCAATTTCCACCATTTGATCCTTGGTACTGCCCTCACACTCTTCCTCCTCTTCTTGATCACCATCATCCTACAAACCACCATCCTATGCTGCCTAACTACACTTTCTCCGGTCACCACTTTACAGTCTCCAATCTCCTTCAAACTGGCCCTCCTACATAAGATATAATCCACCTGTGTGCATCTTCCTCCACTCTTGTATGTCACCCTATGCTCCTCCCTCTTGTTAAAATATGTATTCACCACAGCCATATCCATCCTTTTCACAAAATCCACTACCATCTGACCTTCTGCATTCCTTTGTTTAACACCATACCTACCCATCACTTCCTCATCCCCACTGTTCCCTTCACCAACATACCCATTTAAATCTGCTCCAATCACCACTCTCTCACCCTTGAGTACAGTCATCATCACTTCATCCAATTCACTCCAAATTTTTTTCTTTCTCATCCATTGCACACCTAACTTGTTGAGCATATGCACTAACAACATTAATCATTACACCATCAATTTCCAGCTTCATAAACATCACTCTATCCAACACCCTTTTCACCTCCAAAACACTCTTCACATACTGTTCCTTCAAAATAACTCCTACGCCATTTCTCCTCCCATCCACATCATGATAAAACAATTTGAACCCACCTCCGATACACCTAGCCTTACTCCCCTTCCATCTGGTCTCTTGCACACACAATATACCAACCTTCCTTCTGTCCATCATATCAGCTAGCTCTCTCCCTACACCAGTCATACTGCCAACATTCAAAGTTCCGACCCTCACTACCACAGTCCTAGCCTTTCTCCTCTCTTCCTGCCTTCGGCCATGCCTTCTCCTCCTTCAGCCAACAGTAGCCCAATTTCTGCCAGCACCCTGTTGGCTAACAGTACTGGTGGTGGTCATTGTTAACCTGGGCCTCGACCGATCCGGTATGGAAATATTAACTGGTGGCTGCATGAAAAGATTTGGTGAAGTTTTATGCCGGATGCCCTTCCTGACACAACCCTCCCCATTTATCCGGGCTTGGGACCGGCACAAAGAAATGCACTGGCTTGTGCATCCCCAGTGGCTGGGTTATACAAGGTCAAAAATAACTAGCACTATTATAATGAGACTCAACACAGCCTAGCATTTCCTCAAGCTCCTGCCCCTCAGTCTTGCTGTAGTGGCTATGTGATCATTCAGTCCTTAACCTAAGTGTGCTTTCAACTTAATAATCCATCTTAACTCCTTATTTTCAGTTCTATTAGAGATGTCACCTAACCTATCACCTTCTGGGACCAGCTCCAATACATTATATCTAAACTGATGTGCCTCATCCATTGCCAAAGTATGTTTCACTATAGCACTATAGGTATGTCCCTTTTTATAACAATAAAGATGATCTCTAATGTGTTTGTGTAATTTTCTGTTGGTTTTACCAACATAGAATGATAAACAACACATACATCTGGCCAAATGTACAAGATTCCTGCTGTTACAATTGGCTCCTGTCTGAAAAATAAAAGTCTTCCCTGTATCTGGATGCTGAAACTCAGTACCCTCAAAGATATGTTCACAGAAATTGCAATGTCCACACTTAACTGTACTCTGTTGTTATCATATTAGGACCTCTATCCAAAGTACGATAACATAACCTATGTTTAAGATTCCTCATATTCTTATACTGTACATGTGGCTGTTTGCCCACTACTCAAGCAATCTGGGCATCAGTCTGAAGTATCTGCCAATTCTTTCTTAAAATATTCATTATTGCCCCATTATCTCGTGTATAGGCAAAAATAAATGGAATTTAATTGTTCTTCATGGTAGAGGCTTTATCATACCTAATGGGTTTTGAGAAGTATGGTCTAGCTCTAGTAGTCCGCATAGCTGTTACATCCATTCCTATCTTATGGACCTCGTCTTTAACATACCCTCTCCTGGTGAAGTCATTCTTTATCCTGTCAATCTCTGAGTGCCAGTTGTCATCCCTATCAGTCAGCCTGGAGCAGCACATCACCTGCCCCTTTATGATATTGTTAAATATGTGGCTGGGATAGATACTGGTCCTGTGTAGATAAGAAGGCTGATAGCACTCTTTGGTATATCTGTCACTGTGTATACACTCATCATCACCAATACAAAATGGATATATCCAAAAATTCAATTTTGTGAGATGAATATTTACCAGTGAATCTCAAAAATTCACTGCTGGAATTAATATCATTAACAAAATCTCTAAACTCAACTTCATCTCCTGCCCATATAAAATATAAACATCGACAAAGCGTCTATAAAAAACAAGACGTTTCGCTGCTAAAGGATGGGAAAGCATAACAACAAAGAGTACAGTTAATTGTGGACATTGCAATTTCTGTGAACATATCTTTGAGGGTACTGAGTTTCACCATTCAGATATAGGGAAGACTTTTATTTTTCGGACAAGAGCCGATTGTAACAGCAGGAATCTTGTATATTTGGCCAGATGTATGTGTTTTTTATCATTCTATTCTCCTTGTATATTTTAGTATGTATTTGATTATGTAGTTGACACATTTTATTTTGTTTTATTTTATTTGAATAATTATACAGATATGTGTTATATGTCTTGAAATTATGCAATATGGTTTTATTGGTTGGTTTGAATTTTATGATGTTTAAAAGAAAGTGATGCATTTGTATCTGTGAGGTCTGAGGAAGCAATTCTATTTGTGAAAGCGCTTACCTTATTATCTGTTATTCTAATAAATGTATATTTTTTAGCTGAACAGTTTTATTAGTTTACCTGCCTTTCTGCTGACTTTTGGACTTTGGGTTTATATATATATATATATATATATATATATATATATATATATATGTATATATAGTCTATATTAGAACACTGAATGTTCAAAATTGTGAGTGTTCTAATATCGACCTGTTTTCAGTGAATGCTGAAAATATCAAAGAAACAGAAAACCAAATTTTTTCCTAGGGAAAGAATTTGGTTGTCCGTTTCTGTTGCTTCGGTATATTCAGCCCTGTGGTGGAAAGTTACGGGTTGAGTTCAGGTAAGTGTGCGATTGTGTGGACGTGAGGGTTTATGGCGGGGTAGGTGAGTTAGGGTTAGGGTGCGGGTGAGGTAACTGTGTGATAGTGACGGACCTTAGGGTTAGGGTTTGGGTTAAGGTAAGTGGATAGTTAGTGGTGTATGTATAATTTCGTGTAGGGTTAAGTGTAAGATTTTAGGTGTATGTGTGTGGATTGCTGTTTGTTTGGTGTCCTTGTGTTGTGTGTATGTGTTTTGGAACAGCAAATTTTTTCCCTTGGAAAAAATTCGCTGTTCTGAATGTTCGATGTTTTCACTTTTCGATTCATAGGGTTCAATATTAGAATACTCAACATTTTGAATGTTCAGTGTTCTAATATAGACCCATTTTATATATACATTTATATATGTATACAGTTATATATATATATATATATATATATATATATATATATATATATATATATATATATATATATATACACATTTATATATGTATACATTTATATATATATATATATATATATATATATATATATACATTTATATATGCATACATATATATATATATATATATATATATATATATATATATATATATATATACATATATATGCAGAATCCACAATGTCATGACTATTATCCCTGCTATATCTGATGTAACAACTTGATTAGCGTTCTGCACCATCAGACAGTAATGTTTATACCACAAAAAGAATACTAGGCATGGCCAGTATGATGTGTAACAGCTCACTGTGGCAAAGGTGGTACACTTCAATTGCACATCAGTGGAAGATGTGTAGAGAGATACATGAAGAAGGGTGCATTGTACTCAGTTATTGGTGTGATGAAGGGTAGGAACTATAGAGGTATTATGGCCTCTGATGTGGATGTCCTTTACATACTCAATACTTGTGTTACATACAAGGGAGTGGTCAGCACTGTGACCACATGCTGGTGGATGCTCCACTTACCATCTTCCCCAGGACACAGGTCACATACCTATTGGTCTGATTATAGGGTGTGATGTCCTTATTATAAATGAGTTGTGTGTTTGTTTTCCTGATGTAACAAATCCCCCTTGTTTTCTTGTCTTTGCAGGTGTTGTCATGGCTGTGGCAACATTCTTTGGTTTGTGTTGATACTGTCTGTATTATACTAATATCTCAGCTGGAGTCAATGATTGCCCACAATCTGTAGTCCTTCGGGCAGCTGTTTGGACACAGGATGTGGATGACATCTGTGATGTCCATCACTTAAATAATGGACAGGAAAGGGCCTAACAAACAGCCCTGATGTATGGACCTGATCACTGGACCTGAGATACAAGTCACTTCACACATGTCAATATATTTAGATGCCATGTATGTGATACAGTGGTCTACCTGCTTGGTGATATAGGTGTATATGGCCACATATGAGTTGTTATTGTTTTGTCTTTTGGCTTATCCCGGATAGGGGTCGCCACAGTGGAACTCCGGTCCACTAATGTTTGGTAGTGGATTTTTACGTGCCGAGTTACCAGCCCTAATGCACAACCTTCAACGAAGGCACGCTCATTCATGCATGTCTCCACACAGAAGACGCTCTAGCTGAGAATCGAATGGCACAACGTCTTGCTGTGAGGCGACAATGCTACCGCAGCACCACTACCGCGGGGTATATTGTCACATATGAGTATTGAGTGAATACCTCAGTGTGGTTTTGTGCCAAATGCCTTGGGCTTGTCAAGCTCAATAGGATGACAGTGCTATCATCACGCATGCCCTTCATGATCTTTTTGAGGACATCTAACAGATGTAACAGACATGCTGTAGCATTAACAACTCACACAGCCCAAATATCACTAGTGTCCATTTAGAAAAGGTCCATGATGACATGTTGGTCTACCTCACAGATGAGGAGGATCAGGGCATTGCTCTACATGCATGCATCAGGTGCTGTTCCCCATAATTCAGATGGATGTGTGTTGAAAACACCTTTCTACAGCAACATAGTCTGTGTGGAGGGGGTATTGAAGTGTGTATTAAACCATGTCAGGAAGGTATATGTAATGACTCATGTAATAGGTGATTTGTGATGTTGTCACAGCTCATTGAATCAGTGTGATAGGCTGGGATGTAGATAAGACAGTGCATACTGGCTATCCTCAACTGGTGTGGGGTATGAACACAATTCCCCATGCAGGAATCATTGAGAATGTCTATCAGCTGGGGATTAAACCTCATGTCACAAGATGTATAACCAATTGGCTCACTAACAAAACACATACTCTGAAAATTGGTGAATCAACCTGTACTGGTAGAACTGTCACCACTGGTGTACCCCTGGGATCTGTGCTTGGCCTTTTACCATTTATAATCTGTTTCTCAACAGTTCAGGCTAAACTATATGGTGTTTGGCTTACTGCATTTGCTGATTCTTGCAATCATTGAGCCCATTTATGATGATAACATACTACAGGAGGAACTAACACAGACAAATGATTGGTGTCAAAGCCATATGGTCTACAAATAAATGCAAAAATGTGTCTTTATTTTGTCCTTCTGAAAAGTGGAATTCCATGCTAATTACAGCATTGGCAACAGTCCTGCTATGCTAAAACACAGTGATGCAAGCATTGGGAACACACATAGACAGTAATCTGAACTTTGACCACCAGGTGTCCACACTGATATTGAGAGCCTATGTTGGGCACATCATAAGTCACACCATCATATTCAGAGCTTAGGACTATTAGAACTCACTGTATTTAAATCTTATCAGAACAGTAATAGAGAATAATGCTCTCTTTTCCATATACCTGACCAGACACATTCAGCAGCTGGAGAGACCATATGGGTTTCTCAACCAAGAAAACACAGAGCCTACAAACCATGCCATGATGTATGAAAGCCATGTCACTGTAATCTGGATCACATGGGATGTGGTGACTTTTGCCTGACCTCCAGGCCAGTCTCTGACCCTGCCCTGGTGGGAATACTGCATATCCACAAATTGGATATAGATGATGACACCCGCAATATCTGTTGAAGAGAATATGGTAATAACAGTGTCCCACATGCTAGAGTAAAAGGCTCTCTGTAATGTCAGGCAAGAGCACAAACACACACACATGGTTCACTGCAGTGAAACTAGAACCCCTACCTATCTAAGTACACAGATGACAGACCTCTGTACTTTGAATGTCTCAGGCAACACTTTACAGCTGATGACATCAGCAGTGTCTGGTGATGAGAATATGGTAATAACAGTGTCCCACATGCTGGTGAAAAAGGCTCTCTGTAACAAACACACACACACACGCACACACGCACACACACACACACACACACACACACACACACACACACACACACACACACACACACACACACAAAACCAGCCACCCACACACACACAGTTAGCTGCAGTGAGATACCTTCGTAAGTACACAGACTATAGACCTCTGTATTTACAGAGGCACCACAGCACATGTCTGACATTTACAAGGCTGTAGGTCAACTTATAGTAGTTGACATCACTAGGGCATGTTGGAGAGAAGATGTTGAGAGGCCTGCATGAAATAGATGTGAAGGCATGTGCAACTATCAAAATACTATCAATAAATAGGATTGGAGTGGTAACTGTAGGATGGATACTTGTCTTTGGTTAGACACACACACACACACACACACACACACACACACACACACACACACACACACACACACACACACACACACACACACACACACACACACACTTCCAGTTAACTGCATTGAGAACAGAACTCCTACCTATCTAACTACAAAGACTGCAGAATTCAGTACTTCTTGCAAGCACCATAGCACAAGTCTGACTTTTGCATGACTGCAGGTCATCTTATAGTGGATGACATTAGCGGGGCATGTTGGAGAGAGATGTTGGGAGACCTGCACGAAATGGATGTGTAGACATGTGCAACTATCAAAATACTGTCAATCCATGAAATTGGTGTAGTAACTGTGGAAGGCACACTTTTGCTCTTTAGGATAGACAGACAGACAGACAGAGACACACACACACACACACACACACACACACACACACACACACACACACACACACACACACACACACACACACAGTTAACTGCAGTGAGAACAAAACCAGTATTTACCTAAGTACACAAACTACAGATGCAATACTTTATGCAAGCACTGCAGGTCAACTTATAGTGGATAACATCAGCAGAGTGGATTGGGGAGAAGATTCTGGGAGGCCTGAATAGGTTCATAGCTTCACAGGTTCATAGGAGGTTAATAGTCTAATGGCCCTAGGGTATTTGAAAGCCTAGCTGTGTAAAAACACAAGTACCCGTATTGAGCATAGTTAGATGGTCATTATTAGCATAGCAATTTTGTGATCAGCACCAACTGTCCCTGTACATGAGGGACATAGGTGCCACCCCAGGGTGAATTTACAATCACCTATCTGATTGTCAAGGGTGGGATGAAATAGGTTAATTAAGGAGCATTGCTTCACATGCAGTGGGAGCTTATTACAGACGAGTGACAGTTGCTAGGAGATATATCTGTCTCCCCAGCATGTTCTTTTTATGTGATAGGCTAGGTTGAGATCATTGGAGCAAGTTATTCTTGTCCAATCTGATTTGCAGATGACCAGCATTTCCAGTAGGGTAAGGTCTGAGACTCCTTTGTAGGTCAGGCATAGGTCACCTCTCAGCAGCCTGCATGATACTGAGTACAGTGACAGGTCTTTCAGTCTTTCTATTTTTATCATGTCTTGGAGGCCCTGGATTCTCTCAGTCACAAACCTCTGTGTTTACTCCATTTGCTGCAGATGCAGGTGTCTGATGAAGTACAAACAGAAGGGAGCATTGCACTCAATTAGTGGTCTGATAAGGGTAGAGTACAGCAGAACTATGACCTCCCTGGTCTTTGAAGTGACAGTCTTATTTATGAGGGGTGCAATATAGAATGTATGTTTCACCACTATGGACATATACTGATTGAAGTGTAGATTGCTATCAACATATGTTTCCAAGTCTTGCAACACAATGTTTGAGCTTAGAGGGATGCTATGTATATCATAATTAGCAGGGATGCTTCATTGCCAAAGGGGCAATGAGACATTTTTTTCTTTAAGGTTCAGTCCTTAAGTTTGGCAACAATCATTTGTCTGTGTCAGCCCCTTATGTAATATGTTATCATAGTTGGGGGACTCCATATGATTGTGTCAAGTTGACATTCATCTACAAAGTTTGGAAGCCACAGGCCATCTACCTTTGCCTGGGCTTCAGAGAAATAGTTTCAGACAGTTGAGGGCCCAGAAAAAATCCTTGTGGTATTCCACTGGTAAATGGTCTAGTGGTGGAGGCGCAGTCCTCAAATGTGACAGTATGCATTCTGTAGGTGAGACAGTTGGCTATCCATCTAGTAATGTATGTGTTAATCCCAGATGGGAGAGTTTCTCTATGATACCAGAATGAAGAATAGTGTCAAATGCCTTGGATAAAGCAGCATAATGGTATTTCCTGTTATCCCTCATCCAAGTCTTTGGACTCATTATCAAATAAGTCCACAATGTTTAATGAGCAAGATCTACCCTTGACAAAACCAAAATGGGTCAGGTCAAGTGTGTTGAAGGTCACCTATGTCCCAGTGGTAAGGTCCATGCTGATCCCTTCCATAGCCTTACATATAAGGCTTTTTAGGCTTATGGGTCAATAGTTGTAGCTCTGCAGGTTACCAGATTGATGTGCATTGCATATCGCATAACATTTGATATTAATGTCTGTAGTATAGGTGATGTATGTGTGGAAAAAGTACTGAGACACCAGGGTTGTAGTGCTGGGGGGAGGCAACACATGGCTTAATTGTAAATACATGAAATATTGTTAGATAGGGCCTTCAGTTTGTTATGTTTCCACATGTTATTTCATGTCATAAACAGGAAATGGACAGTAAACAGCACTAATACATAATATTTAGTTTTTTATAGAGCAGTGAGCAGCAGGTTTGTGCGACAGTTGGCAGTGTTTGCATATGTGAAATACACATTTTCAATACTTTCCATGTTTGTGCATAGTTAAGCAGTGCACAAATATGAGCTGCATAGCTAAAAGTCTGACAGTTAGTACTGAGTATATGAAACACACTTGCTGCTTAGCTGACTCTGTGACAAAAGACATAAATGCATTAACATGTTTCTTTTTGAGCCCAAATGATATTTAGTTCGAATGCAGGTGTATCTAGTACTTTTAAAGACTTTTAAATAGACAGTGATAATGCAATGACATGAATTCTTTATAGTACGCGTTACTGTGTGTTGACCTAGCACAGCAGGGTTAAGCGGCATTGCGCAGAGGTAGTCACAGCATTGTACTGGTGCTCACTGTTGCTGTGCATTGGTGTGAGATGTGAAACTTTGCACAAACACAGAAGCCAAAAAGTGAAGGGATCTATTGCTTTTTCTGCTACTTATGTGTGTTGTGTGTGATTCTATTATTTGAGCAGATTATGGGTGTTAAAATGCAGTAGATAGGAAATATGTGAAATGGGGAGCAAGCTTGGGGAAGAACAAAGGGAAAGAAATACAGGAATGTGCAGGGTGTAGGTAGGAAAGAATCATACCTATCCATTTCTCTAACAGTAAAAACTAATAATATATGCAGAATATTAGCTGAATTTGGGCTGTCAATACTCAAAGAGGGGTGATAACAACATAATCATGTTGTATAGCCAATTGGACTGAATCAAGTGTGTCATGAAGACTTGTGTGAAATGGAATGCTATGTATGGGGCAATATATATTTTTTTGTGGGACAGGTGCCCATTTTTTTTTTTGGATTCAGTGAAAGAGGAATGCTGGGTACAGGACATAAGTATATCTTGGTCAGGTAAGTTGGGTAGGCGAGGAAGCAAATGCAAACAAACAAAACAAGAGACAGGGACGGTGAGGGAAACAAAAGGTTGGGGGACACCATGATTGGGGTGAGGGATGGGATAACAGAGGCTCATGTCCATCAAATGTGGAGACAGTGAGAATTGGGTCCTCACCCACTGGACTGTCATCACTGTCCCCTTACTCTGCTGACAGCTGGAGTGCTTGACATCTTCTGCTCCTCCTATGAACCATGAGGTACAGCAGCCTCTCCATCTGGTATATGAGTACACCAATGGTGTGGTGCATGACCCTAAGCGCCATCCCTGGCAACCTCCCTGTGGGTGATGAAATCCCCACCTCCACCACTGCTCTAGGATGGTACCACTGCACCAGATGCTGGGGCAGTACTACCAGAGAGTGCATGTACTGCAGGGGCAGCAGAGGAAGTGTGGCCAGGTTGGGTCCCAGACATGCTGGGCATCATTGCTGGAGATGGTAAAGCAGGGGTTGGCTGACATCCTGGGCCTGGCCTACCTTGCTGTGCTGTGGAGCATTTAGTGATGTACAGAGGGATAACATTGAAACATTTTGATGACACATGATAGAAAATAAAAAAAGAGAGTTAAGGTTTGGGTGAGAGAAAAAAAGAGTTAAAATTAGTACCATCATATGTGACATACAGTGCATTAACACAATTATACAACTCTTTATCTGAAGTATTACATTTAAGTATATGTCCTAACAGATACAAACTATATTACAGATTTCTGAAAGTAATCCTTGAAATGTGCATATATTGTACATATGCGTGTTCCAATTATATAGATTACAGTTTACAGCATGGCCTTTGTGCCACCGGTATAGAGTTTTTAATTTAATGTAAATATTATTGCAGAAATAATAGTATTGCATGGTTAAGCATCATGGTATTGGATCCCACAGCTTCTGACTACAGTCTAATAGTGGACTCTTACAATTGGTTTGTGCTACAGACTAATACATGCATACTTGTGCTACAGACTAATACATGCATACTGCTACTGTGAAAGTAGCAGACTCCAAATCCGACTTCAGACCAGTGACAAGTGGAGTACCACATGGTTCAATCCTGCATCCTCTCCTGTTTGGTATCTACTTCTCTGAAGTACAGGCTAACACAGAAGGTCTTTGGCTAATGAAGTTTGCAGATGACTGCAAACTAGGAGCCATAATCGAAACTCCTAACAATGTAGACATCCTACAAAAGGGCCTCACTGAGACAGATGCCTGGTGTCAAAGCCATGGCCTCAAGCTCAATGCCAAAAAGTGCATTGTGATCCCCTTTGGTAAAAACTCTGTACCCATGAACTACAACATAGGCGGTAGTATATTTAACACTGAAAGTGTGATAAGAGACCTTGGGACACAGGTGGACAGTAGTCTCTCCTTTGATAATCACATCGCCACAGTAGTCAGGAAATCCTTCTATGTGGCACACTTCATCACAAAAGGTATCTCATCCAGAAAAAAAGATGTCATTGTTCCCATCTACTCGGCACTCATTAGACCCATTATAGAGTACAATGCCCCTTTTGGTATGTACCTCACAAGACATCTACAACAACTGGAAAGGCCACAGAAATACCTCACAAAGAGGATTACCGGCCTCAAACAGATGCCCTACACAGACCGTCTCAAAAAACTCCAGCTTTACTCCGTCGCATATTGCCTACTCAGAGGTGATCTCTGCCTATCATACAAAGCTATGTCAAACCCAGAGCTGTTGGACATGCTCCACTTAAAGAAATCCCAATCCCTCTGAGCTACACGGTCTAGTGACCTAAACCTTGTCACCACAATAAACAGAACATGCCAGAGGGATATTTCTGTCCCAGAGACTTCCCATACTCTGGAATAAACTACCTATCTATATCAAACAAAGCCCCTCATTAGCACTCTTCAAGAAAAATCTTGATGATTGGATGGGAAATAGGAAATTCACCCTGGGGATCACTTCTGTGGCTCTGCTCGACAGTGGCACAGGAAAAAAATTTTCTTGGGTGGCAAAAGCCAGGGTACCTTTTTGGCTGAGCTTGTATAGGCCCCAAGGCCGATGGCCTAGTACCTACCTACCTCTGAACCTATGAACTTGCTTTTACAGTTGGGATATACATGCTCAATTTGATACAACTCTATAAAAGACCAAAAATTATATATTTAACTTGTAATGCTACAATAATACTTCTCTTCTCTTGCATACATGTCACTTGCTTCCCTCAAACTCTTCAATTGAGCAACATGAGCCTGTTGGCTGAACTCACATTCATTGGGAGCTGAGGAAACAACAGCAAAGAACAGAAGAGCATTATGCATCCCAAACCTGGCTATATTTAGCTTTCTAAATGTTATAAGTGTTCTCTTATTATGGTACTAACACAGCTGTGGGATGTCTGTAGGCTCAAACTCATGTGACCAGTGGTTAAGATTATCCCTTTTCTCCTACATAGGTCATTAAAATGATGTCTACATTGCTCTCCAGTGCATGGGATACCAGTAGCACTGGATACAGCTTGGGCTAAAGTATTCCACACCTCAGACTAGTACTGGGAGCCAGAATAGCAGATCTGCAGAAGCCTTTTTCTGTGGTGCTTTACTAGGAGTCCAATAAACATCATGAACTCCTGGACACTCCACCTTTGTGCACTAAACTTGCCACCTTCCCCTCCAATGCCAGCCATGTCTGCTAGCTGAACTAGAGCAATGGAAACTAATGCTTTCCTACAAATTCTATTAATTGAATTTACTGGCAGTGTACAAACATGAGTAATGATTCCAACCACATTGTTTGATGTTAAGCAGAGCACAACAGTGCCAAGCAGGGAGCAATTAAATTGAAATTGGAAGGTTAATCTGACACTTGGCCTTAGTTTGAGGGGTGTGTACTGATGTAGCCTGGAAATATATATTTTTAAATTGGAAGGTAACTGTTAGGTGAGTTCAGTTTGCAGACATGCACTGGGGGCATAAATGCAATGACCTGACTTTTTTATCTTTATACACTGAGGAAATTTGATTTTTACAGTGTGAGATTCAAACCTGGACATAAGGGACAAAACATTTTCTTCCACAGCGTTGATTTCCCATCTTTGCCACAGAAGAAGTGTTGTTCAGATTTAGTCAGGAATCATAGATAAATATGGGTCTATATTAGATTCTCGAAAGCCGACAATGTTGAATCTGACATTGTCGACATGAGAATAGAGAAAATGCTGAACATCAAACAAGTAAATGGAAATCTCCATAAGAGAAGATTTCCATTTCCTTCAATGTAGTGCGGTCTCAAAGTTGGTATATTTAAGTAGCAGGGGGTGTG
Source organism: Protopterus annectens (assembly GCF_019279795.1). NCBI lineage: Eukaryota > Metazoa > Chordata > Ceratodontiformes > Protopteridae > Protopterus > Protopterus annectens. The sequence continues at coordinate 252,890,156 of NC_056729.1, read as the reverse complement.
GGCGGCGCAGCCTCCCATGTGGTGGGTGCAGGGGGGCTTGCACCCTGCCTACACTGTTTATTTTTTTTTTGTTTTTATTTTTTTTTTTGCTAAACATTCGATGTTTTAACAGTTTGATCACTAAACGTCGACCTTTAGTGATTCGAACTGTTAAATATTTGATGTTCTAATATAGACCCGATAAATACAGCAGATAGTCTGAGCTGTTACACATGTATGTGTGTGACCTAGCAAAGGTTATTCAATATAGATCTAGTTGTGTATGTGTCTTAGGTAATTTTGAAGGCCATTCAAGTCCAGATAGCAGAATTCTACTTACAGAAATGTAGTGGACAGGATATCATCAGTCATACAACTGAAAACACAGTAATGTTGTTTCATCCCTCATACGCATAATTCATATCAGCTTCACTACCTAAAGTGTTATAAGTGAGTGAATATAATAGGAAATGGAACAGCAGTAAAAGTGTATGGGATATCCTGTAACTGAATCCAGGACCATGTGTATGGCAGTCTTACAATTATACCTGTTGAAACAAGAATGCAGAAATAGCAATTGTCAGTTTTTCAGTTCATTGCTATAAACTGCACTGTCACAACAGTATAAAAAGGCTGCACATCTTGTACTAGGGTCCAAGACCATCTGTACTCCAGCCCTACACTTACACATGCTGCCACAGGATTAGTTACATGGCATTTCCTTAATTTCCTACTCATTCTTAAGTTCTCTGTGTTAACCACAATGCAGCACTGCTTAGCATGTTTGCACAGTGCTCAACAGAATTAATTGAATGCATCTGTTTTCTATTATTAGCTGTCTGTGTCCTGTCAGCAAGTGTTCTGGAGGTGTTCTGCAGGTGTTCTGTCTACTTTCTGGTGGGCCACTAGTCCAGATTTGTGCATTGCTGCTCTTCATGGAAATTATATAAGCACAGCCAAACTTGACATTCATTCCTCCATTTTCTTTGTTTGTACTAAGACATGCATCATGCAAACAATGCCCCCCCCCCAAAAAAAAAGAAAAAAGAAAAAAAAGGGAAAAGTAGTTGAAATGAGGAAAAACAATCTATGGCATAAACACTGCAAGATATTAGTACACATGACATATTTCTACATAGGTCTGGATTTGAACTCTCACAGTACACAATAGGGGTGCCTTATCCCACTTTGCCACACAAACAGTTTTGAAGCAAGGAACTGAAATTATTCTGCATACAACCAACTGCAACATCATCTACAGTAATATGAAATCATACAACTGTTATTAGTGCATTTATTATTTTTGGATGTATTGCACTAAGTGATCACACAGCCAGTTATGAGTATTGCTTGCAAATATGTAGCTCTGCCCTACCTCTCTGTGGTTGCTGCTCATTCTTCTCTTATCTGGCCGGTAATATGAGACATGCAGTCTATAGGCCATTCTATATCATTGTTATTAAATGTGTGAGGATATTAAAAGGCAATGATATAATATGCAGTTGCCAATAAATGAAGGAGGGTTGGATGTTAATGAACAGAACCTGTAAATTGTGTGCTGCTTACTTACATTTCGAACCTTAACAAAATTGTTGCACTTTGTAAGTCTAACCTGATACACTCATTGGATTTAGGGCAACCTGCAGTGCTGTTGTGTTTTCCTTCTCCCAGCCAGTAATCATTCATAATTACAATCCATTAATCCATACTATGATGATTATGGCGGCTAAACAGATCACAGCCAGGGGTGCAGAGGTGGACTCTGACAATGAGGCTACATACAACCATCCCTTGAAATTCCTTCGGGCACTGCCAGTAGGCCTACACCTACCCATTCCAGTGAGCCCACAGATATTGGACAGATGGGGGGTGAGACAACTGATAAGGGAAGTGTGGCTATTGTGGCTTCAGTGCCTGTTGACTCTGGCTATAGCCAAAGTTGTTAGGGGTGCTCAGAGGAGGCCTGCTGTCCATCCTCCTCCTGATACAGGTGTCTTTTCCCTTGCCATTCAACATATGTTTAGGGCCATTATGGAGGCACAGACACATTCCCATAGGTGCTCCAGAGAAATGCTTAGGGCTGTAGCTGTGGCACAGACTGACATATGTGACTGCCTCCACCTTATTGCTGATTCAATTGATCAGATGAATGTTATGGAGTGAGTGGTGTCTGTGATGGAATGTCTGCTGGGAGGGGAGGTGGCATACTTATGAAAATAGGTCAGCCACATCGTCTGCTGTTAGCCAATGTGGCCATGCCTGATCATGCTCCCATAGTGGAGTATTTCCAATGCTCCATCAGTGGGTCAGCTGTCCACACCCAGATGTGGCAGGCCATGAAGTCTTGGTCCTGGGCATCTTCATGAAGGAGCCCATACAGCATACATCAGCTACATTCAGGTAGCAGTAGTGCATCTGACTGTGGGTGTGGAAATGCCAGCGCCACTCCTGGCAGAGATAATGTTCGTGGTCAGAGAAGACAATGATGAACTGCCACCTCTACCATGCACAGCTCACACCTGTCTGACATACCAAGAGGTACCACAGAGCTTGGCTGTGTTCATGCAAACACTCACACACCAATTTCATCTGAAGGACTACAGACATACACACAACAGTTACATGGTTCAGCCATGAAGCTTAAAACTCACTGGCCATTTGTTGCTTTATTCAACTGTCTACCTGCTTCTCTATCTTACTCACACACACTCACTGACCTTTTGTGTCAGCCTAGGGTTCCTGCCCCCTGAACACCTTGTGCAAGTGATGATAACAAGTTTATCATATTATGTTATAACAAGATTGCCAAGTTTTCAACTGAAGCTTCATATAGGTCCCATCACTTTCTATCCCTAAAGCAACTCAACTGGCTTGAGCTACCTCAACTACTGCTACTAAATCAACTCTCAATAGCTCACAAGCTCTACTACCTTCCAGAAAAAAACAGCACTACAGCATCTAATTCAGCCCCCCAAAACCACCAGAGCCTTATGATCTAGCAACCAGAACCTAATAAATGTCATCAAACATAAAAATGATACTGGTAAATCTCTCTCTATGGCTGCACTAGTGCTAAAATCTGGAACTCACTACCAAGCCAAATTACTTCTACAAATTCCTCTACTCAGTTTACAAAACTCCTGAAAACCCACTATTTAAACAACAGGCTCTGCTCCTGCTACACCCCAGGTTAATCTTTACCATTACACTGTAACTAATGTTCTGCTAAAAGTGACCAGTTCTTTTTCCCATGAAAGGTTTATGTACCTGCTATTATGTACTATGCTAAAGACTGGTATTTTCTTACAGTAAGAACATTATCACCAGACAGATGAAGAAATTTTAGATTTTTAAAAAGTGCTCCTTTAAAGCTTGCTTAGTGATGGTTACAAATTGACTACTTTTACATCTTCTTAACCTCTACTTTAGTATAAGCTTATATTTAAGTTATCATTTATTGTATTCAATGATTCTGTATTATATTTGAACTTGTATCGATTACACTGTATTTTAATGTATTGTAGTTTTTGGAGCTTTTCTCCCTGGGCCTCCGCTAAAAATGGAATTGTGCCCAGCCAGACCTCTCCGGTAAACAAATGTAAAATAAAATAAAATTAAATAAAATAAACTGTGCCATATCCCTGTATTCTATCTTTTAGAGTCAGGGATACATAAGCTTTGTGTCTGATGCTGTGTGCATAGCTGCCTTAGTGCTTAGTATATCTGCATTTGTGATGTTTAGCTGGTAATTGTACCTTTGATTTATATCAGTCTTAGAATGTTAGTGAGATGATAGTATCAAAATTTTCCAACTTTATTGTGAATTCTCCCATGAGGGTTGTGAAGTCTGAAACTGCATTCTCTCATTACTTTTTGGCTTCTCTCTTTAATGATTTTCCAGTAGAAATGTATGGTGGTAAAATGAGGACATGCAGTGATTATCATTACTTTTGAGAGGTATGACTGTGTGAATATTTAATGCTTGAGGCCTACTACCTAATAATGGACACATATAAGACAAATAAGTCTCTGTTGTCACATGTTAAGGTAATTTCTGTACAAACCTCCCTCCCTTTACTTGCTTATACTACCAAGTAACAACATGCAAGGATGTGCCAGTCATTCATATTATTACACAATACACTCCAGGTTCAACATTTACCTTGTAAATCCAACAGTTGCAATGGTTTTAGTTCAAGGCTGACTATGCCTAATGCAAGCAGTACACAGCCAATATGTGGGTAGGTAAAGGTTGTGAGCATTACCTGGTGTCAATGTTACTATATCTATGTTCGTAGGAGGAAGGTTTTACGCCCTTAGGTGGTGAGTGAGTGTGCTATGCCTTGTCTCTTAGCCAATGTCAGGGCATATTGAGCATGCCTACATCTGCCAAAACCAACAGCAGCTGCTGGTTTCCCCCTCTGACTCTTCACTTGCATTTGGCTGTGGTGACCTTGGCATTGATGGTGGGATGTGTACTCCTGCCCCTTGTTGATTCTGCTGAAGCTGTTTTCTCAGGATGATGTTGTGTAGCATGGCACATACTGTGAATATTTCAATATATTGTCCATGGATTGTACTGCTGGGCTCTACCAAATGTAGCTAGGCACCAAAACTGCAATGTCAGCAGCCAAACAAATGCTCTCTGATATTTTTGGTTTGAGCGTGTACCTCATTTTAGCATTCTTCAGTATGTGTGTGTGCATTTCTGATGGGTGTCATCAGCCATTTTTCCAGTGCATAGCCTGCATCCCGCAGTAAATGACCATATCAGATATCTCCTCAGTGAACAACTGATACAGTTGGGAGGTGTACAAGATATGTGAGTCATGGTAACTGCCAAGGTTGCCAACACACACATTCAAAATGATTCCTTTGGCATTACACACAGCTTGGCAGTTAATAGAGGGTAAGCCCTTTCTATTACTGTAGAGTGTTTCCTGTTCCTCAGGTGGTGTCTTAATTTTTATTATGTGTCCAATCTGTGGCACACAGTACTTAAGGGTAGTGTGCTACAGGGTAGAACTCCTGCATATTTCTGCCATATCTTCAGGGGTACAGGGAAAATATATGTGATCACTAGAATGTTGCAGCATAGCATTCAAGAATTTATAGAGGATCCTGGATGCTGATGCTTGTGACACCCCCAGCATGTCCCCTGTTTGTCTCTGAAATGTACATGTAGCTAAGATTCAAAGTGCTACACACACCTTTGTCTTCAGTGGTAGGGATTCCCTTCTATTTGCCCTGGCTCTGAGTTGAGGACGACAGAGGTTGCAGAGTTCCTGTAGTGTGTCTGTGTCCACCCTGTAACACTCTACAATTTCCACATCATGTAGATTGTGGTAAGTTAAATTGGGATCTGAAAAGTCTTCTCCTTCTTGGCTGTGGTCTATTAATGACAGCAGCAGCAGCAACAGCATAGACTTCAGCCTGTTGCTCATACAGATGTATTAAAGCAACAGCAGCCCCTAACATTGTTTCTGCATAGACTCTTTTCTGTGGCTGTATTCCAATAAGTTTTGGAATTCACAGGGAAAACTAGCACAGAGTCTACTCAAGTTGCTTTATAGCTTGTTAAATAGCTCCGCCAACTTGGTTTGTTTGATTAGCTGCTTATGCTGTAATTTGCATGCCTCTATGTTTATCTTGTTTGTGCAGCTCATCACATCTTGTAGAGCTACTTACTGAATCGAAAACAGTGCACTACCATGTGCATGTAGCAGTGCAAATGGACCTTGCGGGCTTTATTGAATCTGGCTGTATATTTGTTTAATGGCTTTGTTATGTCAATAAAATTAATTTCCTTTAAAAAACATAATAGGTTCATAGATGGGTACTAGGCTATCGGCCCAAGGGCCTACATAAGTCTACCCAACAAGGTTTCCTGGCTTACACCACCCAAGAAAGTTAATTTCCTGTGCCCCTGGTGAGCAGAGCCACAGAAGTGATCCCTGGGGTGTATTTCCTATTTCTCATCCACTCATCAAGATTTTTCTTGAAGAGTGCTAATGAGGAACTTTGCTTGACATAGATGGGTAGCTTGTTCAAGAGTATAGGAAGTCTCTGGGACAGGAATCTATCCCTCCAGCATGTCCTGTTTATTCTGGTGACAAGATTTAGGTCCCTAGAGCGTGTAGCTCAGAGGGATTGGGATTTCTTTAGGTGTAGCATGTCCAACAGCTCTGGGTTTAACATAGCTTTATATGTTAGGCAGAGATCTCCTCCAAGTAGGCGATATGCTACAGAGTAAAGCTGGAGTATTTTGAGACAGTCAGTGTAGGGCATCTGTTTGAGGCGAGTAATCCTCTTTGTGAGGTACTTCTGTGGCCTTTCCAGCTGCTGTGGATGCCTTGTGAGGTACATTCCAAAAGGGGAGTTGTACTTTATAATAGGTCTAATGAGTGCCGAGTAGAGGTGAACAATGGCTTCTTTTTTCCTGGATGAGAACCCTTTTGTGATGCCGTGTGCCACATAGAAGGATTTCCTGACTACTGTGGCGATGTGATTATCAAAGGAGAGACTACTGTCCACCTGGGTCCCAAGGCCTCTTATCACACATTCGGCATTAAGTAGACTGGTGTTTATGTGGTAGTTCATGGGTACAGAGTTTTTACCAAAGAAGATGACAATGCACTTTTTGGCATTGAGCTTGAGGCCATGCCTCTGACACCAGGCATCTGTCTCAGTGAGGCCCTTCTGTAGGTTGTCCACATCATTTGGGGACTCGACTATGGCTCCTAATTTGCAGTCATCTGTGAACTTTGTTAGCCAGAGGCCTTCTGTGCTAGCCTGTACTTCAGAGAAGTAGATACCAAACAGGAGAGATCCCAGGACTGAACCCTGTGGTACTCCATTTGTCACTGGTATGAAGTCAGATTTGGAGTCTGCAACTTTTACAGTGTGAGTTCTGTCAGTGAGCCAGTTGGCAACCCATCTTGTGATGTAGGATTTATACCTAGTTTAGTGAGTTTAACTATAATTCCAGAATGGGGGATGGTGTCAAAAGTCTTGGCAAGGTCATGATAGGCTGTGTGAACCACCTTACCCTCATCTACGGCTTTGGTGACTGCCTCAAAAAAGTCAATCAGGTTCAGAAGGCATGATCTGCCTTTCACAAACTTGAACTGGGTGTGGTCCAGAATTTGGAGGTTACCAATGTCTTTGTTTATGAGTTCCATGATCATAAGTTCGATGGCCTTGCAGAGCAGGCTCATCAGGCTAATTGGGTGATAGTTCTCAGGATCAGTGGTGGCTCCCCCTTTCATGGAGTGGGATATCCTTTGCTGTGTGCCATTCAGTGGGCACAAAGCTTGATGTGAGATTATGATTGAACATGGTACTTAGGTGGGGAGACAGTTCGTTCTGAAGTTCATGTAAAATGCAGCCTGGGATGTTGTTCGGTCCCATGGATGCTGTTTTTCTGGTTTTAGAGAGTGCAGCTTTTACCTGCATAGATTTGATTACAGGCACTCTGCATCCTTCCTGTATAGATATAGGCCCTTTAGGGGGTGAAAGGGGGATAAAGTTAGCATTGAACCTATCTGCCAGGATGTTGGCAATATCAGTTGGTTCTGCAATTTTCGTGCCATTGTGCTGTAACTCAGAGCAGATCTGGGTGTTGCCATTGAGATTCTTGACATAGATATAGAATGCTTTGTGGCTGCCCTTAGATTCAGTGGCAATTTTGGTTTTATAGCTAGCTTTGGACAATCTTATAAGGGATCTCAGCTTCTTACTGAGGCTGACCAGGGAGCTCCTCCACTCATGGGATTTTACTCTCTTTTGCAACAGTTTCTTTCTTCTGTTGTAGAGTTTGTTTATGGCAGGGACCACCAGATTGGCTTCCTTTTTTGGAGGATAGCGTCTTGGTTCTGTTTGGGACAGCACAATCCATACACTCGTGTAAGTGCTTATAGAGTGCATTTGTGTAGGATTCAGCAGTCGTAACTGTATTGGCCATCTGCATGGGTGTCATGAAGTTCATCACTTCTGTTTTAAGAAGCATGAAGTTGGCTTTGGAGAAATATTTTACTGTGGTTTATTTAATGGCTGGTGGGGGCGGGATGCAGATATCTAGGGTTGGGAGGGTGGCCTAATGGTTAAGGTGTTTGCCTTACAAACACAAGGTACAGGGTTTGAGTCTCACAAGGGATAATTGGCTAGGCTTAAAATGGCTCGCAAGGGTAGTTAGCCTAGCACTAATCTATGAACTTATGATTAGCTTATGGTCGGATCTGAGCAACGAGGAGTTGACTTCAGGTGTGGAACACCGGTCACTCATGTTGGTAATGACTAGGTCTAGGATATTGTTGCCTCACTTGGGGGGTGTGGATAAGTTGATCCAGGGTATTGGAATTTATGAATTCCAGAAAGCGTTGAGTGAAGCAGTTGGTACATGAGTAGTTTTCCCATTTAATGGTGTGGTAGTTGAAATCGCCCATTATTAATGTGTTTGGTTGAACCCTAATAATTTCCAGTATATCAAGAAAAAAGGAGTGGGAATCCTGGGGCATGGTGGGGATCTGTAGCAAGCTATAATTTGGATTGCAGTTTTTCCCAGAGTTAGTTGCACTTTGATAACCTCAGATGCATTATGCTGTGCAACTAGCCTGGAGGTGTGGATATCCTTAATGAATATGGACACAACTCTGCCTTTGGTGTTCTGGTCCAGGTTAGATGGCTGAAAAGTGTGGTATGAGTTATAGCCTGGTAATGCAGGGGTGATCTCTAGATCCTTGAACCAGGTCTCAGTCACTGCACAGATATCGATGTTCTCCATTTTAAGGAGTGCCTCGAGTGAGTGCATTTTGAGATTTAGACCTAGCATTAAGTAGCATTACCCTCAGTTTTTGCTTGCCTGTTCCTGTTATGGTGGTGAATTTGTCATTTGAACCTTGCCTAAAAAAATTACTATGGGGTGGCAAGATCCTTAGCCCATATCTGAGATCCCAGGGGAGACAGGTGCATGCTATCTCTAGCAAAGCATCATGGTCTGTTGCCCATGTCGTCCCAAGCAGACAGATACTGGATCCCCTTAGAATGCCACCAGATGCTTCGCCAGTTGTTGAAGTCAATCATTTTGTCCTTATACTGCGGTATCATTCTGGGTGATGGCAGGATGCTACTCAGGGCTAGGGTCATACCTGCCTGGGCTACAAGATCGGCGAGCTCTTCCATGTCTCTTTTCATATAGTCCAGTGAGGTATGTCTCAGCTCATTCACACCAACATGGACAATGACAGAGCCATATTTGTACTTGTTGTGGAGGGACCTGACTGCATGGGTTATGTGGTGGATCCTGGCACCTGACAGGCAGCTGACAGTAACCTTCTCCTTTTTTAGCCTGGTGAGTGGGACATCAGTGTGCTTGACTATAGATTCACCTATGACTAATGTGTTGGGTATGTTGGTTTGCTTTATGGGCTGTGGTTTACTGGCACACTGAGTCTGTGGGCTATGTGTCATTTGGGTTGTGTTGGGGGGGTGGAGTTTGCTTGCATTTTTGCTTTGGAGGTCTTTGTTGCTTGAGCAGATTATTATTGAGAGCCTCTGCAAATGTTTTTGTGTTTCTATGTGTGGATTTTGGTGGTGTAGGTTTAGTGGGACTATGTGATGTGTGTGGTGTCATGCAAGTGTTTACCTTCTCCTCTTGACTGTCAAGTTCAATCTTGGTTGGAGAGACCTTTACTTCCAGTTTGGCTAGATAAGTGCATCTCTCACAGGTTGTGGTGTTGGGTCATTGGAGGACAGGGGTGTCTGTGTACATGAGGCAATTGCTACATTGCCTCAAGATGCCCAGATTCATCAGATCGACAGGAGAGAACACTGGGAGCTGACCCTTGGACATGCCTGAATAAAAAACTACTTTCCTCTAGTCAAGTGAGGAAAATGAGTATAAGAGCTGTTTTTCTTTATGCAAGTGAGGAAATTAAGTACAAAAACCGTTTTTCTCTAGGTAAAGAGGAAGGTTGAGTGCTGTAGTAATTTGTAGCTTATTTAGTGCTAATAACAAGTTCTGAACAAGTGCTGAGCACGAATAAGCAAATTCAAGTGCTAAAACTAAGAATCTGTACCTGGATCTTGTGGTAGATAAGCTACCTAGTGCTTACCACTCCCACTGATAAGCTAGAATGCTTCCCTCCAACACAGAAAGGCTTGGGGGGCTCAGAAGCTTACAAACAGTCCTGGATACAGGAAATCTGTATCTGGACTAGACTAGTTACAAGAAAGGTGGGAAACAAGCACAAATGTGGGCTTTTAAACCGGAAATTTGAAAGAGATGGAAAAACTGCCCAAACAGCCAGCAAATTACATTTTCTTGGCCAAAAACCACTCTTGTGGTAGATAGACTACCTAGTGCTTACCACACCCACTGATAAGCTAGAAGGCTTCCCTCCAACACAGAGAGACTTGGGGGGCTCAGAAGCTTACAAACAGTCCTGGATATAGCAAATCTGTATCTGGACTAGACTAGTGACAGGAAAGGTAGGAACAAGGGCAAACGCGGACTTTTAAACCAGAAAGTTGAAAGAGATGGAAAAACTGCCCAAACTGCCAATAAACTACAATTTCTGGGCCAGAAACCACTCTTGTGGTAGCTGGTAGATAGGATACCTAGTGTTTACCACTCCCACTGATAAGCTAGAAGGCTTCCCTCCAACACACAGAAAGGCTTTGGGGGCTCAGAAGCTTTTTTCATGTTAAAAGGCAAATTGTTAGTGAGTTGGATACCTGCAATTATTTTAACAACCCTTTACAAAATTATATTTTCAAACTTTGATGGAAAAACTTGTGTTTGGTTTATTTTAAATCAAGGGTGGAATTCAAAAGTATTCACTATGCAGTCGCACAGCGCAGCTCACCTAGATAACACTGATCAGTACAGTGGAAGAAGAAAACATAATGTCATAGGTGTGAATACATACATATATTTAATTATTTTATTTAATTTAACATTTGTTTACTGGGACATTCTGACTTGGAATGATCCAATTTTAAGCGGAGGCCTGAGGAGAAAAGCTCCAAATGCATGTCTTTATGATGTGTGAGGAAATAAGAGCACTTGAAGGAAACCCGCATGAATGCAGGGAGGACATGCAGACTCAGCACAGAAGGCACCCAGCCGGCGGCATGGCCAAGATGGGCAGTGAGTAGCAGCAAAATTCAACAGCGCCACTAAAGAAATATTATTGTGACTGGAATTCTGCCTTCAGACTAAAAATTGAAAATAATTTTATATATGATTTAATAGAACTAACTTCAGCTATAATATCAACTTTAAAACTAAAAGAAGGCAGAGTTTCCTGTCAAATTATTCTTGGATAACTTCTTCTCATCTGAAGAAATTCATCATGAGCTTCACTAAATCCAGCAACCAGGATTCCAGCCTTAAAAGAGGGATTCAGACTTTGATAACAAATATACAAGACATCACCACAAAAATTGATAAGTTAGATATTAAAATAGACAATGTTGTCCATGAGCTTATTTCATCTTGAATTGCCTTATTTTCACAAAAAATCCTCTCTACAATCTTGTACAAGCTTCACAACATCGCAACACGATTTGATGACATCAGAGCTAGTTACCCAGCCTAACCAGGAAGTCATTGCATGTAATTTTGTCAGAAATCTTCAGAAATGTTGAAAACAGCAGTTTATACTTTAAAAATGTTTTTTAAGCCTGCTTAATACAATGTTTGGACAAATCTTAACTTTAAAAAGAAAGGAAATCATTTTTCAACTGTGTCTTTTAATTCATATCTCTGTTAACAGAAGGAAAAAGGAAAAGTAAGTGTACATTTACTTTAACTAATGAATGCCATACTATATATATTGCTGCACCTTGCTTAATCTGATAAAATTAGTTTTATTATAAATTATAACTAATTTTCATTCAGAGGCTGATAGTTGATATGAAAATAGCATGGGTTAAAGTAAGCTCATTTAAGATATGATGGCGTGTTCTACTTCAGGTGTTTAAACTGTCATTTGAGCTTTCATGCTAAAGATACATATACAAATCTGTTTTGAACACTATATTAATATATAGCATTTGTTTTAACAAGGCTAGCAGTTACTTCAAATGACATTTTTCTTTATTAGAATGTTGCTTATTTTAGATATCAGAATCCTTTCTTCTGAATGATACCAAGAATAATATGTTATAAAATTAGATTTGTATGCTAACTTAGTTTAATTCCCCAGAAAGGTCATGTGTTCTACTGATTTCAACAGAGAGTATTAGCAAATTAACTATTGTAACAGCAATTTTCACTATATCTAACAACATATGGTTCAATAGAAGTTAAAGTGCCTTTTTTTTTCTTCCTCATGTGGGTTGTTTGCAAGCATAAAGAATGACTTCATTAATAGAGGATTTCTAACAAATGTCATACTATTTTAGGATATATTTAGTTACATAATTCTCATGAAACATGACTATGGTACAAGCAATACCAGATGAATTACACTGATTACAACTCTGTTTTATTGGTTTTAATGAATATGTTATCATATATAGAGTTACTGTTTTGTCTGTTTAACATTTATATATAGTGCAGGCTGTGTTCTGTTGCTGCTGTTTAGGGGTTTGATCAGAGTGACAGATATCACTGGGACAAGAAGTTTACAACTCCAGGCGGGTAGCTACCCCATTTTTTATAACATATATACTACATATAATTTTCTTAATAAGTTTGTCCTGACATCCATTATAATTCAAATATGTATAATTGTAAGTTGCAAGAATCTTATAAAACATTCTGTGTATTTTATAGTAACAGACATTGACTATAGTTTAAATAACAGATATTTTGGAGAGGATTACATAAAACATATACAAGATAACACACAAAACACAATAATTTCTTACTCTATACTGCTATTATGACCACATTAAAAGGTTTATCAATCAACATAAATGGTCTGAATAACCCTATTAAAAGAGGAAGTTTATTTACTTAACTATGCACAATCAAATATAATATTTTTTATAAGAAACACATTTATTAAAAGAAAATATTAATTTTTTAAACACTAATAAATATATAGTTATTGCTAGTTCTGAACTTTCTAAGAAGAAAAGAGGAGTAGCAATTATTTGGAACAGAACTCTTTCTTTACCTAGAATTATTAAATCTTATATGGACGATAAAGGGATGCTTTGCTTGGTGATAATCAAAGGAAACACAAAACTTTTCACTTTAGTAAACAACTATTGGTTACTGGGCATTAGAATTAGCACTATTAAACAACAATTGAGCCAAATTGTATCTCAATCTGAGGGTAATATTATTATGGCAGGAGATTTTAACTGTGTTTTAAATGAAAAAGACTCTAGTACTTTAGGGAAAAGGAAGATTACCTCACAAGCTAAACAAATAATGCAATTCATGGATACATATCATCTAAAAGATATATATGACTATACAGATTTGAGCTCACCTCAATTCACATTATTTTCCAATAGATTCAAAACATACTCCAGAATAGATAGGGTAATTATATCCATGCAAATAATAAATGATTTAATAGACACCAAGATTGTGTCTTGCCCTATTTCAGATCATAATACAATCATATTTGAGCTTAACTTAAATGATACCCCAAAGACTCATATATGAAGAATTCCTGCATACATAGCTCAATTAAAAGAATTTCAAATTTTTTTGAAGAAGAAACACAACATTTTATAAAAATCAACTTAACATCCAATTCTCATGACATATATGTATGGGATGCATTAAAAGCTTACTTATACGGACAAATAAATAAATGGTATTATAACAAAAGAAAGTCCTGGATGAAGATTTAAAAAAATACAAGACAAACTAGACAGGTTACACCTCAAAATTAACAACACGTTCACTCCTAAGAATATTAGAGATGAAATAAACAAAACTAAGGAGGAATATAGTGCCATCTTACATCATAAGACTATGATTTCCTTAGAAAAATTTTAAATTCCTTGCCTATTCAGCAAATCCGAAACATTTAACTAACCTTGCAAACAAAACCAAAAGAATCAATAAACAAAATCATATTAAAGAAATATACTCGTTAAGAAAAAAGAAAAAGGTTTATGATATACAAGACATAATAGATGAATTCAGACAACATATTCACATGATTAATCAAACTTCGCATTTCATTCAACCTATTGATACAATAAAAGAATACATTAAAAAAAACTTGTATGTCAAACTCAATAAACAACAGTCAGAAATTACAGGCAAACAAATATCTCTATTTGACATACAAACTCAAATTAATAAGCTTAAACAGAACAAAGCACCAGACATTGATGGTATCATACCTGAACTATATAAAATCATGCCTAAAATAGCTATTTCTTTACTCCATAAGGTATTTACCATAGCCCAGAATGACATAGTATTGCCTCCATCCTGGAAATATACATTTATATTGCCCATTCTAAAATCTAGTAAGGACCCTAAATTATGTATTTCATATAGACCCATATCTTTTTTAAATATTGATTATAAAATGTTCATGAATATTTATGCTAATAGATTAAAAAAATGTTTACCCCAGTTAATTAATGATGACCAGACAGGTTTTGTAACTAATATAAGTACCTATGATAACATTAAATGGTCTCTTATTTTAATTGATTATTCACACAAAAAGAAAAAAAACTGGTTAATCTTGACATTAATTCAGCATTTGACTCAATACATTGGGATTATCTATTTACATTATTACAATGTTTAAACTTTTCAGATAATTTTATTAACCTACTAATACATCTTTATAAAGAGATCCTGGCATATATCAAAATTGGAACATACAGATCAACTCAAATACCCATCACTAAGGGAACAAAACAAGGATGCCCCCTATCCCCCTTACTGTTTACCCCTATAAAGGAACCATGGGCTAATGATATACGAGGAAATAAAAACATAGGAGGTTTGGAAATAAATGATGAAATAACTTCTAAAATTCAGTTATTTGCTGATGAGATAATTCCTCCATAACAGCTTTATTTGAAGCCATTAACACATTTCAAAACATATCTGGACTGACATTTAATTATGATAAAACTAAGATCCTACCTATTTATTCAAACAATAATAAGAGAGTCATTAACAATGATGCAAACAAATTAATCACAAATCAAATTACATACTTAGGTATCATCCTTGCTAAAGATATTAAATTAATCGCAAAACTAAACTATAATAAGTGTTGTATAAATATTCAAACCTTATTAACGAAATGGAATACAATTATATTTACAACTGAGGAAAGATTAACTATCATTAAAATGATAATTCTACCTAAAATTCTCTATATTATACAATCTATTTTAATACTTCCCAATAAAGTATTCATTAACAAGTTAAATTCCCTGTTATTAATTTTTTTTTGGTTTCCCAGGAAACCTAGAATAGCACTCAAACACCATCTTTATAGTTGGAACAAAGGGGGCATAGCCTTTCCTGGTTTGAACCTTTATTCTAACGCCGCAAGTATTAGATCCATAGCACAACTTTTAAATACTTCATATCAGGCCAAATGGAAAATATTCTGGGAATCTTCAGCTATGCTACTAATATTGAAACCACAACCTTACAAATTAGAATTAATAAACAACCCAATATTATGGATACTTAAAGATTACTTGACTACACACAGCATACTCAAACATTCATTTAGCTACTTACACAATATATTAATAAATTTTAGAAATTTTATATATAAACATTCTAGATATAAAGAACTTTTCTTTATAATTTTCCCAATAGCCATTACTCAAGAATCCTTACAATCCTCAGATATAGATAAAAAGCACCTAGTTTAAACAAAAGGGTCTTTTGTATTGGTTCCAACTAATCACAGATGAAAGGGTTAAGGATGTAAATCAGATAATAAGTGAATTTCAGTTATACAAATCCCTTTGGCTTACTATACAATCCCTCAGATTATTCTTGCAAAATAAAATAGACCTGATTACTCCAGTGAACAAACATGACACTAGCATACTACAAGCTTTTTTAATTCAATTATCCAACATAAACAAACTTATTCAGACAGAATATCACTTATATACAGACTTATTAGAGAAGAAACATATTGTTGTCCAGCTAATTTCTGGAACGACTATTATATAACAAATAACACACTTCCAAGGAATTTAGATAAAACAAATATATTAGAATCTGCAGGGAAAACAACACTTTCACTTAAATGGAAAATATATTCCTGGAGATTTTTATACAGATCTTTCCCTCAACTAATGAACAAACTTAATGGAAAACAAAATATATGTAACAGATGTAAGTCTAATATAAACATTGACTGGACCCATATGTTTTATGACTGCCCTGCAATTAGTTTATTTTGGAAAAGTATCAATGAACTTCTACAAGCAATATTCACAGACAATTTCACTTTGACCAAATCTTTAATACTCTTCAATACACCTATACCTTGTTTTGTAAAATAAGTTAAACATTCCTTACTCTGGGCTAGGGTTGCCACCTTTTTAAATCCCCAAAGTGGGAAATTTTTGGTGCAAATGTCAGATTTTGCAGGCCGAAACATACCCCCGGCCAGTACGAAGAACTGATCTTCACTTTTTGCCTAGATAAAAGCTTATTCTTGTAATGTTTTAGTTGCTTATTCTGTTTCTTATAACATTTAGATGGTTCAGATACAGAATAACTGTTTTATGAGACTATTACATAAACTATAGGAAATAATTATGCCCTAAAATCTCAGGACATTTGCCATTTTTACAAATTTTTTTGCAGGACACAACTGCCCAAAGAGGGACTGTCCCTTGCAAAGTGGGACAGGTAGTAACCCTACTCTGGGCAATACTGGCAGTAGCCAGGAAAACTATAACAAGGAACTGTATATCTGAATCCTCTCCATCTAATAATGATTTTAAGAAAATTCTAATGGAAGTTTGCCAATTACAGATTGTAACTATAACATCTGTTGAAAAGAGATTGATACTGATATCATATAAACTAAATTTCAGCCTCCTAATGTGTTATATATATGGAAAAATCAAATTCCAGTCATTACAATAATAATCAATGGATGTCTTTGTAAATAGTTTTAGTAATTTCATTTTATTTGTTAAATATTGTTATTTGAATGTCTATGTGATCACCTTTTTGAATTGCAATTTTTTTTGTATTAAAAGACCATGTGAATGTCTATATATATATTTACTTAAAGTCAATAAAATTGTTTTAAAAAAAAAAAGTTGTGTGATAAAAAAAAAAGAAGGCACCCAGCCAAGAATCAAACTGGAGAACCTCTTGCTCTGAGGTGACAATACTAACCACTGTACCATTGTTCAATCCAAGCTATCTGGAGAGAAGAGAAGTATATATATGTGTGTCTATTTAAAAAGTCTAAATTGAAAAAAGTTGCCATGAAAAAGTTGACATAAAGTAGTTGAAAAAATGTAAACAGCATGATTTGCATGCTCAGAGACAAAATCTCAGAACATGCAAACAAAAATAATGTTTTTACAGGGCATAAGCCCACCTGCACACTCTGCAGCCCCCACACCCCCTACTAATTACATATAGCAACACAGAGATTGTACAATAAGGAGAAAAGGGCATATTTCCCAACCCCAGCATTATAACAATCTCACAGAAATACAAAATCAACCCCCCAAGCAATCCTAATGAAAAAAATCAGTTTTTTTTTTTTTGCACGCCCTGAGATTTTGTTTCTCTGAGCATGAAAATTATGTTGTCTACATTTCTTTTTTAATTTAGACCATTTAGGTGTATATATATATATATATATATATATATATATATATATATATATATATATATATATATATATATATATATATATATATATATATATATATATATATGGGTCTACTTCTGCAGTGTGGAAAAACATTTTTATGTAGATCGCTGTACAATAAATAATTTGGGAAATTTACCCTTATCCACATTGTAGTGTGATCTCAGAGTTGGTATATATAATTTGCTAATCTAAACTCAAAAATATCTAAACAGAAAACACTGAGACAATTGAAGTTATACTATGGAAGAGTCTATGTCCTTTCACCACTGTTATGTGACCTTGAAGCTGGTGTATATAATTAGCAAGGAGTGTGGGGGGCATAGCCCTCCACATGGGAGGTGCAGATGGCTTGCCTTCCTCACAAAAACATTTTAAAAATGTGGTTCAGTTTTGTAAGATCTTTCAGTGCTTCTATATGGGGTTAGACTATGTCACATTTTTCAATGTCAAACCTCCATACACCCCCAATGTCACACCCCCCTCCTAATTATATATAGCAGATCTGAGATCACACAACAGTGGAGAAGGTGAATATTTGCTCCAGGAGGGACTTGATGTGGTCAAGGTATAGCACAACCTGACACTCCACCATATACTCAGCTAGCTGATGCAGCTGTGTCTGATCAAAGGTGAATGGGTATGGCTGTTTATCTGGAAGGGACCTTCAACCCTCCTTGGCTATAAGTGTAGCATGTAAGTAAAGTAATTGGAATCACATGACATTTCAATGTACTGTGTACCGTGCCCTTAAATGACATCATTTTGAAAGCATCTGCATGGAGTTTTTTTTTTAGTTTAGTTTAAATTGAGGTGGGTTGCCATGGCAACACCAGGGACATGATGCTAAAAAGCTTGAGGAATGGCAATGAGTGTTACTGCTGTTTGTGAGATAACACTGACAGTAATCAAACAGATAGTTGTAAGCAATATTTTCTAGCTTCATGGTTTGTGTGGATATCAGATGAGAGGAATTTTGTTAGTAATGCTGTCAGAGATTAACCAGGTATATTTTAACAATATTTTTGTAGCTTTGTGATTTTTGAGGAGCAAGTTGACTGGAATACTTTAACCTCTATGGCAACATGTTTGCATTGACCATGGAGTATGTTATTACTGATTTTTTACAATAATGTTGGGTGGGGCCAACAGATATTTTTGACAAAATTCCTCTGGCTTTGCAAATTTCATGTGCAGTGTGGAATATTGATATTTTAGGCCTGATTTGCCCCTACACGGTATGTCCCTATTTTTGGGTGCAGACTACATGACCAATATACTACTGGCAACAATAAAGAAAGAGGGAATACATCCTGCATCTCCTGTTTTTGAAGTAAAAATAAATGATCTTGCGTGGTAGAATTTTGCTTTATATTTCACTAAAGTCTACACATTTTACATTGTCTCTTTGATAATATACTTATTCTTTTCCAATCATTTTTGTCACTGTGCTTTTTTTGAACATGTGTTTGTGAGTGGTATCCCACATTCCTTCTGGAAGCTGGAACAGTTATGTGCTAGTTGGTATTCAAATTTAATGCTAATTAGAGGTCCAGATTTATATGTGGATGTACCTACATTCCAAGGGCCTTTATTCCTATTTTGAATACTTGTAGAGTGAGAGGTATGCTATTGAGGTAAAATAATATTATATTGATATCACAGGATCGTATAATCATAGCAAGTTAGGAGGCTAGTGGGCCTGAGGCCCTTATAAGCCTAGCCAACTGGTTAGCAGATGTTATGGTATAACTGCATGATAAAGGTTGTGGTTGGCTAGACTGTCGTGTACTTTGCTCAGATGAAACAGTCACTATCTGGCTTTTTAAGACTAGTGTGCATTTGTGAGAAGTAAGATGGGCTATGCAACTGGATACCTGATATTCACAGACAGATTAGGGATAACTGCTGTGGCTATCTGCTGCGGAGGAAAATAACTAATTGTTTGCTGATATTTGCTTATTATTTTAGCTTTGCAAGACTAATGTAATTATGTGTAGCAATGTGTAATATTTAATGTGTGGCTACTGTTTGGAACCAATGTGAAATACATTAGAGTGAAATCCTCTTTTATCACAATCAGATGTCCAAATTGTACATAGAATTGGGTATAACTGTTTGGAGGGGGTTGTCTGAATGAAAGTAACCGACCTTGTTGTCATTTCCACCTATCAGAAAAATAAGGGATAAATGTATCACAGAATACCCAGACATTCAGAACTTCTGGGGGCTGGTGGCCCCTACATACCAATATCAAATAAGTTAATTTTGACATAAGCTTAGAAATCACCTCTGCCTAGAATCTCACCAAATCTAAAAACGCCCTGTTCATAGGTGTACACACAAGGTCAATGCACTTGTCAGGGACTGAATGCAGTGTCATTATTTCTTTAACAATCCTCCCAAACCTCAGAGGTTATTATATCTTGTGTTAGGCGGGGGATAGTCGGGTAATTGTTTTTTTAACACAAACTTCAGAGGGTTTACACAGAGGGTCACTATAACTTGTATCTGAGCATTGTACTTTTTCTATAAAAATAACAAGTTGGAAACATTATTGATATTATTATTTCTCACAATCAAGAGACTGATGCATATGCAAATGGCTATCTTTTGGGAGAGAATAAATAAACATGCTGTTTATATAAGTCTGACAGCAAATATGTCATGTTCTATTTCTTTTTACAGTTTTGTCTCAGCCTGACATCAGATAGGGAATATAGACAGTGGATATCTTTAGGGGGCAGAGGGTGAAGAGGCATGCTTCATATAACAGCAGCAGCAAAAGCAGCTTGAAATATGACTGTGGGCATTAATGCCTTAATTTTAATCCTAATCTAACACCAGAGAGGGATAAACAAAGTGACTACCTATTCTGAGGTGTAGGTGTGTGTGTGTGGGGGGGTTGGGGGCTTTGGGTCAGGTACTCTTTCCAATAACGATGTATGTATTCTCACAAGAATGTGTCTTCTCAGTTTATTAGGACCTCTGTTTCATTACCTTTGAGCATGAAAAGTTGGACACAACATATTTTTTCCCTGAAATAAAAAGTAGGATTGAATTTGTATTATGGGCTCCTGATTTTTGTTCAGGACATAATTGCATTAAAAGGTTGGGAATAACTGCTCTAAAATGAATCTCAGAAAATATATAATTCCGTGCTTCTTGGTACCTTGAAGCCCACAGACCCCCAGGTTAATTTAGTTATTACAGTGTAATCTCGGTCTTGCTGAAAGGATACAAATTTGAAAAATAAGACTAAATTTCTTTCTTTCCTTCTTTGATCATAGTTTTTGTTCAGGCAATCATTGAATGAAAAAGGCTGTTTAAAAACTCTAGAACGCATCACAGAGAGTTTGAGCCTCATGACATAGCACAGTTATTTCCACTGCAGTTATTACAGTGTAGCCTTGGTCAGTTAGGATGTACTTAAAGGAGCAGGAAAATCAAAGCTGAAGGATGACTACATTTCTTTCTTTGGTTATGGCTTTTGTTCAGACAATCACTGGATGAAAAAGGTTGTTTAAAAAAATGCACCTCAGAGCATCTGGACCTCATGGCATTCTGGGGCCTTGCAGACCCCAGACCCCCAGTTTATTACAGTTCTTTCCACTGCAGCTATTACAGTACAGTCTTGATCAGTCGGGAAGTTCTGAAAGGAGCAGGAAAAATCAAAGTAGAAGATTAAGACTGAATTTCTTCCTTTGATTATAGTTTTTCTTCAGACAGTCACTGGATGACAAAGGTTGTTAAAAAACTCTAAAATGTACCTCAGGGCATCTAGAACCCCCATGGCTTCTAGGGGGTCTTGCAGCCCCTAGACTCCCAGCTAAATGCATTTGCTTCCTATACACTTATCAGACTGCAATCTTGCTTAGATAATCATGTTGGATGAATTACTGCAGGAAAAAAAATCTTTATAGAGTAAGACACACTAAGAAACAAACAAACAATCAAAAAAGTGTTAATTTATTTATTTATTTGTTTACTTATTTATTTGCATTTGTTTACTGGGATGGTCCACTGGGCTGAGGTGAGTCCATCTTCAGTGTAGGCCCAGGAAGAAAAGCTCATTAACGAGCATATACAAAATAAGATAACACAAGTCAGTAGTTAGAATTGCATATACAAAAGTAAATCATATAATATTATAAACTTAAAGTAACACTGAAAACATATTTACAATTTCTTCCTAATGATATGTTCTGCAAGATCATCAATAGAGATACAGCAGTAAATACAGCATAGTTGTATATGAAAATCACATGATTCATTTTATGATCATAATGGTTCACATGGCACATAGGTTTTGATCAGACAGCACCACTTTGCCAGCACTGCTCTGTATTGCATTCATCACTTTATGTGGGTGGGCCTCTTATCGCTCATATGTCATCTTGCTACTGATAAGTGTTATTATACTCTACTGCTGTTGGTGCTACTGTAGGAACCTGTACCTCTGGTACTGCAGTCACATACTCTGGATGAAAATATTTTGCCTATAATCATATTATGTGGCATGTTACATACTGCAAACATCTTGCTCAGGGTCTCAGGCAATTGCTTTGGAAATTGTTGCACGTGTCAGGGCACTGAAACTGTGCCTTCATCAGCCCAAAGATATGTTCAATAATATTACATATTTATGCATGTACAGTATTACACTGCATTTTTATACAGTGGTTTCAGGGGTGTGAAACAGGGTAATGACACAGTCTGGGATTCAAAGGAGGAATAACGAGGATCACGAGCAAAACATAACACAACTATTTTATTTTTTTTTTGTGAGAAAAAATATATTGAATACATGCATAGTTTATTTTAGGATTTATTTTTTATACTGTTTCAGCACTTATAACTAAATGGCCTTGAAGAATCATAGTATCATAGAAAGTACAAGGCAAGGCACTTAAGCCTTGCCAGTACCCACTCTTTGACCTTATACTTTTTCAAAGTATGACACGCCAGTCAAATTCCTTCTTAAATAAAAATAGTGTGTCACATTCTTTGATTTGGAGAGAAGATTGCTCCTAAGAAGGGATTGTCATTGGATGACAAATCTGTCTCTCTACCATGATTTGCTTATTTCTGAAGCAGGTTCAGATCTGAGGTTTTAGTGTTTACTGTACTGTTTTATTTGTGGAGAAATAAGAGCTCTTGGACTGCTGGATCCCTAATGGTCTGGAAGACGAGGCACATATTGCCAACAAGGGGGTCTATAGGAAACTGAATACAGGAATAAGACCTCTAACCTCTCTTGGTAACTTAGGCCCTTTAGAGTCACTATCATTTGTTTTCTATCAGGAACCTTTGGTGTCTCTCCAGCTGCTTGATATGTTTACTAAGATACATCCCAAAGACGCTATTGTATTTCATAATAAACATAATCAGGAAGAATATAAAGGGCTGAGGACTTCTTTGCATCGTTTTGCAAACCGCTGTGCCAGACTGAAGGATTTTCCCATCACTGTTGCAACATGACGATGAAAGGAAAGAGTTATCTACACATGTTTTAAGGTCTCTCACAACATTCTTATTTTAGAGTTAGGTGATTTCTCTACTATAAGCTGGGTGGAGGTTTTCTTTTTGCCAAATGTATTTTTTGTTAACATTTAGTTTTAGCCCATTTTCATAGCACCAGCTGTTAAGATATGTAAGCTCACTTTGTAGCTTCTGCATATCAGAAAAGGATTTAAAGGGAGAGTGGCCAAGATGCCAGTCTGATAGCAGCAGAAATCCATAGCTCTGCTTAGATTGTAATATCCTGACAGGAAATATACTTTAATTTTTAGAAAAATCTAACTAAAAGTATACTAAAAGATAGATAAACATAGACACTTTATTATTTTCTGAAAATTAATACACAGTCAAGAAATTTTTTTAATTATTCCGGTTAAGAAATTTTCTCCTGGAGATCTCAAGATGAGCAACTCGAAGAACCCACACCAGGAGAGTGCAGTGAAGAAAGAACTACATCTTATAATAACAAACATCCAAGAACTGTCACTAAAAACATGAGCAACTCGAAGAACCCACACCAGGAGAGTGCAGTGAAGAAAGAACTACATCTTATAATAACAAACATCCAAGAACTGTCACTAAAAACATGAGCAACGTGAAGAACCCACACCAGGAGAGTGCAGTGAAGAAAGAACTACATCTTATAACAAACATCCAAGAACTGTCACTAAAAACATGAGCAACGTGAAGACCCACACCAGGAGAGTGCAGTGAAGAAAGAACTACATCTTATAATAACAAACATCCAAGAACTGTCACTAAAAACATGAGCAACGTGAAGAACCCACACCAGGAGAGTGCAGTGAAGAAAGAACTGCATCTTATAATAACAAACATCCAAGAACTGTCACTAAAAACATGAGCAACGTGAAGAACCCACACCAGGAGAGTGCAGTGAAGAAAGAACTACATCTTATAATAACAAACACCCAAGAACTGTCACTAAAAACATGAGCAACGTGAAGAACCCACACCAGGAGAGTGCAGTGATGAAAGAATTACATCTTATAATAACAAACATCCAAGAACTGTCACTAAAAACATGAGCAACGTGAAGAACCCACACCAGGAGAGTGCAGTGAAGAAAGAACTACATCTTATAATATCAAACATCCAAGAACTGTCACTAAAAACATGAGCAACGTGAAGAACCCACACCAGGAGAGTGCAGTGAAGAAAGAACTACATCTTATAATAACAAACATCCAAGAACTGTCACTAAAAACATGAGCAACTCGAAGAACCCACACCAGGAGAGTGCAGTGAAGAAAGAACTACATCTTATAATAACAAACATCCAAGAACTGTCACTAAAAACATGAGCAACGTGAAGAACCCACACCAGGAGAGTGCAGTGAAGAAAGAACTTCATCTTATAATAACAAACATCCAAGAACTGTCACTAAAAACATGAGCAACGTGAAGAACCCACACCAGGAGAGTGCAGTGAAGAAAGAACTACATCTTATAATAACAAACATCCAAGAACTGTCACTAAAACATGAGCAACTCGAAGAACCCACACCAGGAGAGTGCAGTGAAGAAAGAACTACATCTTATAATAACAAACATCCAAGAACTGTCACTAAAAACATGAGCAACGTGAAGAACCCACACCAGGAGAGTGCAGTGAAGAAAGAACTACATCTTATAATAACAAACATCCAAGAACTGTCACTAAAAACATGAGCAACGTGAAGACCCACACCAGGAGAGTGCAGTGAAGAAAGAACTACATCTTATAATAACAAACATCCAAGAACTGTCACTAAAAACATGAGCAACTCGAAGAACCCACACCAGGAGAGTGCAGTGAAGAAAGAACTACATCTTATAATAACAAACATCCAAGAACTGTCACTAAAAACATGAGCAACGTGAAGAACCCACACCAGGAGAGTGCAGTGAAGAAAGAACTTCATCTTATAATAACAAACATCCAAGAACTGTCACTAAAAACATGAGCAACGTGAAGAACCCACACCAGGAGAGTGCAGTGAAGAAAGAACTACATCTTATAATAGATGAAAAACTGCCAGGAACCACCACGGTAAAAGAAGAGATAATTTTATTTTAAAATTGAAGTAAAACAAGCGCTTTCACGCATTGATATGCGCTTCATCAGGTTATGGTTTACACAGAGAATAAATCACTTTTTATAGCAAAGTTCACTACAATTAAGAAAAACATTTCATCAATTACTCAATTGCCCAAGCAATTAATTAAAACAAAATTACTAAGCGAAAACGCCCATTTCCTATGCTGGCTTGAAAAGCAAGTTATGCATTGAGTCACACATCCAAAAAAACGTTTTCCCATTTTTTAAAATAATTCCAACTTCACAATGATAAAGTCTAAGTAATTCAAGATGTCATTAATAAGCATTTTTCCAAGTTCATGATCATATAATAAAGCCTGCACCAGTATAGTTTATATAGAGCCGCACGAAATGGCTGATAAATCCTATCATTTTTAGAGACAATATAGCCTGCAATTTACAGCCAGAAAAGGGTGCACATGTATCCTCTGATCCTATTTCCTGTGCTGGCTCAGGAGTCAAGTTAAACATAAAATCACGAATATAAAGGAGCATTTTCATGTTTCTAAAGAGATAATTCCATATTCACAGTAGTAAAACCTAAATAATTCATGATGACATAAAGACTACTTTTTTCAATTGTTCATGGACATATGATAAGTCATGTACCAATGTAAATTATATATATATATATTAATTATAAATTGTAGAAAACTACACGAAATATCTGAGATATTTTATCATTTTAAACACGATGCAGCCTATGTTTGTAACTAAAAAGGATGCACCTACATTCTCCGAGACAGATAGCATTGTGCATGTGTTGTTCTAAATAAAATCATCATAGTACAATGCAAAATCAAGTCCAAGCAGGGAGAATCAGCCACAATATTACTGTGCCTCCTGCATTTAGTGGAGTCTGTCAAGGACAACAACGAAAAAACATCAACACAAATGCTGTCATTCAAGGGCTATACCTATTACGTTATTAGTCATCTGTACATATATCGCACATCATGAAAAGTCATCAACAAAGGCATTACACTTATCTAGTGACAACCAGATGTCAACCCAGGGTAATATTATAACGAGTGTTAATATATACAAATGTCACCCCTAGGTAAGGGCATATCAAAAAGACTGTTATTTAAGGTAGTATTCCAAGTACTTAAAAATATATAGGAATAATTGTGCCCGTGTTAAATCAGTAGCGTTGTGTGTCAAAAGCGGGATGATACTCCGCTATTTCGTTTGTATATATGTCATAATATATAAATATTGTGTACAATAAGGAAAAGATCCATTTTCATTAAAATATTGGTCATGTTCTATTATAAAATTAAGTGATATGTAATATTACGTAGATAAAGAAAGGAGGAAGGCCATATGCCATCCAAGTAAAATGAAATCTTGCTCATAACTATAAAAAACCCCCATACTTGCTGCCAAGTTGGGAGCTTAATCACCTTAAAACATCCATGCTCTAGTTTAGTTGTTCAAGTGCATAATTAAGAGCAAGAGAGTCAGCCGTACAACGGCCTCAAGAAATCTAAGATAGAAAAATGGTCCGTCTAGACCTGAATATTACTTCTATCTCAGTAGTAAATATAGTTACGGAAGCATAGAATGTATTTAACTTTGACAACAAAAATAGAATAAAATATGCATCCTTTAATATGTTTTAGAATCCAATCATATTAGCATTCATTGGGATATGAACATAGATTCATCCCTAATATAAAATTGAGTATCTCTAATCTGATGCCTATTATGGCAGAATATAGGACTTCCATGGTGCTTTGATTTAATAGAAAGCTCAGCTTCCTATGAAGACATAACGGGGTTGATGAATCAACTTCCCGATACAGATCAAATGTCTTCCTCAGATGTTATTGTAACCAATGTAAATAATATATCGTAAAATTACCAAGGATCTATATGAATATGAAATGACATTTCATTAGTGTTAAAAATGTTCGTGAAATGATCCAACCACATGCCATGTTATGTTAGGGCATACTATTGCTGATTGAAAGCAGCCAAGCATAATCTTTACCATAACTAAGGTTTAAGGTCCATGATTTCAAAAAGAAACATGGCGTTAAGACATAAACACTTAAGTAAAGGTTAAATATTATAGAACATAGAGCAGCATATAGGCCATTTACATATGAATATATGAAAGGCATTTTATGGGCCACACCTAGGGCTATAGCACTAGTTTAGCTCCAATTCACTTATATGAAGGTCTTATAAAAATATTAAAATTATTTGAAAAAGTTTCAGATAACATATATACATGGAGCTAATTCAAAAGCATATGTCAAGATATTTATGTAACCAGGGGACAGTCATAAGACTATGCTACACACTAGGATGCTCCTATGTGTACAAGTGTACTGCAAATGGAAAAATTGATGTAGCTATTATAGGGTCATCAAAATATTGTGAGATATCAAAATGACCCTAACAAAGCAGGGCGTATGTTAATGGTGGTATTTAGCCCTGGTGGTATGTGCGCTTTGAGTCTTAAGATCCATTTGAGCTCAAACATCTCAACAGTACCTGTGTTGTCTCCCTCTCTCCTATTTTGATTAATGACCTGCAATATCTGAAAAGTAAACCTATGTCCAGGGCTCTCATTACAGTGTATGGCTAAAGCACTATTTGAATTGCCTTTTCTAATATTGTAAACATGATTGTAAATTCGATCTCTGAGCCTTCTGGAGGTCATCCCTACATAATAGCTGTCACATTGATCACACTTTGCATAGTAAACAACATTTTGGGTATTACAAGTTGCATAGAAAGTTGGTTTAAAATCTATACTAGTGCCCGGAACCTTGAGGGCCTGTTCCTTGTTGATATAGACACATATAGAGCATCTACCACATGCATACGTGCCCATTATTATCTGGGCACGAATGTCAGTTTGTTTCACGTCATATTTGTCCTTGCATAAAAGCCTCTTTAAATTCATACAATTACTAAATCTAAAATTGGGTTTACTGCCCAAGAATGTATAAAGATGTGGTTCAGATAGTAGAATTTTCCAATTCCCTGTTATAATTTTAGTGAGGTGTTGAATATCACTGGTATATTTAATGTCATATTTAATCTTGTCATTTCTTTCATAGCCATATCCTACTTTCCTTCTTAAATTACCAGTGGTGTTATTACTTATAGCAGAATCTATTGTCTCATTTATCAAGTTCACAGGATATCCTCTGTCCATAAAGAGGTTCTTCTGTTGCTCAATTAAGCACAGAGCATCTTTTCTATCTGAACATATTCTTAATATTCTACTAACCTGTCCCTTGATAATATTTCGGAAAATGTGTCGCGGATGCATACTGTCATAGTGAAGTATACTGTTTCTCCAACAGGGCTTACGATATAGAGTGGTGGCAAGGCAATCTCTGTCATCCTTTATTATAGAAACATCTAAAAAGTTGGCCCTTACTAAAGAAAGTTCATAAGTAAAGGTAAGAAAAGATGTTGTATTATTCATATATTTTACAAATTCTTCAAGTTCTTCTACACTACCATTCCACAATATAATAACGTCATCTACAAAACGCCTGTAGATGACTGCTTTATCGAATCTGGGATCGGTAAAGACATTCTCCTTTTCCCATCTATAGACAACCAGATTGGCATATGCATTTGCACAGGGAGTGCCCATGGCTACTCCCCATGTTTGTGCATATGCCATGTCATTGAATAGAAAAACATTGTTATTGAGAACCAAATCTAGAAGACAGCAGATATTCATGATCTCAGTGCTATCTATAGTTCCCTGCTCAATTAGATGGAACCTAATAGCATCTAACCCATAATCATTGGGGATGCTAGTGAAAAGGCTCTTTATGTCCATTGTAACAAGTAATGTATTGGCATTAAGTCTGTCTGTTACATGTTTATGTTTTAAGTCTTCTAATAAATCATAAGAATTTTTAAGTATAGTTGGAATTTCTTTAGTCATTGGGCCCAATTTAGACTGTATATATAAAGACGCATTCTCGGTAACCCAATTGTCACCCGATACTATGGGCCGTAGTGGTGGGGGATATTCGCCCTTGTGTAGTTTCGGTAAGCCTTTTATGACCGGTATGAGGGGAGATTCTATCCTCAAAAAATCATATAACATCTTATCTATTGACCTTGTCATAAGCATGTCATACAAGGTATCATGTACATAATTGATTATAGATTTTACCTTAGTTCTATCAATGACTTTATAAGCTTTGTCATCTCTGAGCATCGAACTCATTAATTGGTCATAAAAGTTCTTGTCAAGGGCCACAATTCCCCCTCCCTTATCAGCTGGTTTAAATATTATATCCTTGTCAGTGGCCAAAGCATCTAGGGATTGTTTCTGTGCACAATTTAAATTAATATAGACATTGCTATGTTTATCACATTCATAGTAATTATAAAAATCTCGCTCACATGTCCGTATAAAGCACTCTAGGGTAGGTGTTAGTGGGGGTATGAATGTGCTTCTCCTTTTATAGGCTGTTGTATTGTACAGAGAAATATATATACATCTTATAATAACAAACATCCAAGAACTGTCACTAAAAACATGAGCAACGTGAAGAACCCACACCAGGAGAGTGCAGTGAAGAAAGAACTACATCTTATAATAACAAACATCCAAGAACTGTCACTAAAAACATGAGCAACTCGAAGAACCCACACCAGGAGAGTGCAGTGAAGAAAGAACTACATCTTATAATAACAAACATCCAAGAACTGTCACTAAAAACATGAGCAACGTGAAGACCCCACACCAGGAGAGTGCAGTGAAGAAAGAACTACATCTTATAATAACAAACATCCAAGAACTGTCACTAAAAACATGAGCAACTCGAAGAACCCACACCAGGAGAGTGCAGTGAAGAAAGAACTACATCTTATAATAACAAACATCCAAGAACTGTCACTAAAACATGAGCAACGTGAAGAACCCACACCAGGAGAGTGCAGTGAAGAAAGAACTTCATCTTATAATAACAAACATCCAAGAACTGTCACTAAAAACATGAGCAACGTGAAGAACCCACACCAGGAGAGTGCAGTGAAGAAAGAACTACATCTTATAATAACAAACATCCAAGAACTGTCACTAAAAACATGAGCAACGTGAAGAACCCACACCAGGAGAGTGCAGTGAAGAAAGAACTACATCTTATAATAACAAACATCCAAGAACTGTCACTAAAAACATGAGCAACTCGAAGAACCCACACCAGGAGAGTGCAGTGAAGAAAGAACTACATCTTATAATAACAAACATCCAAGAACTGTCACTAAAATGGACAATGAAAACAAAATGGATACTAGCAAACAATAATGCACCGGAACTTCTAAATGGAATAGTAAAAAAAAAAAAACAATCTGAACAGATTCTTGCCTTAGAGGAAACAGTAACATCAGGCTGACTGAGAAACTGGAAGACCTTGAAAGTAGATCAAGGAGGAATAACATAAGAATATATGGAATTCCTGAGAAAGAAGAGGGTGCTAACATGATTCAGTTCCTCAATAAATGGTTTTCATTAGCACTAAACATGCCTGAATCCCAGTGTTTTGTAACTGAGAGTGCTTATCAGTCCCTGGCAAGTCCAGCTTCATCTCTGAGTTCATCTAACCCCAGGTCTATAATAGTTATATTTCTTTCCTCACAAGACAAGGACTTAATGCTGAAATCAGCTTGGACTAATTCCCCTATCAAAATGGGTGAAAAAGTTATTCATTTTGACAATGACTACACCTCTACTGTCATATCCAGAAGAAAGGAGTGTGTTCCTCTAATTAAGTCCTTGAAAAAAGGCAAAATTAAACTTCAAATTATTTTTCTTGCAAGAATAAAAATCACCTTGCCAGAAAAACTGAAGATCTTTGATTCCCTACAAGAAGCAGTAGAATTTAGCCAAAAGAAGAAAATGCTGTCGGACATAGCAGAAATGGAATGGTCATCCCAAAGTTTGAAGAGACAGGCAACAAAAATGGATGGCCTGTGAAGGAAGGAGCAAACAAAACTAAGAAACTAAAGGACAGATGAATAAATTCCTTCTAATTTTAAATGCTTTGTTTTATGAATCATAATATATTTGATTCTGGAAAATCTCTATACTGTAAGGTAATGTGAATCATCTTTATTATTAACTTTCTCTTTTCTTTTCTATATCTACTTAGGTTCATAGGTTCATGGATTCATAGGTTGGTACTAGGCTATCGGCCCTAGGGCCTATGCAAACCTAGCCATAACAATTCCCTGGCTATTTCTTCCCACAATATTTACTTCTCTGGGCCCCTGTCTAGCAGGGCGATTGACATGATCTCCGGGGTGAATTTCCTATTTCCCATCCAATCATCAGGGTTCCTTTTGAAGAGGGCCAATGAGGTGCTCTGCTTGACATGTATGGGCAGTCTATTCCAGAGTATGGGGAGTCGCTGGGTCAGGAACCTATCCCTCCAGCATGTTTTGTTCATTGTGATGACAAGGTTTAGATCCCTGGAGCATGTGGCTCTAAGGGATTGGGATTTCTTTAAGTGGAGCATGTCCAACAGCTCAGGGTTTGACATGGCCTTGTATGTTAAGCAGAGATTGCCTCTGAGTAGACGATATGCCACAGAGTATAGCTGGAGCTTTTTTAGACGGTCAGCATATGGCATCTGCTTTAGGCCTGTGATTCTTTTAGTGAGGTATTTCTGTGGCCTTTCCAGCTGTTGCAGATGTCTTGTGAGGTACATACCAAATGGGGCATTATACTCTATAATGGGTCTAAAGACGGATGAGTACAGTGGGACAATGACCTCCTTTTTTCTGGATGAAAAGCCCTTAGTGATGAGGTGTGCCACATAGAAGGATTTCCTGACTGTTGTTGCGATGTGGTTACAGAAAGTGAGACCACTGTCCACCTGAGTCCCTAAGTCTCTCATCACACTTTCGATATTTAGCGTCCTGCCACCTATGTGGTAATTCATGGGTACATGTTTTTTTTCCAAAGGGGATTACTATACACTTCTTGGCATTAAGCTTGAGCCCATGGCTCTGGCACCAGGCACCTGTTTCTGTAAGGCCTTTTTGTGGAATATCCACATCATTTGGGGATTCAATAATGGCTCCCAGTTTGCAGTCATCTGCAAACTTTGTTAGCCAGAGTCCCTTAGTGTTGGCCTGTACTTCAGAGAAGTAGTTGCCAAACAAGAGTGGTCCCAGGACTGAACCCCGAGGTACTCCACTTGTCACTTGTCTGGAGATGGCTTTGGAGTTGGCTACTTTTACAGTCTAGGTTCTGTCAGCAAGCCAGTTGGCAACCCATTGAGTGATGTAGGGATTTATGCCCAGCTTAGTAAGATTATCTATGATTCCAGAGTAGGGGATGGTGTCAAAGGCCTTGGTGAGGTCCATATAGGCTGTGTGGACCACCTTACCCTCATCCACAGCTCTGGAGACTGATTCGAAGAAGTCAATCAGATTCAGGAGACAAGATCGGCCCTTCACAAACCCAATCTGGGTGGGGTCCAGTGTTTGAAGGTTGCCAATGTCTTTGTTTATAAGTTCCATGATAATGCGTTCCATGCCCTTGCAGATCAGGCTTGTCAGACTGATGGGACGGTAGCTCCCGGGATCCAAGGTGGATCCTCCCTTGTAGAGTGGGATAACTGTAGCTGTGCACCACTTAGTGGGCACGAAGCCTGAGGCGAAGCTATGATTAAACATGACACTTAGGTGAGGTGCCAGTTCATTTTGTAGTTCATGTAGTACACAGCCTGGGATGTCATCTGGTCCCATGAATGCTGTATTCTTAGCTCTGGAGAGTGCGGTTTCTACCTGTGTGGCCGTGATTATCG
The DNA here is from genome assembly GCF_019279795.1 of Protopterus annectens. Lineage (NCBI taxonomy): Eukaryota > Metazoa > Chordata > Ceratodontiformes > Protopteridae > Protopterus > Protopterus annectens. The sequence goes on along the minus strand of NC_056729.1, from coordinate 252,856,941 downwards.
GAATTTGGCAATTTTTTGGTATTGAGCTGGGCCCTTTAAGAGGTGAGAGGGGGGGTGAAGTTGGCACTAAATCGATCTGCCACGATATTGGCAATATCCTTGGGATCAGTATATTTAATGCCATTCTGTTGTAGCTCAGAGCAGATCTGAGCATTGCCATTTAGATTCTTGACATAACTATAGAATGCCTTGTGGTTATCTTTGGAATCCTTGGCAATTTTATTTTCGTAACTAGCTTTTGAGGATTTTATGAGGGATCTCAGCTTTTTTCTGAGGCTGGTGAGGGAGTTTTTTTGCATCCTGGGATTTTCCTCTTTTCTGCAACAATTTCTTCCTTCTGTTGTATAGTTTGTTTATAGCAGGGGACAACCAGATTGGCTTCCTTTTTTTGGAGAAGAGCATCTTGGTTCTATTTGGGATGGCATGATTCATGCATGAGTGGATGTGCTTGTACAGTGCCTTAGTGTAGGATTCTGCAGTCAAACTTCCAGATCCCATCTGCGTGGGTGTTGTGAAGTTTGTCACTTCTGACTTCAGTAGCATGAAGTTGGCTTTGGAGAAGTTTTTTAAGGAGGATTCCTTACAGGGGGGTGGGGGTGGGATGTGGATGTCAAAGGTGATTTGCTTATGGTCAGACCTGACCAATTAGGGGGTGACCACTGGTGTGGAGCATCTATCTCCCATGTTGGCAATGACTGGGTCTAGGATATTGGCTCCCCTGGTGGGACAATGGATTAGTTGATCCAGGGCATTGGAATTTATGAATTCCAAGAACCGTTGGGAAAAGGAGTTGGTACCCAAGTAGTTTTCCCAATTAATGGCAGGGTAGTTGAAATCACACAGTATTAGAGTGTTTGGTTGTATCTTAATATTTTCCAGTATGTTTAGAAAGGTGTAGTGAGAATCTTGGGGCATGGTGGGGGATCTGTAGCGAGCTACAATTTGGATTTCAGTCTTACCTAGTGTTAGTTGCACCTGGAGAATTTCAGATGCATTGTGTTGGGCAACTAGCCTGGAGGTGTGAATATCCTTGGTGAATATGGACACTCCTCCACCTTTAGTATTTCGGTCTTGGTTTTGTGGCCGAAAAGTGTGGTAAGAATTGCAGCCTGGTATTGCAGGGGTGCTCTCTGGAGCCTTGAACCAGGTCTCAGCTACTACACAGATATCAATGTTCTCCATTTTTAGGAGTGCTTAAAGAGAGTGCATTTTGAGGTTTAGACTTCTAGCATTGAGTAGCATTACCTTCAGATTTTGCATACTTGTATCTATTACGGTGGTGGTTTTATCCTTTGAACCTTGCCTAAAAAAGGCACTATAGGGGTGGCAAGAGCTTTAGCCAGTAATCTGAATCCCAGGGGTGACAGGTACAGACCATCTCTGGCAAAGCATCGTGGTTTGTCGATCATCTCTTATTCCATTTATCAACACTTTGTTTATGTCTTATTCCGATTACATATAGCACTAAGTATTTAAATAACATTCTCTCTCTTTCGCTCTCTCTCTCTTCTTTCTTCATATTCCTTTTTGTTACTAATGTACCTTTTCTCTCTTTTTCCTACTATAAGTACTTTACATACTTTTCCCTTTTAAATAACTACAAATGATACATGTCTTCTAATTCTTCAGTAATAGTATATTTTGACTTAATACCAAAGTGCATTTTTTTCTAGTGGGTCAGTGGTGGGGTAACAATATGTTTCTAATTAGTGTTTCTAACTAGATGTTTTAGACTCTTTGTTTAGACACATATAAACATAAATACAGTACATTAATGGTGTTTTATAGATGGCTAAATATAAGTTATATATATATATATATATATATATATATATATATATATATATATATATATATATATATATATATATATATGTGTGTGTGTGTGTGTGTGTGTGTGTGTGTGTGTGTGTGTGTGTGTGTGTGTGTGTGTGTGTGTGTGTGTGTGTGTGTGTGTGTGTGTGTGTGTGTGTGTGTGTGTGTGTGTGTGTGTGTGTATATATATATATATATATATATATATATATACTAGGTTCTTTTTTTTTTTACTCTAGTCAGGTTAATTGGTGGGTAAATGATTGAAATGTTATAAAATGATTTTTGATTTGAGGCAGCTGTTGTTACTTCTAAATAGCTGTTTTTATATGAAAGGGTTAACTCTTTCATGATATTGATGTTTTGTGAGGAAACTGGTGGTTTGTGTGACTGTTTTCATTGTGGAGATTCATGACATGCACTGACAAGGCAGCTTGAGTGCTCTTTTTTTTGCTTTCTGTAAACACTAAAAGCTTCAAGATTTGATTTCCCACAGAAAATGCTTTTTTCTTTACTGGAGATAAACTCTGCTGTGCATGAGCCTATTTAGGTACTTTTTAATAAGTTTATGAAGCTGGAGCTTGAAGAAACAACAGTGATGACATCACTTGACCTTTTGAACTTGTTAAATGGCTGTATTTAGAATTCTTTTCTTTTGAAATTCTATCATCCTTCACTTAGATACTTTAAATCACCTATAATTAGTTCTGATAAAAGTGTTTAACTCCTTTGAAAATACCTATTTTCTTTTATAGATGCACACATTCTGCAGATTTAATGACACTTTTAGTAACTAAATTATATCAAATGAACTAGGAGCTGCATTAGAAAACTCATTATGCATATTAACATTGGACTTATGTTACATAACTAAACTTTTAGTAACTAAACAAAGGGCTATGAGGCTTTTTCTTGTAACAAGTGTTATATATATATATATATATATATATATATATATATATATATATACATATATACAGACACATATGTATATATATATATATATATATATATATATATATATATATATATATATATATATATATATATTCAACAGATCCTTACATGAAAAATGTTAGATGACGGACAAAATTTTTAAAACATATGATGTTTCCTGAAGTCTTGGAAATATTGAAAATCTTCTTAACCTTCAGCTTCTAATGTTTATACATATTTTGATCTGATGTGTATTTCTGACATATCTACTTATCAGAGGTGCTATTATTATATGTGACATATTCATATAACTTTAGTTATATTGGACACTCATTTTAATGTATATTTCATGGACTCAGATTTCTTTAGTTGCTTTCATAATGCTTTATTTTTTGTTTTTACACTATATTCTAAGCAGAGATGGATAATTTGTGTCTTTTGATGTTGGAGATGTGGTGGATGGATGGTTTAGTTAAGTTTTTAACTAAACCAGAAACTTTATGTTTCATGTATGTGTTTGTAAATAGTTTGGGTTTTTGAAAGTAGTGCTTAATACACATTATACATCCATGATAAGTAAGTTTTCAGTAGATTACAAGTCAACATGGAAGAAAGGTCTTTCAGTAAGTAACAACATACACATTATAGTCAATGGCTTATAAATGTTTATCATTAAATATTAATGGCTTGAACAATAATGTCAAAACAGCTGGTTTGCTTAAATATATCAAAATGCATAAAGGCCAGATCATCTTTTTACAGGAAACCCATCTATTAGAAAAGACCTACGAAAATACTCATTTAATGGCTATACCATTCTGGCTGATTCATGTTTTAAGACTAAGAGAAGGGGCACTGTTATTCTATGGAAAAATACTTATACTATACAAAGAATTATAGATACAATTTTATATAAAGATGGGATGCTAAGCATGGTTATTTTGGAAATCAGTAGGAAGTATTATACTTTGATTAATACAGACTGGATACTAGGACTAAGTACTAAAAATGTTGACAAATATCTGGACCTGATTACTTTAAATGCAAAAGAGGAAATTATAGCAAAAGGTAATTTTAACTGTCTATTATCAGGGAATAATACTTCTAAAAATGATAAAATAAAACTAACATCTAAAGCCAAGAAGTTAAATGACTTTACAAACCAGATGAACCTTAAAGATATACATGGTGAGAACATTATTCTTATTCTGTACTCACTATTTATATCAATTTGGTACACCAACAAACATTGATAAGGCCTTTGTATCAAATAATATATACTCAAAAATAAGTGACATGATAATGAGTTGTCCACTTTCAGACCATAATGCTATAAACTTTACATTAACTACGTATACAGATGATTTAAGATTTCTACATATAATCCCTGCTACATAACTAAGTTAAAAGACTTTAGGGAATGGATAATGAAAGAAACAGACATATTTATGGAAGCAAATGATAATGGTAAAGTGACTGATAATATACTATGGGGCACTTTTAAAGTTTATATATATGGCAGAATAAAATCTTGTTACCTTAAAAAAGGAGATAGTGGGTCAAATGACTTTTAAACTTACAGAAAAACATAGACAAGATAAAAATGGATGCAAAACCAAATAACAAAGTAGCACAAAATGAAATTACTAAGTTAAATTAAAAATACTTAGAAGTTCTGAATCATAAGGTAGGCATAAACCTGGAAAAACTGAAATTACAATCTTTTGCTGTAAATCCTAAATATCTACATAAAATAGTGGTAAGATCCAAAAAATAAACAATCAAAATCTTATTAATGAGATTAAATATAGAAGTGATGGTTCATTTAAGAGTACGTCTAGCTTAATGGGCATATTAGAAGTGTTCAAAAACTACTATAAAGATATAAATAATAACACACCACTTTTGGAGACAGATAATGCAATAAATACTTTTATTCAAGAAAATATGACTACTAAGGTGTCAATGCAATAAAATAACATATTAAATAAACAAATAACACTAACAGAAGTGAAAGAGCAAATAAAAATTTAAAAGATAATAAAGCTCCAGGACTGGATGGAATAATTCCTGAAATATATAAGATTTTTCCTGAATATATAATAAAGAAAATGATGAGTGCCTTTACTATGATTAAGCAAAAATGTATAACACCCCCATCATGGAAATATTCAATTATCTCCCCAATTTTAAAACAAGATAAGGACCCCAAAACTTGTGATTCATAAAAGCCAATTATAAAATTTTCATAACAATATTAGCTAATAGGATAAAGAAAATATTACCTAATCTAATACATAATGATCAGACAGGGTTCATTCTTCATAGAAAAGTACAAGATTACATTATTAAATTACTATCATTAATAGACATAGCATGCAAATACAAAAAACAACTATTATCAGCCTAGACATAGAAAAGGCTTTTGATTCTATTAGTTAGTCTCATCTACAAATAATTCTGATTGATTTTGAATTCTCCTCAGATTTTGTCAACTTATTAATGAAAATTTATAGTGGGATACAAGTTATGTGAAAATCAGATCATGTCTATCTTCACTACTAGAAATCCTCAAGGGAACTAGACAAGGTTGTCCTTTGTCACCATTATTGTTTGTTCTTTTAATGGAACCTTTTGCTACATATATCAGAAACAAGGAAAATATAAAAGGCTTTCAAGTTAATAAGGATTATTGTCCTAAGATACAGTTATTTGCTGATGATATGTTGTTAAAGTTGGGTGATATTGATGGTTTTTTGCATGATGTTATAAATACCTTAAGCAAGTTTGAAATAATTTCAGGGCTTAAATGTAATCACAATAAATCCAAAACATTACTAATTAACAAAAAGAGCAACAAAAACAAAAGAGAATAGCCTGTTTAATTGGAAGAATGATGTATTAGAATATTTGGGTGCCAGTATAAAGAGTACATTGATAGAGTCTCTTAAACTAAACTACAATAATTTAATAACCACCATTAGTGAACTAATCAAAATATGGAATAAAATGTTCTTCACAATGGAGGATAGGCTGTCTTAAATTAAAATGATAATTTTACCTAAAAGTTTGTTTTATATACAGTCATTGATACTACCCCCTCCCAAAAACGTATTTAAAAAGTTAGGTTCCATGCTACTTAAATTGTTATGGTTCCCATTAAAACCTAGGTTTGCATATAAATGGCACATTAGAGCTTGGAACAGTGATGAGATAACATTCCCTAGCTTAGATCTTTATTCCAAATCAGTTACAATTAATGTAATATTACATTGGATGTCACCTACCTCAGCACTGCCTTTACATAAAAACACAAACCGCACAACCACCTTCATGGAGGGTCTCAATAAAAATTGACCCAAACAACAGAGACCTCCAAGGCAGAAATGCACTCAGCCACCACAAAAAACACTAATCACGAGACACATAACTCTCCTAAACAGTGTGCCACTCAACCAAAGCACCTAAGGTAAAACAGCATTCTCAACACACTAGTCATAGGTGACTTGATAGTGAGGCACACTGATGCCCTGCTCACTAGGTTGAATAAAGAGAAAGTAACAGTCAGCTGCCTGTCAGATCCTAGGATCCACCACATAATGCATGCACTCAGGTCCCTCAACAACAGGTACAAATACGACTCTGTCATTGTACATGTAGGTGTAAATGACCTGAGACATACCTCCCTAGACTACATGAAAAGAGACATGGAGGAGCTCTTGGATTATGTAGCCCAGGCTGGTATGACCCTAGCCCTGAGCAGCATCCTACCATCACCCAAAATGATACCACAGTACAAGTAGAAAATGACTGATTTCAACAATTGGCTAAGTTTCTGGTGTCTTTCTAAGGGGATCCAGTATCTGTCTCCTGGGATGACATGATTGACAGACCTTGATGCTTTGCCAGAGATGGTCTGCATCTGTCAGCCCTGGGCTTCCAGATACTGGCCAAGGCTCTTCCCACCTCTATAGTGCCTTTTTTAGGCAGTGTTCCAAAGACCAAATTACCACCATAACAGCTACAAACAAATGCAATCTGAGGGTCATGCTGCTCAACATCAGAAGTCTAAATCTCAAAATGCACTTGCTCGAAGCACTCCTTAAAATGGAGAACATCGACATTTGTGTCATAACAGAGACCTGGTTCAAGGCAGCAAAAAGCACCCCTGCACTACCAGGCTATAACTCATTCCACAATTTTCGTCACCAGAACTTGGACCAAAGCTCCAAAGGCAGTGGTGTTTCCATATTTGTAAAGGATGTGCACACCTCCAGACTGGTAGCCCAACATAACGCATCTGAGATACTTCAGGTGCAGCTAACATTGGGTAATACAGCGATTCAGGTTGTAGCCTGCTATATGTCCCCAACCATTTCCCAAGACTGACACTCCATGTTCCTAAACACGCTGGAGAAATTAAGGTCCAACCTAACACTCTCATACTGGGCAACTTCAACTACCCCCCAATTAACTTGGAAAACTAATCATGTACCAATATACTTGCCCAACATTTTCTGGAATTCTTTAATTCCAATGCCCTGGACCAGCTCATTCTTACCCCACTAGAGGTAATAACTTCCTTGATCTGGAAATTGCTAACATGAGTGACCGTTGCTCTACACCAATATTCAACTCCTCCCTGGTTAGATCCGACCACAAACTAATCACCTTGGAAATCCACATCCCTCCTAGCTCCCCAGCAAAGATAATCACCATGAAAAACTTCTCCAAAGCTAACTTTGGGTTCCTAAAAACAGAGGTGGCTAACTTCACTGCACATATGCAAATGAAGATCAGTTGCATCATTGCCGAATCATACACCAATGCACTGTACGAAAACGTACACAAATGCATGGATCTCACCATACCCAATAGAACCAATATGCTCTCCTCCAAAAAAGAAAGCCAATCTGGTGGTCCCCTGCCATAAACAAACTCAATAACAGAAGGGGGAAACTGACTCAGAATAAGGTGAAGTCCCAAGACTGGAAAAACTCCCTTATCAGCCTCAACAAAAAGTTGAAATCCCTCATCAACCCCTCTAAAGCTAGCTATGAAAACAGAATTACAGCATTTAGTAAAGACAGCCACAACACCTTCTATAGTTACATAAAGAATCTCCATGACACTACCCAGATTTGCTCTGAGCTACTGCACAATGGTACCTTCTATACCGAGCCAACAGATATTGCCAATATACTGGCCAACAGATTCAGTGCCAACTTTACCCCTCTCTCTCCCCGTAAGGGGACAGTCACAATACCAGTAGATTGCCAGCCACCCAATATTACTACTACACAGGTTAAAAACAGCACTGTCCAAGGCCAAGAATACAGCTTCTATGGGACCTGACAATATCCCTGGCTGTGTTCTACATGAACTCTAGAGTGAACTGGCACCTCACCTGTGTGCCCTGTTCAATCATAACCTCACCTCAGGCTTTGTCCCTACTGAATGGCACACTGCTACAGTCATCACTCTCCACAAAGAAGGAGCGACTACAGACCCTGGGAACTATTACCCCATTAGCCTAACGAGTCTGATATGCAAAGCTATAGAACACATCATCATGGACCTAATAAACGAGGATATAGGGAATCTTCAAACTCTGGATCCCACACAGTTTGGTTTTGTGAAGGGCAGATCATTCCTGCTCAACTTGGTCATCTTCTTTGAGTCAGTCACCAGAGCTTTTGATGAAGGCAAGGGGGTTCATACAGTCTTTCTTGATCTGGCCAAGGCCTTTGATACCATTCCCCAGTCAGGAATCATAGAAAAAGTCATCAAGCTAGGTATCAACCCCTATATCACTAGGTGGTTTGCAAACTGGCTCACAATTAGAACCCACAGTGTGAAAGTAACTGACTCCATGTCAGACTACTGACCAGTCACAACTGGAGTCCCACAGGGTTCGGTCCTGGGTCCTCTCGTGTTTGGTATCTACTTCTCTGAAGTCCAGGCCAATACAAAGGGACTCTTACTGACAAAGTTTGCAGTCAATTGCATGTTGGGAGTTATTATTAACTCCCCAAGTGATGAGGACATCCTACAGAAAGGCCTCACTGCATCCAACGACTGGTGTCAGAACCGTGGCCTTAAGCTCAATGCCAAAAAATGTGTCATCATCCCCTATGGGAAAAACCCAGTTCCCATGAATTGCCACATCGATGGTAGTCCACTGAACACAGAAGGAGTTATAAGAGATCTGGGAACACAGGTTGACAGCAACCTCTCTTTTAACCACCACATTGCCACTGTGGTCAGAAACTCCTTCTATGTGGCACATCTCATTACTAAGGGTTTTGCAGCCAGGAAGAAGAGGTCATTGTCTTCCTTTACTCTACCCTCATTAGGTCACTCATTGAGTACAATTCCCAATTTGGCAAGTACCTGACTAAAAGCCTGTAACAACTGGAGAGGCCACAAAAGCACCTCACAAAGAGGATCCTAGGCCTTAAACATTTGTCCTATATGGACAGACTAAAAAAACTCCAAACTATTCTCTGTCTCATATCGTCTACTCAGAGGCAGTCTCTACTTGACTTAGAAAGCCATGTCTGATCCAGCTCTGTTAGAAATGCAGCATCTGAAGAAATCCCAATCCCTCTGCACCACATGCTCCAGAGACCACAACCTCATTACCACAATCAACAGAACATGCTGGAGGGACAGGTTCATTACCCAGAGACTGCCCATCCTATGGAATAGATTTCCCATACATGTCAAGCAGAGCACCTCAGTGGCCCTCTTCAAGAGAAATCTTGATGAGTGGATGGGAAAATCAAAATTCACCCCAGGAATCACTCCAGTGGTTTTACTCAACAGAGGCACTGGGAACTAAGGTTGGTTAGCACAATGCCAGGGTAATCCTATGGGCTAGGCTTGTAAAGGCTCCAGGGCCATTAGTCTAGTACACACCTATGAACCTATGAACCTATATATCTGGCTGGAAAATAATATATGAGATTCATATAACTGATGTCAGAACTATAGAAAATCAATTTAAGGAACAATATGGAATAAATAGAGTTCATTGGCTTTTATGTGAATTTATTTTATTTAATAAGTTTGATAATTTTTCTTATGGCATTAATCAAATATTTAATAACTTTAAAAATAGAATTGATTGTAATTACAACATTAAACAATTCCTGCTTCTTATATTCCATATAGCATACTCCCCTGACTGCCTAGATTCTTTCAACATCAATGCGATGCAAAAATTAAAGGAAAATAACTTGATATTCTGGCATCAGTTTATTGAAAATAAGAGTATTAATCCACTAAACTCTCTTATATGTGGTTTTGATAATAGTCAAGACTATTGTTTATGCACTCATTATGGAAGTTTATAGAAAACAAAATGAGAGTATCAATCAACCTAGAGATTGAATCTATTCCTAGTTTGATCCAGCTTTTTATTATGTGTCTTGAAAAGACAGATAATCAAAAGTTAAGTATCGCACCTATCTATAAGATACTAAGAGAAGACACTCTAAAGTTTGACTCAGATTTTTGGGATTACTATGTAAAGATTAATGGAGAACAAATAACTGATGAATAAAAAAAAACTGTTATTGAAATCTACATATAGTACCTCTTCTTCATTATATTGGAGATTGTATACATGAAATTTTATGAATAGGAGTTTTTATACTCCACATAAAATACATCTTATACTCAAAAACAGTGAAAGTAAATGTTGGACATGTGATGAATTACTAGAGGCCAACTGGGTTCACATGTTCATTGAATGTAGAAATGCTTAACACTGGAAAGACTTCAGATATTTTGTAAAGGCTTTATGGTCTGATAACTGTCATATTTCTAACTCACTAAACCTGTTCAATTTTCCTGTACCTAATGTAATACCTAAATCTCAGATTCAGTTACTCTGGTCAATTATTGCAATTGCCAGAAAAGTTATTACTTTGAACTGGAAAGGTAAACAAGATTTGATGTTTAAAGAATTTATTAATTTAGCAAATGTTGTTTGTAAAAAAAGAACTGCAAACGATTTGTTATAAAACTCATAACATTACTCATAAAAATATAGCATGGCAAAAATTGGAAAAACCTTTTGAACAATTACTGATAACTTCTCATGGATAAAACAATTGTTTATCATGGAAGAATGTAAATATTGTAAATAATTTTATTGTTTTATTGTATTTGTTATATGTACATTTGTGTATGTTTATAATGAAAACAAAATAAAAATGTTTTTGGGGAAAAAAAAGAAAAGGATTTAAATATAACACCCAGTTTACAGTCATCAGCAAGTTTGGTTAACCAAAGTTCCCCATTTTTGAGTTGGAGATCAGAGAATTATATGCTAACTAGCAAGGTATCTAGCATTGATCCCTGTGATAACCCATTGCTTACTTTTATGATATCCTAGGATGCACCTTGCAGTATCAAACTAAGGTTTCTGTCCCTCTGTTAATTAATTATTCATCTAACCATATAGAGATAAACTTGGATCACATTTAGCTTGTGTTAATGTTGACTTGCAGTATGGCAACAAATGCCTTGGTTAAGCCAAGGCATGCTGTATGGACAGCATGATCACTGTCCACAATTTGCATGTCTCAAAAAAATCATCATATTTATTAAACATGATCTACCCTACACAAACACAAACTCCTGGTGGTAAAGTCTTGTGTTGTACATTGTAGTTTATCAGGACGGCTATGACCCATTACACTGTGTTGCAAAAGAATCTTGTCAGGTTGATGGGTCAGTGATTTTTGGGGTCTATGGTAGGTTCAACCTTTTGAATTGGTATCACAACTGCTGTGTACCTTTCTTTAGGGACAAAGTCAAAATATAAGCTCATGTTCAATAGCTGTAGGGACCAGTCCACCAGAGCGTGTTTAGTGCTACTCAGCAGGCAGCATCCCACAGAGGATGTATTTTTTGTTTTGAAGGCTACTTTTAACAAGTCTTATTTTGTGATAATGAGGTTTGAGGTCCTTGGGGTTTATGTGAGGTTTGTATAGATGTCTCATTTGATTGCTAATATATCTGCTGTATAAAATGGATCAGAATAGGTAGCACCACTATGAATAAGTTAAGAACAATGCTGAATGTTATTTCATAACTTCTTAATATAAGTAAAGGAGGATTTATTATTATCCTTAGCTTCTGATGAAAGCCTAAGTTCATAGCAAGCCTTTGTTTTTATAATGGTATTTTTCAGTATCCCGGATAGCATTTTATCTTGACTTTGGTTTGTGTGTGTTTATAGTTTTGCTATATGTTCTAATGAACTTTTTCATTTTATTGTACTATTCAGTTATGCATGTTTGTACATTTGAAGTCTTCGAATTCTGTGATATTTGCATCTGCTTGTTTAGGGATTTTGAAGGAGAAGGTTGCAAATTTGTGGTTAGACTTTGACTGGGTAATGCTAAACCATGTAATAGTGCATATAGACACTATATTTTAAGGACCAGGTAAAAATATTTAGTCCTCTTAAGAGTTCTTTGACTATTTAATCCAATGAATTCTTGTTTATTGAATCAAGGAATTTTAGGGCATAGCCTACATTTGAAGTATAAGTCTCCCAGTTTATCTATGGGGTACTTAAAGTGTCATGGGATAATGGAGTTTTTGCATATTTGAAGTTCATCCAATGCATTTAAGAAATGAATATGTCTTTAGGGTAGTCATCAAGGGGGGGCCCTATATAATCTAATAGCTAGTTTTGTTTGGAGTAAGTTGCATCTTAAAATGTTTGATTTGTTGATCTCTGGAATCTGCCTTGAGGATGTGTGGTCTTTAACAATATGAACACTACCTCAGTTTCTGTTGGATCTAAATGAATGACAGGTGCAAAACCCTGGTATAGAGGGGTGCTTTATACACTTTTAAAACAGGTTTCAATAATAATGCACATGTGAATGTTCTCTAAGTGTAGGAAGACTTCAAAGTCAGGCAATTTGTTACATGGACTATTAGTGCTGGATATTTATATTATCTTATGCTTTAATTGTTATTTTTTAGGTTGGAAGATCCATTAGCTTCACTCTGCCTAAAAAGCACTAAGGGAGCACCAAAGGCTTTAGCCAGAATGCAGAAGCCCTGGAATGAGAGTTGCAGGGCATCCCTGGCAAATCACATAGGACTGTGTAACATTTCATCCCATGTTGACAATTTCCTGTATTTATGACATGCATGGAGAGATAAGAAATGCCACTCTGCACATCATGCAGTGTTTTGCACTTCAGGTAATTTACACCTCCATGGATGTGGCATAGGTTTCTGTGTTCTTCCTGTGGTTCTTGAGAGTCTTTGAGACATTGAGATGTTGACATCAGAAAGACATCTCACATCACCCTATCTTTCTCCAGCCTTGTGAGAGTTTAATCTGTGTGTCTTATTATGGAGTCACCTGCCACCAACACATTTTTATTAATGGAGGATTTAAATAGATTTTAACTGTGTGGAAGGAATATTAGCTCAACTGGAAGTTTTCACTCTGCTCTTCAGTGTGGAAGGAATATTAGCTGAACTGGAAGTTAGTCAGTGTTTGCTGAATTTTGTTATTTGCTAGTAATTACAGGTGTGGGGGTAGTCACATTCTTTGATTTCCTGTCCTTGCCTATTTAAGTGGTACAGTGTGAAATATTTTCTGCTTAAAAACCTCAGCTTTGGCCGGCTAAGAACTTGCTATATTCAACTGGACGTATAAGAGAATTTAAGTACCTTTATCTGCTTTTTTTTTTTCCCAAAAAAATACAGTATTTAAATTGATTTTAACTGTGTGGAAGGAATATTAGCTCAACTGGAAGTTTTCACTCTGCTCTTCAGTGTGGAAGGAATATTAGCTGAACTGGAAGTTAGTCAGTGTTTGCTGAATTTTGTTATTTGCTAGTAATTACAGGTGTGGGGGTAGTCACATTCTTTGATTTCCTGCCTTGCCTATTTAAGTGGTGCAGTGCGAAATATTTTCTGCTTAAAAACCTCAGCTTTGGCCGGCTAAGAACTTGCTATATTCAACTGGACGTATAAGAGAATTTAAGTACCTTTATCTGCTTTTTTTTTTTCAAAAAAATACAGTATTTAAATTGATTTTAACTGTGTGGAAGGAATATTAGCTCAACTGGAAGTTTTCACTCTGCTCTTCAGTGTGGAAGGAATATTAGCTGAACTGGAAGTTAGTCAGTGTTTGCTGAATTTTGTTATTTGCTAGTAATTACAGGTGTGGGGGTAGTCACATTCTTTGATTTCCTGCCTTGCCTATTTAAGTGGTGCAGTGCGAAATATTTTCTGCTTAAAAACCTCAGCTTTGGCCGGCTAAGAACTTGCTATATTCAACTGGACGTATAAGAGAATTTAAGTACCTTTATCTGCTTTTTTTTTCTCTCAAAAAATACAGTATTTAAATTGATTTTAACTGTGTGGAAGGAATATTAGCTCAACTGGAAGGTTTCACTCTGCTCTTCAGTGTGGAAGGAATATTAGCTGAACTGGAAGTTAGTCAGTGTTTGCTGAATTTTGTTATTTGCTAGTAATTACAGGTGTGGGGGTAGTCACATTCTTTGATTTCCTGTCCTTGCCTATTTAAGTGGTACAGTGTGAAATATTTTCTGCTTAAAAACCTCAGCGTTGGCCGGCTAAGAACTTGCTATATTCAACTGGACGTATAAGAGAATTTAAGTACCTTTATCTGCTTTTTTTCAAAAATACAGTATTTAAATTGATTTTAACTGTGTGGAAGGAATATTAGCTCAACTGGAAGTTTTCACTCTGCTCTTCAGTGTGGAAGGAATATTAGCTCAACTGGAAGTTAGTCAGTGTTTGCTGAATTTTGTTATTTGCTAGTAATTACAGGTGTGGGGGTAGTCACATTCTTTGATTTCCTGTCCTTGCCTATTTAAGTGGTACAGTGTGAAATATTTTCTGCTTAAAACCTCAGCTTTGGCCGGCTAAGAACTTGCTATATCCAACTGGACGTATAAGAGAATTTAAGTACCTTTATCTGCTTTTTTTTTCCCTAAAAATACAGTATTTAAATTGATTTTAACTGTGTGGAAGGAATATTAGCTCAACTGGAAGTTTTCACTCTGCTCTTCAGTGTGGAAGGAATATTAGCTGAACTTGAAGTTAGTCAGTGTTTGCTGAATTTTGCTATTTGCTAGTAATTACAGGTGTGGGGGTAGTCACATTCTTTGATTTCTTGTCCTTGCCTATTTAAGTGGTACAGTGTGAAATATTTTCTGCTTAAAAACCTCAGCTTTGGCCGGCTAAGAACTTGCTATATTCAACTGGACGTATAAGAGAATGTAAGTACCTTTATCTGCTTTTTTCTCAAAAATACAGTATTTAAATTGATTTTAACTGTGTGGAAGGAATATTAGCTCAACTGGAAGTTTTCACTCTGCTCTTCAGTGTGGAAGGAATATTAGCTGAACTGGAAGTTAGTCAGTGTTTGCTGAATTTTGTTATTTGCTAGTAATTACAGGTGTGGGGGTAGTCACATTCTTTGATTTCCTGTCCTTGCCTATTTAAGTGGTACAGTGTGAAATATTTTCTGCTTAAAACCTCAGCTTTGGCCGGCTAAGAACTTGCTATATTCAACTGGACGTATAAGAGAATTTAAGTACCTTTATCTGCTTTTTTTTTTTCAAAAAATACAGTATTTAAATTGATTTTAACTGTGTGGAAGGAATATTAGCTCAACTGGAAGTTTTCACTCTGCTCTTCAGTGTGGAAGGAATATTAGCTGAACTGGAAGTTAGTCAGTGTTTGCTGAATTTTGCTATTTGCTAGTAATTACAGGTGTGGGGGTAGTCACATTCTTTGATTTCTTGTCCTTGCCTATTTAAGTGGTACAGTGTGAAATATTTTCTGCTTAAAAACCTCAGCTTTGGCCGGCTAAGAACTTGCTATATTCAACTGGACGTATAAGAGAATGTAAGTACCTTTATCTGCTTTTTTTTTCTCAAAAAAATACAGTATTTAAATTGATTTTTACTGTGTGGAAGGAATATTAGCTCAACTGGAAGTTTTCACTCTGCTCTTCAGTGTGGAAGGAATATTAGCTGAACTGGAAGTTAGTCAGTGTTTGCAGAATTTTGTTATTTGCTAGTAATTACAGGTGTGGGGGTAGTCACATTCTTTGATTTCCTGTCCTTGCCTATTTAAGTGGTACAGTGTGAAATATTTTCTGCTTAAAAACTTCAGCTTTGGCAGGCTAAGAACTTGCTATATTCAACTGGACGTATAAGAGAATTTAAGTACCTTTATCTGCTTTTTTTTTCTCTCAAAAAAATACAGTATTTAAATTGATTTTAACTGTGTGGAAGGAATATTAGCTCAACTGGAAGTTTTCACTCTGTTCTTCAGTTAGTCCCACCCACCCTCCCTGTTTTTGTTTTGGTGTTAATCTTAGTGGCCTTGCAGCTGCCCGCCCCTCTTGTAAATTTGTGTTTGGATACTCCTTCTGGGCCCATCTCATTTGCTCACTCAACTGAGTGCAGTGAGATCATATTCTGATTTCAGGCACTCCTACTGTGTACAAAGAGAGCATCTGGGAAACAGAGAAAAAAAATTAAGCTTGTTTCCTGCCTTTCCTGTTAAGTGGTATAGACTATTTGTAGACTTCTGAGCCCCAAGCCCTTCTGTGTTGGAGGGAAGCCTTCTAGCTTAGTTTTTTTTCCTATAACTAGCCAGTTTTCTAGTTTCAGCACTCAAATCTGTTTCTTTGATCTCACCACTTGTTCAGAAAAAAAAAAAAAAAAAACTTTCATCTGCTTTTACTGTACTTGTGTTTCTACCTACTTTTTTTTACTTTTGCATAATCTTAAAAGTACTCAATTGTATTTATTACTGCTTGGTGTAACTCATTCTAAGCCTTCTGGTTTAAACACTTGGGCTTCGGACCAGTTGTTCTGCACTGAGAGGGTTTGTGGTCTGCACTGTAGTGAGCTTACATCCTTCTAGGTTGGGAACTGCTGATTGAGGGCTCAGTGTCTGTTATTCTAAAAGTGTAATAATTCTGGTTTAAGCACTTGGGCTTTCAGGCCAGTTATTTTACATTAAGAGGGTTCGTGGTCTGCACTCTTGTGGAAGGAGAGGCTGGACTCTGCCCTTCTGAGCTGGGAATTTCTGATTGAAGGCTTATAGTGCATGCATATCTGAAATGCTTCTTACTGAAGTTGGTGCACCTTGTTTGCTGTGGCATAGACTGGATTCGGGCCTGCTGGATCTAGCTTTGTTTGTGTAACTTGAGCACTAATCCAGGCATTCTCTAAAGTATTCAATTGTATTTATTACTGCTTGGTAGTAACTTGATTAAAGTTTAGCTGTCATTCTAAGTCTTTTGGATTAAGCACTTGGGCTTCAGACCAGTTGTTTTACATTAGGAAGGTTTGTGGCATGCACTGTGGTGGCAGGACAGGTAGCTTTCATCCTTCTAAGTTGGAAACTGCTGATTGAGAGCCCAGTGTCTGTTATTCTTAAAGTGTATTAGTTCTGGTTTAGGCACTTGGGCTTCAGGCCAGTTATTTTACATTAAGAAGGTTTGTGGTCTGCACTCTTGTTGGAGAAGAGGCTGGACTCTGCCCTTCTGAGCTGGGAATTTCTGGTTAAAGGTTTATAGTGCCTGAATATTTGAACTGTATCTTACTGAAATTGGTACACCTTGTTTGCTGTAGCATAGACTAGATCCAGGCCTGCGGAATATAGCTTTGTTTATATGCTTGTTGTTTGTTTGCTTGTTATTTCCCTGGAACACTAATTCCACCTAATACGCGGCTTCTCAGCGCTTCTGTGGATCACTAGTGATATCTGCATTGCTTACTGTACTTATTTCCTTGTTTCACTTGAAAGAAAGTTGCTGTTTGTCGTTTTTGCATTTAAGTTACCTGTAACACATTGCACTTAAGTTACCTGGCACTTGCTCACTAAAGCAATTATATAAGTCAGCACTAAAAATTAAAAGCACTACACCCTCACTCCCCACTGGCCCTGGTTTTCAATTATTAAGGAATTCCCAATATTATTCTAGCATGTCCAAAGGTCAGTTGTCAATCTCCTCCGGTCCAGCTGGTGAATCTGGGAATTTTGAGGCATTGTTACAACTGCCTCATGTACACAGACAACCCTCTCCTCCTCCCAACAAATTCCAACACATGTGAGAGATGCAATCATATAGCCAAACTGGAGGCTAAGCTCTCTCAACTCAGTACTGGCATAACCAGTCAGGAGGAGAAGGAAACCACACTCACTACAATTCCAGTCTCACATAGACCTACCACGACAGCAAACCAAACACATAATCACACAAAAACATACTCGGAGGCTCTAAATAAAGATCTGCCGAAGCAGCAGAGACCTCCAAAGCAGACACCCAAGCAGCCGCTATCCCAAAACAAAACACGTGCAACACATATCTCACAAAGCCAGTGTGCCAAACAGTCACAGCCCTTAAGACTAAACAACACACCTGATACACTTGTAATAGGTGACTCTATCGTCAGGCACACTGACGTCCCTCTCACCAGGCTGAACAAGGAGAGGGTCACGGTGAGCAGCCTGTCGGGTGCTAGGATCCGCCACATAACACAAGCACTCAGGTCACTCCAAGGCAAGTACAAATATGACTCAGTCATTGTCCATGCTGGTGTGAATGACCTGAGACGTACCTCCCTGGACTACATGAAAAGAGACATAAAGGAGCTCTCTGAGCATGTAGCCCAGGCCGATATGACCCTGACCTTGAGTAGCATCTTACCCTCACCAAGAATGATGCCACAATATGAAGACAAGATGATCAATTTCAACAATTGGCTTAAGTACTGGTGTCATTCAAAGGGGATCCAATGCCTGTCAGCTTGGGATGATATGCTCGACAAGCCACGATGCTTCGCTAGAGACGGCTTGCACCTGTCACCCCTGGGCTTTCGGATATTGGCAAAGGCTCTTGCTACCCCATAGTGCCTTTTTTAGGCAAGGCTCAAAAGACAAACCCACCTCCATAGGTAACACAAGGGATAAGAAACTAAGAGTAATGCTACTCAACACCAGAAGTCTAAACCTCAAGATGCACGCACTCGAAACTCTCCTTAGCATGGAGAACATCAATATCTGTGCAGTAACAGAAACCTGGTTCAGGGCTCCCGAGAGCACCCCAGCACTACCAGGTTATACCTCATACCATGCTTTTCGGCCCCAAAACTTGGACCGAACCACAAAAGGAGGGGAGTATCGATATTCATCAAAGATACCCACACCTCTAGGTTGGTGGCAAAGCACGAAGCATCAGAGACTATCCATGTGCAACTAACAGTGGGTAAAACTGCCTTCCAGTTTATAGCCTGCTACAGACCACCATCCCAAACCCAGGAACCCCACTCGGCCTTCCTGAGAACACTGGAAAATATGAAGGTCTCTCCAAACACCATTATATTGGGCGACTTCAACTACCCAAACATAGACTGGGAGCATTACTCTAGCGCCAACACCCTAGGCCAAAGGTTCCTAGAATTTGTAAACTCAAATGCTATGGAACAACTTGTTACCACTCCCACAAGAGGGGAAAACATACTGGACCTGATCATCACCAACATGGGGACTCTATGCTCCAGACCAGAAGTGTATCCCTCACTGGTAAGATCAGACCATAAACTAATCTCACTGGATATTCACATCCCGACCCCACCCCCTGCCCAGAAAAACCACAGTGAAAAACTTCCCTAAAGCAAATTTTACACTCCTCAAAACTGAGGTGGAATCCTTCAAAGCCCCCGGGCCTGTGGAAAATACGGCCCAGACCGCAGAATCCTTTATAAAGGATTCTATGAACACCTTCAGGAATGCATGGATCATGTGATCCCAAATAAAACCAAGACCCAATCCTCCAAAGGCAGACGTCCTGTCTGGTGGACCCCAGCCATAAACAAACTATACAATAGAAGGAGGAAGCTACTAAATGATAAAGCAAAATCCCAAAAAGGGAAGGCATCACTGATCAGTATTAGCAAAAAACTACGGGCACACATAAAATTCTCTAAGGCCAGCTTCGAGAGAAAAATTGCACAGGACACTAAGGATAATCACAAGGCTTTCTTTAGTTATGTTAGGAACCTGGGTGGTAATTCCCAGATATGCTCAGTATTAGTCCAAAATGACAAAAAATACACCAAACCCACAGACATTGCCAACATCCTAGCTGACAGGTTCAGCGCAAACTTCTTCCCCTCTCCCCACCAAAGGGCAAATATCTATCCCAGCAAAGTGCTGCCCCTGACATCTCAGATGCTCAGGTAAGAGCCGCCCTCTCCAAAGCAAAAAACACAGCATCAATGGGACCAGATGGTGTCCCGGGCTGCGTCCTACATGAACTCAAAGAAGAGCTAAACCCAAACATAAAACTACTGTTCAATCTCAGCCTTACTACAGGATATGTGCCCAAAGAGTGGCGTGCAGCAACAGTGGTCCCTCTCCATAAAGGTGGTGCCTCAACGGATCCTGGAAACTATCGCCCCATAAGCCTGACTAGCTTGGTCTGCAAAGCTATGGAAAGGATCATTATGGACCTCATAAATAAAGATATTGGGGACCTACAAACACTGGATCCTACCCAGTTCGGCTTTGTTAAGGGCAGATCCTGCCTCTTAAACCTGGTTGATTTCTTTGAAACAGTCACCAAGGCCATTGACGAGGGAAGGTGGTCCACACAGCCTACCTGGACCTCGCAAAGCCTTCGATACAATACCCCACTCGGGCATTATAGATAAGCTCACCAGCTTAAATATAAACCCCTATGTCACTAGATGGATTGCAAACTGGCTCAAGGACAGAACCCACATGGTTAGAATTGCTGGAGCCATGTCAGACTCCAAACCAGTTACAAGTGGTGTCCCACACGGCTCAGTCCTGGGACCTCTCTTGTTCGGTATATATTTCTCGGAGGTACAGGCCAACACGGAAGGACTGTGGCTGACCAAGTTCGCAGATGACTGCAAACTGGGCGCCATAATCGACTCTCCAGCCGACACAAGCATCCTCCAAAAGGGCCTCATAGAAACAGACAACTGATGCCAGAGCCATGGCCTCAAGCTAAATGCCAAAAATGTATAGTCATCCCCTTTGGCAAAAACAAAGTGCCCACAAATTACCACATAGGTGGAAATCCATTAAGTACAGAAGAAGTAATTAGGGACCTGGGGAACCAAGTTGATAGTAATCTCTCATTTGACAACCACGTGGCCAAAGTGGTTAGAAAAACATTTTATATAGCCCACCTAATCATGAAGGGATTCACATCTAGATCAGGGGAGGTCATCGTGCCTCTTTACTCATCCCTCATCAGGCCCATAATTGAGTACAATGCCCCTTTTGGGATGTACCTTACCAGACACCTGCAACAACTGGAAAGACCCCAAAAGTACCTCACCAAGAGGATCAAAGGGCTCAAACAGATGCCATATGCTGCCTGGTTAAAGAAACTCCAGCTCTACTCAGTGGCATACCGCCTGTTCAGAGGCGATCTGTGCCTGACGTATAAAGCCATGTCCAACCCGAATTAATGGACATGCTGCACCTCAGAAAATCCAAATCCCATCGAGCTACGCTCGAGAGACTTGAACCTCAGCACTGAAATAAATAGGACATGCTGGAGGGACAGATTCATAAACCAGAGGCTCCCTTCACTCTGGAATAAAATCCCAGTCCAGGTTAGGCAGAGTCCCTCATTGACTCTCTTCAAGAGGAATCTTGATGAGTGGATGGGAGATCGTAGGTTTACCCCGGGTATCACTTCTGTGTCACTGTTAGACAGAGGCACAGTATACTAACCTCGAAAAAGGGCATAGCAAAATAAATTTAAAATGGGTGGCGAAAGCCAAACACATTCTGGCTAGGCTTATAAATGCCCTAGGGCAGATAGCCTAGTATGAACCTATGAACCTATGAACCTATAATTGGTTTGAGGCAAGTTTTTTTTTTTTTTGGTTATTTTCAGTTATGGATTTTGCATTATGAAATATGGGTTTTAGTTTCTGCAAAGACAAGTTACTTTTTGATCTTGGAGCCTTAGGCAATTAGTTTATTTTACAGCATATGACAATTTCTTTGTATTTGATTGGAGTGCTGTGGAGGCATGTGTTACTCACAGACTGTTTTTTTTTTTTTTTTGAAAGTGATGCCGCCATCTTAGTTAAATATATGCATCTGTCAATAGTAGTTTGGGATAGGATAAATAGTAGTTTATTACCTGTGGGCATTAGAAAGTTACTACACTGCCTAAGCATATCAAGTATTATTAGGCTGCCAACTCAGGGCATACAAGCTGGCTGACCTGCTTAGTCCAAGAGTGTAGAAATTTGGGGATACAAGACTTGTTTGCATGTTATTTAGTTTGCTGGAGACTTTTTGTATGAGTACAAAATATCAAATGCTTATTTTCCTTAATAAATTCTTATGAGCACAGAATAGTTTATATTAGTGGGTGCCAACAAATTCTGGAAGTGCTCTGCTAATGTAGAAACAGCTTACAGTAACTTAAATTGGTCCTAAATAAAGAGGTAGCATTTTTATCATTACCTGCTTATGGGTACAACTCTGATTAGGCCCAAAGGTTGAAGTGCCTGTATCTATTGAGTGCTTGTTTGCATGGCACGGCATAAAGCATAGCTCAGCGTAATATAGCTGAGTTATGAATGTAAATAAACCAATGAGAAAACAGCTTTTTAAACAAGGTTTGGCTCCAATCTATAATGCTAGCTTTCTAGAAACAGCAACAACTTATCCTCTCCAAATAAATAATCATCACTATCTCTCAAACTGCCCACATTCTTAGAAAAAGCTTTGTTGTAATACTAACCAAGTCATGAATAGTACAAATGTAGGGAAAGCAGCAGAATAAGCACATGGAAACAATACAGTAATTAATGAAAGTAATCAGGTGACTGGACAAATTACCAGCAAAGAAAACAAAATAAAATGATCATACTTGCTTAAATACTACTAACATTGGCAACACTATAGCAATTAATGAGTTCAGTCAGGTAACTTGTGGGAACTCAATACTTGAATTTCCAGCAAGAAAAACAAAATAAAATGAGCAAAACTTTTTTTAATACAACTAAAAGTCACATATATCAACAGGCAGCAATAAGGGCAGAAACAAAGTGTTCATTTGATTTTGTTTTAAAATGATGTTAAAACACCACTCTTAGATTTTCCAAAAAATATGCACTGATACTCAGAAACAGGCAAGGATACCTGATGGTCAATAAAAGCTGGAGAATCTCACTTTAGCATAAAGAAACTTCATTACATGCTTTTGTTAAAAGACTTCACTAGAAAAACACATACCAACTCATTTCAAAAATATATACCCTAGACAATTAAAAACAACCTATCCATTAAGTACATCACCAAATTCATTAGACTAAACATTTCATTAACCCCTACTATGTTTCTTTGTCTTTCAGCTTTTTTCAGTTAGGGGTCGCCACAGCGGAACTCAGGTCCGCTAATGATTGGCAGTAGATTTTCACAGTGCCGAGTTGCCAGCTCAATGCCCAACCTTCAACGAAGGCACGCCCATTTACGCATGTCTTTCAGAATGCCACTCGACCCACAGGGAGGACATGCAGACTCCACACAGAAGGCACTTCCTGCACTCCAGCTCAGAATCAAACAGGAAAACCTCTTGCTGTGAGGCAACAACGCTACCGCTGCACCACCGCGGGAATACCTTACTATACTAATAAAAATCCATCATAAAATACATGTGTAAATATGAAATATATAAAATCTATAAACACTTTACATATAAAATAAATCAATTGTTTTAAAACTTTAATTTCCTGTTCTTTAAAAAAACATTTTATATTTATGCTTTCATTAAGCCTCAGCTTTTTATCCACTTCTAACCTCACCTGCCATAAAGTCTCTCTCTGTTCTAATAAGTTTTTGTAATCTCCACCCCTCAAATCACCTTCCACTACTGAAAACAAAAATGTCTTATATTTTGTGCATTCAGCAGTATGCTTATAAAGAGTACTTTTTTTCATTTTTAACCTTAATATAGTAAATATGTTCTGTCATATGTTCCATTAAACTATGGGTGGTCATTCCTGCATAATAAGCATCACATCCACTGCACAAACTAATATAAATTACTCCCTTAGTTTTACAAGTACAGTAGCCAGAAACCTCAAAAGTTTGTTCTAAATGGACTAACATTATATATGGACCTTCCAGTATAAACCTACATAAATTGCAGTGTCCACATTTGTACATACCTTGTCTATTAATGCTACTCCGAAGTCTATAAGGATTCTTGGTATCATCCTTCTCCAACAGTTTTTTGATATTACAGGTATTGCGGTATACAAAACTGGGCTTCATCCCTAAAGCATCCAAAAGATCCTTGTTGCCTTTATAAGCATACTGCTGAATGCACAAAATATAAGACATTTTTGTTTTCAGTATTGGAAGTAGTGGAAGGTGATTTGAGAGGTGGAGATTACAAAAACTTATTAGAACAGAGAGAGACTTTATGGCAGGTGAGGTTAGAGGCAAATAAGCCAGGGCTTAATGAAAGCATAAATATAAAATGCTTTTTAAAGAACAGAAAATTAAAGGTTAAAAATAATTGATTTATTTTATATGTAAAGTGTTTATAAATTTTATATATTTCATATTTACACATGTATTTTATGATGGATTTTTATTAGTATAGTAGGGGTTAATGAAATGTTTAGTCTAATTTGGTGATGTACTTAACTAATAGATTGATTTTAATTGCTTAGGGTATATATTGTTTAAATGAGTTGGTATGTGTTTTTCTGATGAAGTATTTTAACAAAAGTGTGTAATAAAGTTCCTGTACGCTAAAGTGAGATTCTCCTGCTTTTATTGACCATCAGGTATCCTTGCCTGTTTCTGAGTTTGGTTGCTAATTGGCTGGACACACATATATCGTTCTTCAAATGTGCACTAATATCAGCGCTCTCAAGTCTTGCAGCAAATACACCAAATAAAGCCTTGGTCAGCATAATAGAGCAGAGCTAAGAATTAAAATAAACTGATGAAAACAACTTTTAAACATCTTTTGGGCCCAATCAATAATGCTAGGTTTCTACACCCAGCAGCAACTTTTCTTCTCTCACAGAATAATCACCATTAAATGGTGGCAAAGAAAATTAAATAAAATTATCACAACTTGTTTAAATGCTATTAAAATGGCCAATGCATTTAAAATGAAGGGAGCTCCAGCACAGGGAAGCAACAGATACATTTATGAATTCAGTCAGGCAACTGTGCAAACACAGTGCTTCAATTTTCCAGTAAGGAGAATGAAATAGAAGGAGCACAACTGCTTAAATACCCATAGAATTGTATAAATCAATGTGTGATAATAACTACAGAAAAAATAAAGCACTTTCCCATTTAGTGAACACCCTCCTTATGGGTACACTGACATCAACCCTCTGAGTCTTTTGACAAAAACACCAAACAAGTCAGCACAATACCAGTGAGCTAAGCATTTAACCAAAACAATGAAAAACAGCTTTTAAATAGCTTTTGTTTCCAGTTAATAATAATAGCTTTCTAGAAAATGCAGAAACTTATATTTTCCTAGTGAATAATCACAACTGTTCTCAGACTGTCCAAAGTGGCTAAAACTTTGCCGTAACAATAATTAAATTACAAATAGTAAAACTGAAGGGAAAACAGCAGAATAAGCACAGGTAAATAATACAGTTATTAGTGAAGTAAGTTAGATGACTGTAGAACATAACACTTTAATTACCAGAAAAAATATGAAATAAAATAATCAAAGCTTATAGAAACACTACTAAAACTTGCAGTATCCGTTAAAATGGACTGAAAAAAGTAGATTTAGCACAGGAAAGTAATACAACAATTTATGAATGCAGCCAGGTGACTGTGAATTCATAATACTTCAAATTCCAACAAGGAAAACAAAATAAAATGAGCAAAATGTGTTTAAATACCAATAAAAACTACAGAAACTAATGGGTGATAACAGCTGCAGAAGTAGTAAATTACTGCCCTGATTTTTGGCTTTAAATGAGATTAAAATGCTATGTTTAGCTTTTGTTAGCATGCGCACAACATTAGCCATCTGAAGAACATATGAGTCAGGTATATGCATTATATGGAAATCATATAAAAATCTACCCAGATACCACAGACACATGCTTGGGAAATAATCTTCTATACTGTAGATGGTACATGGCACTTCAGGAAATGTAGACTTCATTGTTCACATACCTGTATGATAGGTCATGTCAAGACTTTATTGCCACATGACTGCAGTTTGTATTACCCAGTACCTCAGGAAAGCATGCACTATCATAGAAGTTATGCAGAGTGCTGCCTCTCTGCTCTGCATTCCTTGGGAGCACATATGCCCTTGTAGTTACAGCAGTTTGTTTTCAAATAACTTATTAAATATTTGTCAGGCAGATAACTTCAGAATACCCAACATGTTCACAACGTTTTAATGAAAGGTCCCAGTAACTTGGACAACAAGAACTATGTATACACAGACTCACACAGGGATAAAAAGACTACACATTCTCAAAGAATCTGCATGTGTACAAAATGCATGGCCAAGAGTCCTAATAATATCTTATTCTACTCTGTAATGGAGAACATAAACATAGAGTGAAGCTTAGTGAAACGATGGACAACTCAAATATTCTCTAGTAAGCAATAGAAAATTCAAAGACACAGGCCAGTGTAAAAAAATCACTAAATTGAATGATTGAGCACTTTGCAAACATGGGTATAGGATACAACATTGAAATTTTTCATAAGCTGTCTCTCAATAAAAAAAATCATGGAATAAAGCATGCATGCTTCTTGGCTTATATGTATAAAATCACAATTTTTTTAAATAACTTGATTTACATGTGATTAGTCTGTTAGTTATTTGTGCCACATTATTTGCATCTGTTAATACAAGGCAGGGCTAGCTACACAATGATGTAAAATATGGCTCTCGGTAATTTGGTCATGTTGACTAATGTTGCAATATGGGCATGGGTATTTGCCGGTGATGAGTGGGTTGAAGAACTGACCTACTCCGACCTATGCTAGGGTTCCATGCTAAGGGTGGGAGGGGTGTAGGTACCCCTATTGACTGGTGTGTGCCTGCCATAAAGCACAGCAGCCCTGAGTCAATAAGTGATTTCTAACAGTATATTATATAAAAATTGTATACTGAAGGCAAAAACAAGGCTAAGAATGTATTAAAAAAAAGCTTCATTGTACTTAATGTGCTACTAGTTTTCCACTGCTTGCCTCTCCGGTTTGGCTGGTTTCTTTGCATTGCACCTGGTTCACACCCTTTTTGCTACCCCCACCCACCCCAATACTAAGTCTATATTAGATTCCTGCTGTTTATGGAGCCATGTTTAAATTACTAGTCTCCGATCAGGACACAAGTGCTCATCAGTAGTTGAATTCTGCTCACTGGTAAGCCATTAGACCTCTGGAATTTCGTAGTGTTGTTTTTAGCTAATTATTTAATTATTTGGATGTATACAACTGGTATTCATGTTTCTGATTCTTGACTACTGCTCTTATTTGTTTATTTCATTGGTTTGATTCTGCCTTTCAGCAACAGTGTTTTACTGGCATTACCACTGCAGCTATGTTGTCTCTATGCAACTATGCTGTACTAAAACTGCTGTTATAAATGTAATTTATATCTAATTGACTTGGTGTTGGCGTTAGAAACAGTGTTTACTGATTTAGTTAAGCTAGACAAGTAATACCTGTTTAAACCACAAATATATCTGTATGCAGTTTTAAATAAGTCCACTGTAAAAATAATGGTTAGAGACTGTAGGATATCTGATATTTAAACTAAAATGCCAGTACTACACTCTACTTTGTCTGTTTTAAGTTTAAAATATCTGGTCATGTTTTATCTAGTTTAATACAGGAAAATAAGCTAGTGACTTTGAAGTGGCTGATTTTTTTAAACCAAAGTGACACTATTTCATACTATTTAGACTGTCTTACTTAAATACATGGCTGCATTTAATAGTACTACCATTGTGCTTTGAAATGTGTTAACTACTGGGCTGCTCTGATTGTGTTATGGCCATTTTCTATGATTATTGCTGCTCTGCTCTATAGAAAATAAATGTTCTTAACAGTGCTATATTCTACTGGCCGAAGGACCCTCTACTTAGCACATATACTAACTTATGTATCTATCATCAGGTTCTACCCCCTTCTATCTGCTAGATCCCTGAAATGCTTGAACGCTAGAAGGACACCTTCCCTGCTGAAACCTAACTGGAAACTTTTCTGCACTGTCCCTCCACTCTGAAAAGATCTGCCAAGGTTAATATTACCCTATCCTGTCTATATGTACTACATTGTTTAGCCATGCCAGGTCAACAGCACTACCAGTAATCCCTCAAAGCCCCACAATCAACCCTAAAATACTAAACTGGGTTACTCCTAAATCTGTTTCTAAGGATTTCCTAGTGAACATATCTAAGTTTCTAAGCAGCCCTAAAACTACAAAAATAGCAGAAAATTGGAAGAAGAAAGCATAATGTGTGAAAAGGCCCCAAAAAGTGATTACTAACAGTATACTACATAAAAATAGTATACTGAAGGCAAAAACAAGGGTAAGAAAGTATTTTAAAAAAGCCTCATTGTACTTACATGTTTAAACAGGTCCTATAGATCTCGTGGTCAGATTAAGTTCTGTTGCGCTCACCCTTGCTACGATCGGGCTTGCTCTGTGCCCTGCCTCCAAAACCCAGATGCCCCTACCAGTCATAAACGTATAGCTCTAAAACCACTTCCCCTCTTTTTAGAACCAATCAACAACTCTCCAGACATTATCAGGACCCTCCCTACCTATCCTAATTATCCTTCTACTCAAGTTGGACAAAAATCAAAGCTAATATCTAGACAATGACTCTGTTATTGGCCGTGAAACCTTTTACATTAATGCTATTATACTGCCTACTACCCTTGATGATAATTCCATATCTTCTCACCACCTATGAAAATCTGTCCTACCTAGGCTATCACTACCCAAGAAGCCAAACCACCACTCCAATAATGCAAATTAAATTAGACAACTTAATAATCTCCCTTACAACTAACTCCTTCGATACAAAATACCACCAACCATTAGATCTAGATATATCAACCCCAAAACCAAGAATTACCTATGACTAATATTTAAATTCCTGAAGCTTACAATTAGACTACATGGCAACCTCACAAGGGATGGGGACATTCATCCAAACCCTGGCCCAACCTCACTAGTTGATCCTAGCCCCAATTCTACTATTCCCACTAACTTATGAACTTTAAATAGACCTTTGAACTCACTCCTGGTCAGTCACCTAAATATTAGAAGCTTAAATAATAAGGTCCACTACCTGCATGCACTCTTAGATACACATTCCCTGGATATACTTTGTCTTACTGAAACCTGGCTAAAACCATCAATGGCAGATAACAAGGTTTTACCCCCAGGTTATAACATACTAAGGTTAGACCGTACCACTAGGAAGGAAGGAGGGGTAGTTGTACTATACAAAACTACTCTAGATGTGACCTCTGGTTCCACACAACCACCCCATATTGATAATGCTGAAATTCTCATTACCAAGCTTCAAATTAATAAAAACAAAAGTATTAACATAGCCTGTGTCTACATTCCCCCAGTTAATAAGGCAAACACCCAAGAAGATATCCTCTCTTGGCTGCCTAGTAAGTACCTTCAAGAAACCATTGTTCTAGTAGACTTCAACACTGACTGGAATATTTGTTCCTCAGAATATTCAACCATCCATGTAAATCTATATGGATTTACTCAGCTCATATCCTCCCCTACTAGGATCAATAAACCTAACAACAAAGATAGTAACCTAGATTGGATACTCATTAATAGCCATCTCCACATGTACAGGGCCAGTACCCAACCTGAAGACATAAGTGACCATTTTCTTACCTATATAATCAGGCATAAGACTGACATCCCCCACCAACCTACTTACAAAACAATTAAAAACTTTAACCCCGCTAATTTCCAAAATTAATTCAAAGCATGTAATTGGGCAGTCTTGAAACATCTACCACTTCAAGAAGCTGTATTATATTTCACCACCAAATTCCTAGTTATCCTTGATATCCATACACCTGCACATTCTATATGAACTAAAGCAAAAGTTGCTCCATGGCTTTCTAAAGAAACCAGACAAATGATCTTACTTAGAAACAAAGCTTGGACCACTTGGCGTACCACAAAATCTCACTTAGATCAACTTAGATTTAGACAACTAAGGAACAACACTAAAAAATCTACCACCCTAGATAAAAAAAATACTGTTACTGCCATTTACAACAGAAGTGTCAAAACAATCTGCAAAGGTTTTACACAGGCATAAATAAACTTATTCACCCAGGGCAATATACAACCCCTACCCCCTCAGCTATCATCCAAAAACCTTCGGAAGACGTTACCAATTCTTTTTTTCTTCAAAGAAATAATCCAGTCACTAGCTAACCAACTATCTCCAAGTTTCCCAAGTCCTAATGCCACTGCAACTAGTTCTCACCTCCCCTTTAACTTTCAACCAGTTTTCACATCACTTATCCATGCCCTAATCAAGAAACTAAAGCCTACCTTCTTTGCAGCGGATCTCCTACCAGATGAGTATCTACAAAAAACTGTGGATGCCATAGCATACCCGATCTCTATTCTGATCAATAGAACTATATCAGAAGCCACTATCCCTTCCATCTGGAAGACATCCCATGTTATTCCACTCCACAAAGGGGGCAGTTCCACTGAACTGTCCAGTTACAGACCTATAGCTATTTTGTCACCCCTGGCTAAAATTATGGAGAAGTGCATCCATAAAAAACTCCTGAGCCATCTCGTTCAACACAATCTCCTGGCTAACTCGCAGCATGGTTTCAGACCATTCCACAGTACAAACACATCCCTCCTCTCCTTCTCCAGTGTTATTAATCAAAACTGAAACAACAATAAGCTTTCTTCTGCTCTCTTTCTTGATCTCTCCAAAGCCATTGACATGGTCAACCACCAACTACTCATACACACACTTAAAACTATTCCTCTACATGTCCAGGCTATCCAATGATTCAAATCTTATCTGAGTGGTAGACAACAGGCTGTACTATGGCAGAACAAACTATCCTACCTTCACCTATCACCATTGGGGTCCCCTCAAGGCTCTATATTAGGACCCCTATTATTTTCTATCTTTATTAATGACCTGTACACAGTCATCCCAACAGCCACCTGCATTCAATATGTGGATGACTTCACTTCAATTTGCTCTGCCACCTCCCCTTTAAGTCTGCAGAGTCTATCCCAAAATGTATTTAATACTGTCAAAAACTGGCTTTGTAATCAACGTCTCCTATTAAATCCTAACAAAATGAAGCTACTGCTTTTCTCTCCCACTTGTAAAGCCTCCACTCCAACCTTTACTATAAAATCTAACAATGGCACTGTCATTGTCCCAGATCCCTATACCAAACCCTTAGGTGTAACAGTTGATAATAACCTCAAGTTTGATATGCATATTAATCAAACTATTAAAAAAAGTTAATAAAAAAGCTCACTATACAAGATCAAACCTATCCTCACTCCACTAGCTAGAACAGTAATTGCCCATACACATCTACTCTCCACCCTCCTTTATGCATCCCCTCTCTTCACGAACTTGAGTAAGTCTGACCTTAATAAACTCTCTAGCTGCTTTAATCATATTGCTAGACTTGCCACTGGAGCAACATACAGAACACACCACTGTCTGAACCTAAAGAATCTGGGGTGGCTAGACTTTCCTATCCAACTTCAGTACAATCAGCTAATAGTAGCACATAAAAGTCTCTACCAACCTGAAAACATACCCGTACTTACAAAAATTATCACCCCTTACAGCAACCTCAAGACACTTCGCTCATCCAACAAATTACTAGTCCAAACCCTCAAAAGCAGCAACTCATCTGGAGACTCTCTATATGCCAACTCTGTTGGAAAATATGGAACTCACTTCCTGCTGAGCTTACTTCAGAACTGTTCTAACCCAATAAAAAAAAATCTAAAACAGTACTTTAAAAGGCAATGGCTATGTCCTTGCTCTAATCCTGACTAACTCTGGCAATATAAACATGTGCTAAAGAGGTCTTTTGGCCACCCCTACATTGCTTCCTAATTGTTACTCTATAATATATGACAGAATGAATGACTTTTATCTTATGTATTGTATCTGTAACAGTGCTTTAACTTGTTTGATGTAACAGTTTTTCTGTATGTATGTATGTATGAAGCTTTTCTCCCTGGGCCTCCGCTGAAAATGGACAAGCATCCAGTCGGACTATCCCAGTCAACAAATTTAAAATTAAATAAATAAATAAGCTACTGGCTGACTGATGCTCAGTTGCCTAGCTTGAGTTACCTGGGATAGCTCTGTTGAGTAAAAGCTGGATGTAAAACCAATAAACCTGCCAAACATGAACTAGAAATTACTTCATGAAAACACTGGAATATTGTGACCACACACAGCAGGCCAATGAAGTCAGAATCAAAATTACTTTTATTAAAAAACAATACAAAAGTCTCAAGTCTCTAACATCTCAGCTATTACAGCCTTTAACAGAGTATATAGTCATATACTTTACCCCTCCTTATATACCCATTTCATAATGTAATTATTCAATAAAATAATTAAATAAAACAATTAAACAATCATAATGTTCATTCTAGCTCAAAGCAAACATTTCCAAGTACATTCCTGATTCAAGCCCATAGGGCACATAGTATCAAACTTTAAAATTAACATAGCTTTTTCTTTCTTAATAAATATTTCACTTGATGACTAGTCATAAAGCTATTAATTTCCACTCTAATACTGTGGCTTGCAACCCATCCAGGTTCCCATTATGTTAAAGGCTGTAATAGCTGAGGCGCTAGAGACTTGTGACTTTTGTATTTTTTTTAATAAAAGTAATTTTGACTCGGACTTCATTGGCCTGCTGTGTGTGGTCACAATGAACTAGGAATTGTTACACTCTGTGGATTCACTGGCAGCATGGAGCTTGGAAGTGGATGACACAATGGTAAGGAGGAGGCTGGACATCCTATGTATCCAGGAGACAAAATGGAAGGGCAGTGCAGCTAAGCCACTTGGCTTGGGATCCAGGGTCTGCTACTTATGAGGAAGACAGTCTAGAAATGGTGTGGGAATTGTGGTGAGAGAGAACGTTCAGAAGATGATGAGGGATGTCATTAGAATTTGTGACAGACTCATGACAATCAGACTCCACCCTAATGATAGGGCAGTATTCATAATTTCTGCCTATACCCCACAGCAGGGTTGTGATAGTGAGGAAAAGAGCACATTCAGACAGCAATTGCAGGACCTACTAAGACAGCATGAATTGGTGTTGATAATGGGTGATTTAAATGTACATATCAGGACAGACAAAAATGGATATGAGGACTGCTTGGGTTCTCATTGGTGAGGCAACAGTAATAAAAAAGGGGAGGCCATTCTAGACTTCTGTCTGGCAAATGGCTTAATAGTAGCCAACATATGGTTTAGAAAAAGAGACCGTCACAAGATCACATACAAGAGTGGTCAACATGCTACTCAGGTAGAGCTCCTCTTAGTAAGAAAATAGCACTGAGGTAGAATTATCAATTGCAAAGCCATCCTCAATGAAACAGTCAGCCCACAGCAGGAGCCACTGGTTGCCACAATCAGCTGCAAGCAGTGGTCAGAGAAGGCTCTAAGGTCAACAGAGACCAGCCTAAACACCTGGTAATTGACTGGACAGAAAGCACAACAATTCAAATAGTTACTCAGTACTCTAGCACCTCAAGGAGAAAAGGAAATAAGTGGAGTTGAAGAAGAATGGCAGCACCTCAAAACAGCATTAGTGAAGACTATGGAAAAGATATGTGACCCAATCCAGGTATGGAAAAAGGGTACATAAGGAAAATTGGTGGCAGAATGCAGAAGTCCAGGAAGTCATGAAAAGAAAGAAGGAGAAGGAATACTGGTTGGCTAACAAAGAGGCTAAGAAAGGAGTTGCAATAGTAAAAAACAGGGCATCTGAGGCACTCTACCAGCTTTTGGAGAGTGAGTCAGTAGACGGTACAAAGAAACTGTATTAGGTTGCAAGGCAAAGACAGAAAGATAAAGAAGACAGTCAGACATCCAGCAACAACCTGCTCACAATTCCACAGGACATCAAAGGCAGATGAAAGAGCTTCTTCAGGCAGCTTGAATGAAGAAAACTCCACATAAGCTGTACTGACCAAGACACTGCCTACAATCAGGGACGTCGGGAGGCATACGCACTGTACTGATTTCAGTACAACTTATTTAGAAGGGGGGTAGCTTTTTACTTTGCGCCGTGCGTATTTCCAGCTGGTTCAAATGCTTTTGTGACAAACCAGCAAGGCTTCAATTCCGATGATGCTTTATATTATTTAGGTCTTTCATTTTCAGCAAGGATTTTATTTTATGCTCAACAGAGGGTTGGTGAGTAAGCTGAAATAATGTTATGTTCAGAAAGGGTATGTGTGTATGTATGTGTATGTATGTGTGTGTATGTTTCTGAATTTGTTAGAGTTCAGCCGGAAAGTTTAACATTTTGCTCTAGTATTTCTTTCAGGCAGTGAACAGTATATTTAGTGTATAGACTGCTGTGATATAGGCTTCATTTATTTCTAACAGTTGTGTGCTATGGTGAGAACTGAAGTTGTATTCCCCACTTGTGGTGAGAAGTGAGAACTGAAGTTGTATTCCCCCATTATTATTTTTGTTGTTTGTCTAGGTTTTTGTGCTAAGAGGTTGAGAGCTATCTAATAGCCATTAAGTTTCAGTTTTCCTGTTTTGCAAACTGCTGATTTAGACTGTAGTGCATATGGTTCTGGGTTCAAGACATGCATGGTGGTAACACAGCATTTTATTCTCGCAGCTTTCCAAAATTATACAAGCAATGTTTAAAATGTGTCCCTGGTTTTTGGGCCCCCAGTAAATGTTGGCTTTTTCCAGATTTCTTGTGCTGCAAAGTTCAGAGATACAGCTGAGTGTCAAGTACATTTTACAAGGAGATGAGAGCAGCAGGGGAGCTAAAGTTTAGTGCTGCTTATGCTGACCCTGCTTATATTCTTAATAGCACAACAGGTAGTGCACTTGCTTTTGATACAGAAGGCTGTGGGTTCTTCTCCCACAGTAGGTACTTGCATTGCTGATACTGTACTGTGTTGTAAAGGGGGGTGGATGCTGTACTCCTGTTTGGCGAAGATATCTAGTAGTAACTATGAACCTGTTATCAGTTTGCCATCCATTCCCTATTGCAATATTACTAGCGTATCACTTTTTTAATGCAACATAGGCAATTTATTCCTCAAGGGCAACAGGCACTTTATTTGTAGATGAAACAATGAAATATAAAGTTGTTTGCTAGCAGCAACCACTTCATTAGTTGCAGATTTCTTTAATGTGGAATTGTGTAGATGGCTTTTACTAGTTCAGAGATTGTGCATATTTACTGATACTGGTGGACTGTAGAAGTTCGAGTAGACTTTTATGATGGAAATGTTCTGAACTGGGCTGTTTTGTCATTATTGGTGCATGCATTTTGTTTAATTGTTTACTGGAAAAGTGTTCAAACTAATACATTTAAAATGCTCTCTAACAACTATACTGTATTGTAAATTTAATACAGTCAGGAAGGTGTATCAAAGAGGCCTATGATTTGAAAACAACACAAAGTTAATCTTTATCTGCCACTGGCAAAATGTATTTTCTTTGAGTGTGGGTTTCAATGCTGTTTCAATGAATGTGAGTTTCAAGGGCAGAGAAGTTTTAATGCTAAGCCTAGTTTCATTGTGAGACTGCATTGCTTTGTTTACCAGACATTTATTGGTGTCCGTGCTGTAAAATGGAAAATAAAACTTTTCTAGTAAATCATTTAGGAATGAAGTCACTAAATAATGACAGGCATTAAGTTTCAGACATCATAACCTTCAGAAAAATGCATGCTAAAGCAAGACCTGTTATTCTATCGACTGTCTTAAGTTTATACAAGATCAATATTTAGTATTGTTTGTATGTTCCCCCAATATATTTGGCCTTGTCCAGATTTCCTGCATGAAGAGGTTGAGACTGAAATTAGGAATATCCAAACCTCTAAACTGTTCCCAATTTTGGCTCAAAAATGTTGCTCCCCAATATCCCCCCACAAAAAAGCAATTTTGGAAGAAAGAGGGTTTACAATTATAAATAACTGTAATGATCAGAGTTATACATTACTTTTTTTTCAGAAATATGTGTATTCTCTAATTTTTTGTCAGCTGCAAGTAAACAGTGCTCATATTAAAATGGTGTCTCTTCTTTGACAGGTTCCCAGCTGTATTGTCTGGCAATTTTATATTTTTGCATCACATTTTAGTGGCAAATCATTAAAGACTGAGGTTAGAAAATAATGGCAGACATTTGAGTTTCAGATTTCATACCCTTCAGAAAATTCGTACTAATGCAAGACCTACTACTATTCTATTATCTTTCTAAATTTATAAGGGCAATATTTTAAAAAAAAGTCTTTATTTTTGGGCCTTTGCCTCAGTTTATTTATGGATTTGTTGCTCTAAAAGGTAGATAGGTATGTGTGTGTGTGTGTGTGTGTGTGTGGTACATAGCATACTTCTCAACTGTCTGAATTTTGCAGAATGCCCAGATTTTTGCCCCATATTTTTTGTCTGTTCCTCATAAATTTTGTGATTTTCTAGAAAATCATTGAAGGCTAAAGTTGCTAAATAATGACACATTTGAGTTTTAGACTTCATGTCCTTTAGAAAAACTCATACTAGCACAAATCCTGTTATTCTAGCAACTTTCTAAGTTCACGAGAGCATTATTTAATATCTGTCCCTGTTTATTTTAGGCTTTGTCCATATTTCTTGCACTAAGAGGTAGGTGGGGGTGTGGTGTGAAATGAAACACCCTAGTTAGGGTAGCAGGTGGTTAGTAATTTACTCAAGCTCAAAACCTGTACCTTAGTTACAGAAAACAAAAGCATGAATAAGGTTCATTTTCAATTCAAGGAACTGAGTTTGAGTGAATTTATATGCCTCTTCATGCTTGGCTGGGGAGGGGTGTAGCAGTTTGAGAGCTGTGAGTACAAATTTGAAAATCCTAGCTACACCCCTGCCTACAATGAGAGAAGAGGAGGAGGAGGAGCCTGCCAAGGAAGAAGTAAGAACAGCACTAAGAAAAATCAAGTCAGAGAAATCAGCAGGCTCAGATGTGATTACAGCAGACGTAATAAAGATGCTGGGTTAGATAGGGGACAAATAGCTCCTGAGGGTACTCATAGCAGTGTGGAGAGAAAGATGTATCCCAGATGACTGGAAAATAAGCATATTAGTGTCAGTATTGAAGAACATAAGGGACATTCACAACTATGGGCAGTACAGAGGTATCAAACTCCTGCCATATTGCATGAAAGTTCTGAAGAGGATGACTGGTAAATGAATATGCAGAATACTAGAAAGTAAGATGATAGATGAGCAGTTTGGATTCAGATCAAGATATATCCCAACTCAACCAATGTTTGCAGTGAGACAGATAGTTGAGAAGAAGTTAGATATGAGGAAAGAATCCACCTGGGCATTCTTAGACATGGAGAAGGCATATGACAAGGTTTCAAGAAAGCTGGTTTGGGCAGATATGCAGTTGTTCAAAGTCCTAGAAACATTGTTAGAATTAGTGCAAGCTATGTACAAGGACCCAATGACTCAAGTACAAACACTTTTCAGTCTCATGGAGGGGTTCCCAGTGGGAGTGGGTAAGCATCAGGGTGTAGCTCTGAGCCCACTGCTGTTCATGGACTATATTAGCAAACAAGGTGAAGGGGATAGGTCAACAAAGTTGCTGTATGCAGATGATGTGGAATTACAGGCAGTCTCTGAGCAAGAACTTCAGCAAAGGATAGGGAAATAAAATGCAAAACTGAGGGCACATAGGTTGAAACTGAGTATAGATAAGACAGTTGTAATGGCAGCAAATGGGCAAAATTCAAAGAAGCTGAGAGTTGAGACCAAAGGAAAAATAGTGGAACAGGTTAACAGCTTCTAGTATCTGAGAGGGGTGGTTGAGTAGAAGGGATATCTGAATCAGGAGGTCAAATCTAGAATCAGAGGGGCTGCAGACAACTGGCACAGAATAGCAGGTGTAGTATATAAGAAGATGAAAAGTAAGATGTACAAAACAGTGGTGTGATCAGTACTACTGTATGGTACAGAAACATGAGCAGTAAAGGCAGAGCAGTTGAGGAAGCTAGAGGTGAAGGAAATTAAATGCCTGAGACAAATAGTAGGATGCACACTGTGGGACAGATGAAGGTACAAGGACATAAAAGCAGAAGCCAGAGTAGCTCCCATTGCAGAAAAGGTCTAAGAGAACAGATTACAGTGATTCAGGCACATGTGCAGAAAAGCAGAAGACAATCTGGTGAAGAATACT
Source organism: Protopterus annectens (assembly GCF_019279795.1). NCBI lineage: Eukaryota > Metazoa > Chordata > Ceratodontiformes > Protopteridae > Protopterus > Protopterus annectens. The sequence continues at coordinate 252,818,638 of NC_056729.1, read as the reverse complement.
GGGGACAGACAGGAAGAAGGCAAGAGAAAACAAGTGATCTCAGTGTTAGAATGCATAAATGGCATGGAGTAGAGAAGCATTCTCCATACTTCAAGGGGTACAGGAGTTGAAGGTGTGAACCCTCTGCAAAAAGCATAGGGGTTAAGGATAAATGGCAACTACGGTGGATAATATTACCTTGTTGTAAAGTTCTACAGAATCAAAACCTGCTAGCAGCACAATAACTTCTTATTACTAATTTTAATACTTTTAACCGTGAATGTCCTCATGACAGCAGATATCCTGACATTATCTTGTTTTCTTCAAACATGCTTTTTTGTCCATAATGTAAAATGAGATCACAGCTGATTGGATTAATTTATCCTGTGCTTTCCTGTCAAATTACATTGCACTCACTTAAAATGGAAGTAGTGAAAAATGCATTAAACTTGAGAATACCCAGTAAAAATGTAGGTGAGCTATTTTCAGTGATTCTTACATATTTGTTTCTTATATATGTGTTACACCGCTTGTAAAAGTGCCTACAGAAGAGTAAAGGAACAGCTAAGATAACATAGTTTTTTAAAGTTTGACCTTTATATGAGTTTCAGGTTCTGTCTTTCTGTCACCTTCCTTTCTTGAGTCAGAAAGAGTATCATATTTCCTGATGTGCATATCTGAGCTAATTAGCAAATGTGCTGTTAGTGGTTATCAGCATTTGACATTTAGGCATTAATGCTTCCATTATAGTTTGGAAATTTGAGTTTAGTACAAAGAAAACTACATCAGGTTAGAGGTTAGTATCTCTGCAATGACCTCGGTTATGTACTTTATCTTAGATTTCTTCCACTTATACATTGTATCGCCTCAATGTACTGTATGCCAGATACTGAATGACTGCCATAATAGAAACAAATATATGTTTTTGGCAACCATTTCCATGATTTTACAGAGCAATCTCGCCAAAAGAAACATGTAATAATGTCAACCAGACTCTGTATGATGCAGAAAAAATAGTCTTGTCCTGCAAAGAAGCTAGTGTAAGTTAGAGGCCATATAAAGATACAAATGGATACATTACTTGTGCATCAGCTTGAACATGCTTCATTTTCAACAGCCAGTTGCTCATCTGCCATATCATTCTCTGTCTTATAGCACTTCTGTCCTCACCCACATCAAATGGACAAAACTCATCATCCTAAGAATAAGAAGAATAGGCCTCAGCAGATATTCATCACCACATTAGCTCCAAACTCACCCATAGTGAAAGGTCACAAGAAAGTAGATCACAAATAATCTAATATCTCATATTCCATGAGTAAAATCAGTAATGTCATAGCAATCAGTGACGTGGTTGTTTGGTACACTTATTCCACACTCTTAAGACTGGACAAAGACAGGGTTATTGCTGGTTGTCTTTCTGGTGCCAGATTCCATGACATCACAAAGGCTCTAGTGCCCATCTTAGACAAATATAATTACAACCTTGCGGTAGTGAGGGTGTGAATGATCAGAGGTACATAACCCTGAGGGACATGCAGAGAGACATGTTTGATCTCATAATGCAAGTGTCCATTGCAGGCAACACACTGGTCCTGAGTGGAATCATTCCTTCACTCTGAATAATAGATATCCCTATACAAAGAAAATATTATTGCTTCAGCAATTGGCTTAGTATGAGTCAACATGTGACAAGATGATTAACTTGCACCTCTTATTTCATTCCATAGCTTTGGCATACTGGCTAAAATCCTTGCTGCCTCAATAGTGCCTTTTTAAGGTAGTGTCTGGTGACTGGACATCCTAATATAGTAGATTTCAATGTCAATGTAGCTATTCCCAGCAATAAAATGAAGCATGTCAAGGCGGTTCTTCTTAGCACCAAAAATCGTAACAACAAATTGCCTGATCATGTGGCTCTTCTTAAATGCATATGTGTGTGTGTGTGTGTGTGTGTGTGTGTGTGTGTGTGTGTGTGTGTGTGTGTGTGTGTGTGTGTGTGTGTGTGTGTGTGTGTGGTTACTAAGACCTGGTTTCCAAGTAAAGACAGTGCTGTCTCTCTCTCTATACTGAGGCCAGGTAGAAACTGCACTGGCATTTCCATATTTCTCAAGCATCATGTCACTTCTAGACAGATTCCCAGAGGCCCACAAACTGAAATCATTGAACTCCAGCTTACCCTGAACAAGGCAAACTACCAATTCCTAGCCTCCTTCATGACTCCTTCCATATCACATGATGACCATGTTTGATACCTAAGAGTACTAGTGCAACTACAGATTAATAAGAATGATTTTATAGTGGGAAATGCCAACTGTTCCTCGATAAAAGGAGTACCTGTACCTCCAAAGTTGGGCATGAACAGAGGTTCTTAGACTTAACAAATAAAAATTGTTTGGAACAGATAGCTTAAAAAATAATTTAGAGGACATAATATTCTTAATCTGGTTCAAGCTAATATAGCCAGTACATGTACCATCCCTACACCTCCTTCAATTGTCTAACCTGTGCTTAACTACAGGATTTATCCCCATCATATGGTGAACTGCAGTGGTAATGCCCCTACATAAGAGCAGCTATCAATGACCATGAAAATTATAGGTCTATTATAGCCTGACTAGTCTGATTAGCAAAGCCATGGAATACATTGTATATGATCACATACACTATATCAAAAACTTTATCAGGCTAGATCCATATCAGGCTATCTTTGTCAATGGGAAATCTTGACTACTCAATTTAATTAACTTTTTTTAGAAGGTCACACTGGCTGATAACAGTGGTCATTCTGTTCTTACATATTTCAGTCTGACCAAAGCACTGGATACTATACCTCATGTGGGTATCATAAACAAGCTAAATACCTTAAAGCAGATCCATAAATAGTGGCATAGATAGCCATCTGCTGAAATATAGAACAGACATAGTTAAGATGGTAGGAACATCTTCAGAAAATATGAAGGTAATTAGCGATATGCCCCAGAGCTCAATACCGCAGCCTGTACTTCCCAGCATCTGCTTCACTGATCTCCACACCAGAAATCAAGACCTCTGATTAACCAAGTGTGCTGATGACTGTAAACAGGGCATTATTGCCAATGTTCTCTCTTATTGCCATTCATTACAGCAGGGACAAACCTTTATAAACAAGCCATGCATAAGAAAAGGTTAAAATGAATTGTGAAAAATGTAGCATTCTTCACATAGGTTCATAGGTCCTTAGGTATGTACTAAGCTAATGGCCCTGGAGCCTTTACAAGCCTAGCCCATAGAAGTGCCCTGGTATCATGCCACCTGACATTAGTTGTTAGTGCCTCTATCAAGTAGAGCCACTGAAGTAATACCCAGGGTCAACTTTCTATTTCCATCCACTAATCAAGATTTCTCTTGAAGAGGGCCAGTGAGGTGCTCTGCTTGACATGTATGGGAAGTCTATTCCAGAGCATGGGCAGTCTCTGGGTTATGAACCTGTCCCTCCAGCATGTTCTGTTGATTGCAGAATTGAGGCTGAGGTCTCTGGAGCATGTGGTGCGGAGGGATTGGGATTTCTTCAGCTGTAGCATTTCTAACAGACCTGGGTCATACATGGCTTTGTAAGTCAAGCAGAGATCGCCTCTTAGTAGACGATATGAGACAGAGAATAGCTGGAGTTTTTGAGTCTGTCCATGTATGACATGTGTTTAAGGCCTAGGATCCTCTTCATGAGATACTTTTGTGGCGTTTCCAGCTGTTGCATGTGTCTAGTGAGGTACATGCCAAATGCGGCATTATACTCAATGACTGGCCTAATGAGGGAAGAGTAGAGAGAGATGGCAACCTCTTTCTTCCTGGATGCAAAACTCTTGGTAATGAGATGTGCCAGATAGAAGGACTTCCTGACCACATTAGCAATGTGGTGGTTGAAGGAGAAGTTGCTGTCAACCTGTGTCCCCAGATCTCTTATAATGCCTTCAGTGTTCAGTGGGCTCCCATCAATGTGGTAATTAGTGGGAACTGAGTTTTTTTCCAAAGGGGATGACGACACATTTTTTGGCATTAAGCTTACGGTCATGGTTTCAACACCAGTCATTGGTCTCAGTGAGGCCTTTCTGTAGGATGTCTACATCACATAGAGAGTTAATAATGGCTCTCAGCTTGCAGTCATCTGTGAACTTGATCAGCCAGAGTCCAGCCATGTTGGCCTGAACTTCTGAGAAGTAGATGCCAAACAGGAGAGGACCCAGGACTGATCTTTGTGGGACTCCACTCATGATTGGTCGGCAGTCAGACTTGGAGTCTGCTACTTGCACACGGTGGGTTCTATCTGTGAGCCAATTTGCAACCCACCTAGTGATATAGGGGTTGATGTCTAGTTTGGTGAGCTTATCAATAATTTCTGAGTGGGGAATGGTATCAAATGCCTTTGCCAGATTGAGGTAGGCTGTATGAACTACCTTGCCCTCATCCACAGCTGTGGTGACTGACTCAAAGAAGTCAACCAGGTTGAGCAGGCATGATCTGTCTTTCACAAAATCAAATTGCGTGGGATCTAGAGTTTGGAGATTCCCTATATCCTTGCTAATTAGGTCCATGATGATGCACTCCATAGCCTTACATATCAGACTCATCAGGCTAATGGGGCAATGATTCCCAGAGTCTGTAGTTGCTACACCTTTATGGAGAGAGATGACTGTAGCAGTGCACCATTCAGTAGGGACAAAGCCTGAGGTGAGGCTGTGATTGAACAGGGCACACAGATGTGGTGTCAGTTCACTTTGTAGTTCATGTAGAACACATCCATGGATATTGTTGGGTCCCATGGAAGCTGTATTCTTGTCCTTGGACAATGCAGCTTTAACCTTTTCTTAAGTAATGCTGGGTGCCTGGCATTCCTCTGGTATTGTGATTGATCATTTTGGGGGGGTAAAGCTGGCACTGAATCTGTCGGCCAGTATGTTGGCAATATCTGTTGGCTCAGTATAGGATGTACCATTGTGCAGTAACTCAGAGCAAACCTGGATGTTGCCGTGGAGATTTTTGATATAAATATAGAAGGCTTTGTGGTTGTTTTTAGTGTCTGTCACAATTTTGCCTTCATAGCTGACTTTAGAGGTTTTTATGAGGGATCTCAACTTTTTGTTGAGGCTAATAAGGGAGTTTTCCCAGTCTTGGGACTTCACCTTTTTCTGCAACAGTTTCCTCCTTCTGTTGTAGAGTTTATTAATGCCAGGGGACCACCAGATTGGTTTCCTTTATTTGGAGGAGAGTGTCTTGGTTCTGTTGGGCATGGCTAGTTCCATGCATTTATGTATATGTTTGTATAGTGCATTGGTGTATGATTCAGCAGTCATTCATCTATTTTCCATTGACATGGGTGCCATGATGTTAGCCACCTCTGTTTTTATGAGCCCAAAGTCACCTTTGGAGAAATTTTTCATGGTGGTTACCTTTGCGGGGGGGGGGGGGATTTCCATGGTGATTAGTTTGTGGTCGGATCTAACCAGGGAGGAGTTGACTATTGGTGTAGAGGAACGGTTGCCCAAGTTAGTAATAATCAGGTCAAGGATGTTGCTTCCTCTTGTGAGGGTAAGAATGAGCTGGTCCAGGGCATTGGAACTGATGAATTCTAGGAAGTGTTGGGCCAGTGTATTGGTGAATGAGTAGTTTTCCCAATTGATGGAGGGGTAGTTGAAGTCGGGTCTATATTACATTATTGAAGTTTCAAAACTTTGAACACCATATGGCCAACACCATATGATCAAAGTACTGAAACTTCGAAAATGTAACAAAAAAATAAAAAACATAAAAAAGAAAAGTAACTGCTGTAAGCACAGGGGTAAGCCCCCTGCACCCCCATGGGATGGCTGCACCTCCCACACCCCCCGCTACATAAATATACCAACTCTGAGATCGCACTTAATAGAGTTAAGCACAGGAAAGAAAAGGTTTCCCTTTCCTACACTGTAGCGCGATCTCAGAGTTGGTATATTTAAGTAGAGAGGGGTGTGGGGGGTGCAGGGGGGCTTGCCCCCCTGCTTACATCAGTTAGTTTTGTATTTTTATTTTATTTATTTATTTATTTGTTTTACATTTTCAAAGTTTCAGTACTTCGATCATATGGTGCCGACCATATGGTGTTCAAAGTTCTGGAACTTCGATAATGTGATATAGACCCATTGAAGTCACCTAGTATGAGAGTGTTGGGTTGGACCCTAATAGTTTTCAGGGTGCTTAGGAACGTGAGTGAGAGTCTTGGGACATGGTTGAGGACCTATAGCAGGCTACGACCTGAATCGCTGTCTTAACCAGTGTTAGCTGTACCCAAAGTATCTCAGATGCGTTATGCTGGGCTATTTGTCTTGAGGTGTAGATATCCTTTATGAATATGGAGACACCACCACCTTTGGAACTTTGGTCCATGTTCTGGGGCCGAAAGGTGTGGAATGAGTTATAGCCTGGTAGTGCAAGGGTACTTTCTGCTGCTTTAAACCAGGTCTCCGTTACAGCACAAATGTTGATGTTCTCCATTTTGAGGAGTGCTTCGAACAAGTGCATCTTCAGATTTAGACTTCTAACACTGAGCAGCATGACCCTCAGACTGCATTTATTTATAGCTGTTATTGTGGTAATTTGGTCTTTGGAACATCGCCTAAAAAGGTACTATAGAGTTGGCAAGAGCCTTAGCCAGTATCTGGAAACCCAGGGGTGACTGATGCAGGCCATCTCTGGCAAAGCATCGAGGTCTGTCAGTCATGTCATCCCAAGCAGACAGATACTGAATCCCCTTAGAATGACACCAGAAACTTAGCCAATTGTTGAAGTCAGTCATTTTCTGCTTATACTGCGGTATCATTCTGGGCAATCGTAGGATGCTGCTCGGGGATAGGGTCATACCTGCCTGGGCCACATAATCTGAAAGCTCCTCCATGTGTCTTTTCATTTAGTCCAGGGAGGTGCATCTCAGGTCATTCACACCCACATGGACAGTGACAGAGTCATACTTGTAGTTGTGGAGTGACCTGAGTTCGTGTGTTATGTGTCAGATTCTGGCACCTGATAGGCGACTGACTGTTACCTTCTCCTTATTCAGCCTAGTGAGTGGGACATCAGTGTGCCTCACTATTGAGTCACCTATGATTATTGTATTGGGCAAGCTGTTTTGCCTTAGGGGCTTAGGTTGAGGGGCATACTGTGTAGATGAACTATGTGCCTTACGGTTTGTGCTGTGTTGTGGTGGTCGAGTGTATTTCTGCTTTGGAGGTCTCTGCTTTTTGGGTAGATTTCTATTGAAAGCCTCCACAAAGGTGGGTGTGTGGTTTGTGTTTTTATGTGAGAGCTGTGATGGTGGGTGTTCTGGAGGGCTACGTGTTGCATGTAGTGTGGTGCAGTTGTTGACCTTCTCCTTTTGACCAGCTATTCCAGTCTTGGCTTGAAAGTGCATGGCTTCCACTTTGGATATATAAGTGCATCTCTCACAAGTCTGAGTGTTGGGATGTAAGAGGAGAGGGTTGTCTGTGTACATGGGGCCGTTACTACATTGCCTCAGAATGCCCAAGTTCACCAGGTTAATAGGAGAAAGCACAGGGAACTGACCTTTAGACATGCCATGAGAGATGGTCATTATTACTAAGTACTGGAGTTGTTTCCTTACATGTTCCTTTTACAGGAAAAATTCCACTCAAGGTGCCTGAGTATGTACAGAGTACTGGCAAACACTTAAGGGGAAACTAATATGCAGACTGTGAAAATTTAAGGATGAAGTATTTATGCAGATATTCTGAAGTTAGAAAGAAATCAAACAGTACTTACTGAAAAATAAAAAATTAGCTTCTCATGAATGATGAAAAGAGGGGAGTTGCATGAATGGCTACTGCCTGGCTACTACTAATGCTGGTCTCAGCACAGCTTCTCTCTGTTGGGATACAATACTCCTTTGCTTCTTTTCTCACCAGAAGCAAAATGTTAGCACCAATCCCAAGAAGAGAAGCAGGCCATGGTCTGTTTGGTGATCCACAGTCTTGTCCCAGATGATGCAAGGGTCTGCAGGCTTGTAGCCTTTTTTTGGGATATGCCTCGAATAACAACCAGACCAATCAGGTACGTTAAGCACAAACACTCACTCTCCAACCAGAAAGAGTCAGGAATCAATGCACTCTGCTCCTACTCTCACCAGGATCAGAATATAAGCACATATTTCAAGCTGTACCCTGTAAAGCAGTTATTAAGCTTTCTGGTGATCAGCAGTCTCCAGGAAATAATTTATTTATTTATTTATTATTTATTTTATTTTACATTTGTTAACCGGGCTAGTCTAGCTGGATACATATCCTTTTTCAGTAGAGGCCTGAGGAGAAAAGCTCCAACATAATGGTTAATACAAGTCAAAAATAGAAGTTAAAAAAAATACAAGTTAAAAAAAGAGGGTACATGTTACAAATACAAGAAGAGAGAAAATTTTCATAGATGTTAAATAAGACAGCAGAACAATCAGCAGGTTATACACAGCAGAGATTTCTTATATACTAATAGTATATTGACTAATACAAGAAATAAACACGTTTACAATTTGGTTGATAGATTTTAAACATCTACATAGGGAAACAAGGACTAAGGAGATATGGGATTAGAAGGATTTGAGATATGTATTTAGTCAGGTTCAGGACATGGGCATAGCCATTGTGTCTTGAGATATTCTTTCAGGTTGTTTTGAACTGATTGTGTGAGGATGTAATTCTAAGGTAGTTTGGCAGGAGTTCCACGGCTTGCCAATGGAGTTGGCAAAGAGGGCATCGCCACCTGAGTTCTTAGCTTTGATGGTTAGGATCTGAGTGCTGTTGGATGATCAAGACTATTAAGGTTAGTGTATGGGGTCAGAATGCTAGACAGTGAAGGAGTTCTATCTGGTTGGTTGATTATTTTACAAGCTTCAGTGAGTTGGTTAAGTTTGAGAAGGTTGGGGAGTTCCAACCAGCCAAGTTTCCTCAGGTTAAGACAATGGTGAGTGCAATATGGGGAACCAGTTATAAATCTAGCAATGTGGTTGTAGGCAATAGAGAGCATGTTGAGTTCACGTTTATTGAGGAAAGAAAGGACTGGGGAGGCATAGAGGAGGGTGGAGAGGAGATGTGTGCGGGCAATAGTTAATTTGGCAGTCGGAGTTAGATAGTTTTTTATTCTGTACATGGATCCAAGTTTTTTGTTAACAGATTTTACAGTTTGTAATGTGTATATCAAATTTGAGCTTATGATCAATAGTTACACCTAGTAATTTGGTACTGGTGACAGGGGTTATGATAGTCCCGTTGTTGGATTTAACATGGAAGGTTGTATTGTTATTATTTGGGAGTTCTTTTCCTAGGGTTGAGAAGACGTTGGGAAAAATAGTAGTAATTTGGTTTTAGTTGGATTGAGTAGGAGTTTTAGGTCGGTGAACCATTTTTCTACTAGAGAAAAACAGAGTTGAGTGGTGGTTTGGAGATTCAAGAGGGAGACATCTGAGCAGATCAAGGTGGAATCGTCGGCATATTGGATGCAGGTGGATTTAGGGATGACTGAGTGTAGGTCATTTATGAAGATGGAAAACAGAAGTGGACCCAAAATTGAGCCCCGAGGAATGCCTATGGTATTGGGGAGCAGGCCTGATAGTCTGTTTTGCCACCGGACAGCTTGTTGCCTACCAGTGAGGTAAGCCTGGAACCAGGTTAGTGCTGGGGTGTCCAGATGTAGGGTTGCAAGGTTGTTAAGAAGGAGCTGGTGATTGACCATATCAAATGCTTTTGATAGGTCAAGAAAGAAATAATGTAACTACACTCCTTCTCTCACCAGGAGAAAACAGAAGCACTAATCCCAAGATGACTACTGAGAGGCAGAATGTGGGCTCTCCAATAACTGGTGGTCTTGCAATAGATGCTTAAAGGTTGTTGTTGTGTCTTTCAGCTTATCCCGGTTAGGGGTCGCCAAAGCGGAAGTCCGGTCCGCTACTGTTTGGTAGTGGATTTTTACGTGCCGAGTTACCAGCCCTGACGCACAACCTTCAACGAAGGCACACCCATTCATGCATGCCTCCACACAGAAGATGCTCTAGCTGAGAATTGAACGGGACAATGTCTTGCTGTGAGGTGACAACGCTACTGCAGCACCACTACCACGGGTACAATAGATGCTTAAAGGTAAGATGAAAAAAAATATTTTATCCTAAACAATGCAGTGTGCACTAGAGGAGTTAGCTGTGAAAGTAGGTAACTTAAGTTTTACCTGTCTAAAACGTTAAGTTTTAGTGGAGAGTCACTATTTTTAAAACAGCAAGATAGATTGAAAGGGAGTGGTCACATTTTTAAATAGTTGAAGGGGAGTAATTTCACAAAATGATAATTTTGTGCTTCGACCTGCCAGTAAAATCAGAGAGGAAATGAGATATATGGTCAAATTAACATAAGGGACAGGCAACTAAAACACAGTGGTGTTTAAGAACACTACAGTAACTGGTTGGGAGGGTGGGAACAATTTATGTCTGACTCAAAAGAGACAGAGCTGTGGTCTCTTTTCAAGTTTTAATATGTAGTTAAAAGCAGAATACAAGTAAAACATAGTGTGAAGAAAACAAATCACAGTATAGAAAATAGAAAAAGGCAATAAAGTTATACAAAATACAACAAATAAAAAGCAAACTAACCTTTCCCTCACAGCAAATTGTAGCAGAAACTGGGTGAGCCTTTCCAGTAAGTTAAAAGCAGAATACAAGTAAAACATAGTGTGAAGAAAACAAATCACAGTATAGAAAATAGAAAAAGGCAATAAAGTAATACAAAATACAACAAATAAAAAGCAAACTAACCTTTCCCTCACAGCAAATTGTAGCAGAAACTGGGTGAGCCTTTCCAGTAAAGCGACTCTCTTAATGTACAGTATAGCTAATACCTTACTCCAAAAATTATTATGTAGTCAGAGATCACAGAACCTGTGTTGATAATTTCATTTTCTTCATCACCAGGTAACAGCAGTATGCAGAAAATCCTTTTATGTACAACTAATATCTAAAGGCTTATCAACCAGGTCAAAAGAAGCTATCATCGCTCTTTATGCCACTCCAATTAAACCAATAATTCAGTACAATAGCCCCTTGAGTATGTACCTTTTCAGATATATTAAGCAAATGGAAAGGCCAAAGTGTTCCTAACAAAGAATGTTCTTGGCCTAAAGTCCTTGCAATATGAGGAAAGATTTGAAGTGCTATCCCTTTACTCCGTTTCTTATAGTTTCGTGACATTAAGGACCTCACCCTCATTGATCTTCTGTTTCTTTGTAAGTCAAATATAGATGGAAATTTTCACTAGCACATAAATAAAATGCAGTGTGTAAAGACAGATTTATACCTCCACAGCAAACCTCATCTGCAAATTAAACAGAGTGACACTCTAACATCCTTCAAACTAAACCTGGATAATTGGATGGATACCCATAAATTTACTCTGAGAATAACCTGCTTTGCTCTTCCTAAAAAAAGGAGGGTGCAGCTTGAGGGTGGCCATTGGCAAGATGTAAAGGATATTTGACCCAACTTCCTTGTTAATCCTATAACCCTATTAGCCTCTGATCAGCTTCCTGATTTAGACCATATTGTAAACTATTAAGCATACATTCTCCTTTAATTTACAAACACATATTGCACTTAATTGTTTTTCATTACTGAAGTTCCAGAAAGTTCAATCAATTTTCATGCACTTAATTTTATTTTGCTGAGTTTTAAAACAAAATGAGTGCAGCTTGCAGTACTACAATGTAGCTTCAGAAAATGAACAAGTGCAAAAAGAGAAAAAAAATTCAGAAAAATGTATTTATTATTTGACATTTGTTTACCATGAAGGTCCAGCTGGGTATGAACACATTTTCAGTGGAGACCGTGGGAGAAAAGCTCCAGAGTACACATTAAATAAAATTACAAATCAACATTGGTTACAAATACTAAAACAATAACACAAGATTACAGTTTGTGGTATATAGCAAAAAATAAACAATATGATTTGGATATTCAATGCACATAAAAAAGTAGCATTACAATTTGTGAATATAATAATAAGGAAGCAATAAGCTGAACACACATTATATACAAGGTACAAGAGAAATTGCTAATATGTATGTTACATATTAATGCATGAAGAATATATGACATAATAAGTAATAAGTTGGGATACACTAAATACACTTTCTGGCTAGAGTATTTTATAGTAAAAACATACATGTAGAAAAATCAAGCCCAAATGTTTTTTATATATATCTATATATATATATATATATATATATATATATATATATATATATATATATATATGTGTATATACATACACTGCGGTGGTGGCGCTGCGGTAGCGTTGTCACCTGACAGTAACTGTTCGATTCTCAGCTAGAGCGTCTTCTATGTGAAGACATGCATGAATGGGCGTAACTTCATTAAAGGTTGTGCGTCAGGGCCGGCAACTCGGCACGTAAAAATCTAGTGCCAATCATTAGCGGACTGGAGTTTCACTGTGGCGACCCCTAACTGGGAAAAGTCGAAAGACACAAACATATATATATTTATATATATATCTTAGACACTACATGAACCAGTTGGTTTACTTGCATTTTTTTGGGGGGGTCTGCACGTTCACATGCTAAGTGTTTTTTTTTTTTTTCTTGAAATTGTTAATATCCGTCTCATACTTTGTGTATACAAAAGCAAGCATGTTTTATCAGCTGGTATAATTAATAAACTTTCAAACTAAAGTCAATATATGCAACATTGAAAATCACATAACAAAATTAATTGAATAAAGCAACCCAAATAGTTATTTGATTGCACTTTTCCCCCTAAATAATGGAGTAAATGAAAATATTTTATTCATCCTGGGATAGGGGTTGGGGGCATGAGCATAGCTTCTTCAAAACATTTACTGATTAACCATGACCCAGTGGTGAAGGCAGAAACACAAACCATTCTAAATGGTGGGCTAGTCCATCACAAGACACACACACACACACACACACACACACACACGCACACACACGCACACACACACACACACACACACACGCACACACACACGCACACACACACACACACACACACACACACACACACACACAGTCTGGAGTCAGGAATTATAGAGGGTGCTAAGAGTGCTATGGTTTCCCATCAGTACATATGTTGAGAATTAATCAGTTAACAAATCTTAAACAGGGTTGAATAAAGATGTCCCATATTACAAATGCATCTACAGATCACACTTGCAGTTAAACTCTTTTGTCTTTGTAGACGTTTTTGTTTGTGAAAGCAATTAGCCTGGAAGTGTGAAATGTAGGCATTGTGGCAATTAGTGGTTAATTAACTGAAACTTCTGCACTTAGTTGAAGAAATGCTGAAAGAGTCTAAACCTTCTACTTCTACTAAAACATGACAATCTTCCAGAATTGTCTGAAACAGTAAAATAAGTATCAATTTATTGTGACTCGTAATACCTTGTTAACACACAATGAATGTAATAAAAAAAATTATATATTAAAGAAATTAAATACTAATACCATTTGTAATTTTTATCTGAAAATGTGATCTTTATTGGTTTCTCAGAATGAAAATATTGAATAACTGCATTATGTAATAACCGCAAACAGATAATTTTAGTCGTTGCTAGTGTGACTCATTGGCTTTTGATTTAAGCAGTTTATTTTTCTTGGTAGTCTTCATTAATATGAAGACCTCTTCAAAGGAAAATAAATGCCAGCAAATATCAGAATGGGGTCTCATTTTAGAATACATTTTGTGTTTTTCATTCTTGTCTGCTTCTTCGTTTGAGGTTACAGTAAACAGATTGTCCATATATAAAATTATCAAACTGTAATGGATCCCACTAACTCACATGAACTCCAGACATAGCACTGGAGAGACATACATTCTAACATCATGTTTGTACTTACTGCATGCTATATCGTGACATAGCTGTGAGACAAAAGATCTGACACCATAGGTTCATAGGTTCATACTAGGCTATCTGCCCTAGGGCATTTATAAGCCTAGCCAGAATGTGTTTGGCTTTCGCCACCCATTTTAAATTTATTTTGCTATGCCCTTTTTCGAGGTTAGTATACTGTGCCTCTGTCTAACAGTGACACAGAAGTGATACCCGGGGTAAACCTACGATCTCACATCCACTCATCAAGATTCCTCTTGAAGAGAGTCAATGAGGGACTCTGCCTAACCTGGACTGGACAGGGAGCCTCTGGGTTATGAATCTGTCCCTCCAGCATGTCCTATTTATTTCAGTGCTGAGGTGCAAGTCTCTCGAGCGTGTAGCTCAATGAGATTTGGATTTTCTGAGGTGCAGCTTGTCCATTAATTCCGGGTTGGACATGGCTTTATACGTCAGGCACAGATCGCCTCTGAACAGGCAGTATGCCACTGAGTAGAGCTGGAGTTTCTTTAACCGGGCAGCATATGGCATCTGTTTGAGCCCTTTGATCCTCTTGGTGAGGTACTTTTGGGGTCTTTCCAGTTGCTGCAGGTGTCTGGTAAGGTACATCCCAAAAGGCATTGTACTCAATTATGGGCCTGATGAGGGATGAGTAAAGAGGCACGATGACCTCCCCTGATCTAGATGTGAATCCCTTCATGATTAGGTGGGCTATATAAAATGTTTTTCTAACCACTTTGGCCACGTGGTTGTCATATGAGAGATTGCTATCAACTTGGGTCCCCAGGTCCCTAATTACTTCTTCTGTACTTAATGGATTACCACCTATGTGGTAATTTGTGGGCACTTTGTTTTTTGCCAAAGGGGATGACTATACACTTTTTGGCATTTAGCTTGAGGCCATGGCTCTGGCACCAGTTGTCTGTTTCTATGAGGCCCTTTTGGAGGATGCTTGTGTCGGCTGGAGAGTCGATTATGGCACCCAGTTTGCAGTCATCTGCGAACTTGGTCAGCCACAGTCCTTCCGTGTTGGCCTGTAACTCCGAGAAATATATACCGAACAAGAGAGGTCCCAGGACTGAGCCTTGTGGGACATCACTTGTAACTGGTTTGGAGTCTGACATGGCTCCAGCAATTCTAACCATGTGGCTTCTGTCCTTGAGCCAGTTTGCAATCCATCTAGTGACATAGGGGTTTATATTTAAGCTGGTGAGCTTATCTATAATGCCCGAGTGGGGTATTGTATCGAAGGCTTTTGTGAGGTCCAGGTAGGCTGTGTGGACCACCTTCCCCTCGTCAATGGCCTTGGTGACTGTCAAAGAAATCAACCAGGTTTAAGAGGCAGGATCTGCCCTTAACAAAGCCGAACTGGGTAGGATCCAGTGTCTGTAGGTCCCCAATATCTTTATTTTTGAGGTCCATGATGATCTTTTCCATAGCTTTTCAGACCAAGCTAGTCAGGCTTATGGGGCGATAGTTTCCAGGATCCGTTGAGGCACCACCTTTATGGAGACGGACCACTGTTGCTGTACGCCACTCTTTGGGCACATATCCTGTAGTAAGGCTGAGATTGAACAGTAGTTTTATGTTTGGGTTTAGCTCTTCTTTGAGTTCATGTAGGACGCAGCCCGGGACACCGTCTGGTCCCATTGATGCTGTGTTTTTTGCTTTGGAGAGGGCAGCTCATACCTGAGCATCTGAGATGTCAGGGGGGCAGCACTCTGCTGGGATAGATATTTGCCCTTTGGTGGGAGGGGGAGAAGTTTGTGCTGAACCTGTCAGCTAGGATGTTGGCAATGTCTGTGGGTTCGGTGTATTTTTGTCATTTTGGACTAATTCAGAGCATATCTGGGAATTCCCACCCAGGTTCCTAACATAACTAAAGAAAGCCTTGTGATTATCCTTAGTGTCCTGTGCAATTTTTCTCTCAAGCTGGCCTTAGACAATTTTATGAGTGCCCGTAGGTTGTTGCTAGTACTGAGCAGTGATGCCTTCCCTTTTTGGGATTTTTGTCTATCATTTAGTGGCTTTCTACTGCGATTGTATAGTTTGTTTATGGCTGGGGTCCACCAAACAGGACGTCTGCCTTTGGAGGATTGGGTCTTGGTTTTATTTGGGATCGCATGATCCATGCATTCCTGAAGGTGTTCATAGAATGCGTTTATAAAGGATTCTGCGGTCTGGGCTGTATTTTCCACAGGCCTGGGGCTTTGAAGGATTCCACCTCGGTTTTGAGGAGTGTAATTTGCTTTAGTGAAGTTTTTCACTGTGGTTTTCTGGGTAGGGGTGGGGTCGGATGTGAATATCCAGTGAGATTAGTTTATGGTCTGATCTTACCAGTGAGGGATACACTTCTGGTCTGGAGGATAGAGTCCCCATGTTGGTGATGATCAGGTCCAGTATATTTTCTCCTCTTGTGGGAGTGGTAACAAGTTGTTCCATAGCATTTGAGTTTATAAATTCTAGGAACCTTTGGGCTAGGGTGTTGGAGCTAGAGTAATGCTCCCAGTCTATGTTTGGGTATTTGAAATCGCCCAATATAATGGTGTTTGGAGAGACCTTCATATTTTCCAGTGTTCTCAGGAAGGCCGAGTGGGGTTCCTGGGTTTGGGAGGGTGGTCTGTAGCAGGCTATAAACTGGAACGCAGTTTTACCCACTGTTAGTTGCACATGGATAGTCTCTGATGCTTCGTGCTTTGCCACCAACCTGGAGGTGTGGGTATCTTTGATGAATATCGATACTCCCCCTCCTTTTGTTGTTCGGTCCAAGTTTTGGGGCTGAAAAGCATGGTATGAGGTATAACTTGGTAGTGTTGGGGTGCTCTCGGGAGCCCTGAACCAGGTTTCTGTTACTGCACAGATATCGATGTTCTCCATGCTAAGGAGAGTTTCGAGTGTGTGCATCTTGAGGTTTAGACTTCTGGCATTGAGTAGCATTACTCTTAGTTTCTTATCCCTTGTGTTACCTATGGAGGTGGGTTTGTCTTTTGAGCCTTGCCTAAAAAAGTCACTATGGGGGTAGCAAGAGCCTTTGCCAATATCCAAAAGCCCAGGGGTGGCAGGTGCAAGCCATCCCTAGTGAAGCTTATCGTGGCTTGTCGAGCATATCATCCCAAGCTGACAGGCATTGGATCCTTAATTAATTGAAACTTCTGCACTTAGTTGAAGAAATGCTGAAAGAGTCTAAACCTCCCACTTGTAACAATAAAACATGACAATCTTCCAGAGTTGTCTGAAACAGTAAAATAAGTATCAATTTATTGTGACTCAGTAATACCTTGTTAACACACAATGAATGTAATAATAAAAAATTTATACTTTAAAGAAATTAAATACTAATCCCATTTGTAATTTTTATCTGAAAATGTGATCTTTATTTGTTTCTCAGAATGAAAATATTGAATAACTGCATTATGTAATAACCGCAAACAGATAATTTTAGTCGTTGCTAGTGTGACTCATTGGCTTTTGATTTAAGCAGTTTATTTTTCTTGGTAGTCTTCATTAATATGAAGACCTCTGCAAAGGAAAATAAGTGCCAGCAAATATCAGAATGGGGACTCATTTTAGAACACATTTTGTATTTTTCATTCTTGTCTGCTTCTTCGTTTGAGGTTACAGTAAACAGATTGTCCATATATAAAATTATCAAACTGTAATGGATCCCACCAACTCACATGAACTCCAGACATAGCACTGGAGAGACATAAATTCTAACATCATGTTTGTACTTACTGCATGCTATTTGGTGACATGGCTGTGAGACATAAGATATGACACCATGTTCTTACTGTGCACTGCATGCTGACAAAACTGTGAGATATAATAAGATCTGACACCATGTTGTTACTCACTGTGCACTGCAAGCTGACAGAACTGTGTGACATAACATCTTTTTTATTTTAGTTATTTATTTATTTATTGACATTTGTTAACCGGGTTTGTCCAACTGGGCTTGTGGCCCATTTTCAGCGGAGACCCGAGGAGGAAAGTTCCAGTAATACATTTTAAAACAATTACAATTTTAAACAATATTGATATAATAGCAGTTATAGCAAAACGATTCACATATGTTGGGATACATGCATAAAGTTAAAGTAGCATTAAAAAGAAGCTAAGTACCAATTTTACATTGATATAGTTCAATAGGTCAACAATGAACATTTTTTGTATAAAATTGTGCAAATGCATAGTAGACACATTGGAGAGAGAGGTGTAATGAGGTACTAAGTATGGTCCTTTTGAGGGTACATAAAGGGAAGGAAGGCTAGGTATTAGGGTCCGCGACAAGCAGTACTGGAATTGAAGAAATAACTAGGGTCTGCAGCAAGGGCCAGAGTACTGAGGAAAATGTTTAGTTCATTTTTAAAGTGTGAGGTGTGGGAGATTGAATGTAAGTCAAGGGGAAGTTTGTTCCAAGCTTGGGCAAGGGAGTGTTTGTAGAGTAGTTTGCCTACTGACCTTTTTGGGTGGTAGATATTAAGTAATTGTTGGTTAGGTCCAGGATGGGATGTAGATGGAGACTAAGGAAGATAGAGATGGACAGAAGGAGGGTTTATAAAGAATAGAGTGTAGCATATGAAATTGATAAGATAGCAGAAACTGGGGAAGTTCAAGCCATTGAAGAGAGTTTAAAGAAATGCAGTGGTATGAGTTGTATGGAGAGTTAGTAATGAATCTGGCTATTTTATGGTAAGTCTGTTGCAGTTTGTTTAGAGTGGAGGCATGGATATTGGTAAGAACTGGGGGATATAAGAGGGGGAGAGGAGAAAAAAGGAGTGCCTGGCCCAGGGTAAGTCTAGATTCAGGGGTTAGAATTTTTTTGTTCCGATATAGCAGACCTAGTTCCTGGTTTGTTTTTTTATACATTGGAGTATGTGTGGGTTAAACTTGAGTTCGTCATCGATAATGATCCCTAGGAGTTTTGTGTGGGTGTCAGGTTGGATATTAGTATTGTTAGAAGATGTGATAAAAAAGGAGGTTTTGTGATGAGAAAGAGAACGGGGAAGGAAAAGTAGGAGTTTGGTCTTTTTGGGATTTAGGATCAATAGGTTGTGAGAGAGCCATTGTTCAGTGGATAGTAGGGCTTGTTGGGTCAGGGAGTGTAGTTCAGGAATGTTATTTGAGATGGATATAAGTGTGGAGTCATCGGCATACTGAATAAGGGAGGATTCCTTACATGAGGTGTAAAGATCATTGTTGAAGATGTTAAACAAAAGGGGTCCCAAGATGGAACCTTGGGGAACACCAGTGTAGATGGGAAGGAAAGGTGAGGAGGATGAGAGCCATTTGACAGATTGTTCCCTGCCAGATAGGTAACTATTAAACCAGGCAAGTGTGGAGGAAGATAGGTGGAGATTTGTGAGTTTGGATAGTAGTAGAGGATGAGAGACAGTATTGAAGGCTTTGGGTTTATTGTTGTCTAGGGCCTCTGCAATGATATGAGTGAAGGAGAGGAGGGCAGTGGTGGTGCTGTGGTGAGGACGAAATCCATGTTGGATGGGGGTAAGTAAGTGGTGTGTGAGGAGATGATTGAGAAGCTGTGAGTAAATACATTTTTCTAATATCTTGGAGGGGGGCAGAATGACAATGGGTCTGTAGTTTGAGGGGTCAGTGGAGTTTCCACCTTTATGAAGAGGGATAATGAAGAAAGATTTCCAAAGGGTGGGGACAGTTGATTCCAGAATAGATTGATTAATTAGTATAGATACAGGATAGGCAATTGAGTCAGCAGCAAGTTTGAGGAATGTAGGAGACAGATTGTCAGTGGAAGGAGAGCAATGTTTTAGCTTGAGTAGTTGAGATTTGATGTAAGTAATGGGAACTGGCTCAAAAGAAAACAAAGTTGTGTTAGTGGGACTTGGAGAGGTGGGTGTCAAAGTAGAGTTTGGCTTAGAGGTTACCAGATTTTGGATGGAAGAGATAAAGTGTTTATTCAGGAGGGTAGCTGTTTACTGAGAGGAAGAGTTAGGGTATTGGGAGGGATTAGAGGGCTTTCCAGGATAGAGGATGTTGTTGAGAGTTGACCAACATTTTCGAGGATTGAATTTGTTGTTAAGCTGAGCAGAGCTATAGTACAACTTTTTGTCATTAGTTGTATGTTTTTTTGCAAGGTTCCTCAGTTGCCTGTATTTTTGAAGAAAAGGTGGTTGTTTAGTTTTAGTCCAGGTTTTCCAAGCATGATCTCTTTGTTTCATAAGGGACATAGTCTCTTTGGAGAGCCAGGGAGCATGGTTTGATTTTACTCTGATCTTCCCAGAGGGAGCTAAGGAGTTTAGAGTATTCATGAAGATGCTATTGAAAGTGCTTACAGCATCGTTTAGGGGGAGGTCTTTTAGAATGGACCAATATATGTTTTGGAGAATGGAGTTAAATTGGGATGAATTGAAAGTCAATAGTTTAAGACAGTCTTTGATAAGGTGTGGTTTAGGAATATGGGAGTAGTGTCTTAAGATGGTGGTAGGGAGATGATCACTGAGGGAGTCAGGTGGCGGGATTGTGGCACTGGTGGGGGGAATTGGTAAGGATCCAGTCTATGATGGAGCTGGAAGTGGAATTTTTATGGAAGCGAGTGGGAGATGTTATAAGTTGGTGGAAGCCGTGTAGCTGGATACTGAGTTGGGGGGAATCATTAGTGAGTTTGGACCAATCAATGTTGACATCACCAAGGATAAGTGTCTCATATGGTATGTTGTGGGAGAACCAGGATAGGGTGTTTTCAAGAATGGGCAGATTGTTACCAGGAGGAAGGTAGATAGAGGTAATTGCAAGTTTTTTGTGGGGATTCAGATGGCAGTTAAGGATGATGATTTCAGCTGGGAGGAAGTCAGGAATTGGGGAAGGGTATGGTGAGAGGTTAAGAATGTTTGAGTAGAGGATGACCACGCCACCACCTTTTTTTACAGGTCTATCAGATTGGAAGATATTATAACCTGGTGGGAGTATTTCACTATTTGAGATGTTTGGCTTGAGCCAGATTTCAGATAGGGAGAGGATGTGAGGGGTATTGAGAGCTATCCATGAGTGCAGCTCATTGACTTTATTTGCTAGACTCTGAATATTCAATGAGTAAATAATTAAGTATTTGGATGGAGATGATTGTTGTGACTGAGGTTGGTAACTGTTAGAGGAGTAAGATGGGGGCAGTGTAGCGGTAGTTTTGCGGAGAGAAGAGGGGCCAGGGTTGGGATGGATATCTCCAGAACAAAGTAGGTTTTTAGTGAGGGGAGAATGTGTAGTAGATGCTAGATGGAGTTTGTATAGTTTTGACTTAGCTTTGTGGGAAGGTTTAAAAACCTGTATTATGGATATTTTATATAGACTTGAGATAGAGGTAGTAAAGAGATTAGGGGAGATAGTAAAAGATGAAGTAGTTGGATATATGTTGTATGAGTGAGAAGTTGGTGAATATAGGAGTGGGTCAGAGAGATTGGAGTGGTAAGAGGTGGAGATAAAGAGAATAAGGAGTAGTGTAGAAAATATTAAAAATAATATATGTTGGAATAAAATATGGTCAAATAGAGTAGGTAGAGAGACAGTGGTATAGATGAAGGGGTGTTGGCAAGATTGACAGATTAGTAAGGTGGTTGTGGCAATAGGCAGGAAGTGGAATTGTAGTGGCTAGTGGGACAGGAAGGGGAGGGATAGTTAAGTATAAAGGTAATTGTAATGAGGGTGGGTGGGAATGGGGGTAGGGTAGGGGAGTGAAGTGAGCCCGAGCGTGAAGGGCTGAGAGCTGGGCTAGGACCCTGGTCAAGATGAAATCATAGAAACAATCAGAAAAGATAGTGAAAAACTAGCTTGAGAGACAAGGATATAAAGTTTCTAAAGGTATAGTTACCAGAAATAAAATAAAAAGAAATAAAATATGAGCAGAAGTAAGCTTACAAAAGGACACTGGCCTCAAGCTACACAAGTAGATTTACTTGAAGGAAACCCAGTGCTGTATGGTTAAAATAAGCTACAATAGAGAGGGGCTTTGCAGGGGGAGAGAGAGGTATCACTAGCAGCTAAAATCAGGGCAAAACATAAAAAAACATTAATATGTAATATGTAAATAAAAATATAAATAAAAATGTTAACCACAGTAATTCTAAATTATTTAGATAAAATCACTTTCCATCCTAGTGCTATTCTCCGTGGTGACTTTAAGTGCCAAACACCAGTCCCAAATAATCCCGATGCTTCCTAGCCTTTGTTAGTTTCAACTAATTTGAACAAAGTGTCGCTCTTCCCCCCACATACCTTAATATCCTTGATGATGTCCTTATGATGGCTCTTTCTTGCACTTTGCCTCGTATCTCCCCCTCCCTAATTTTGACTGCAAATCCAAAAAAAGGATCTTAACTATTAGGGCATTCAGGGGTTAGTATTGTGACCAGTTGTTGCCAATGCATTTATAAGTGCCCTTGTAGAAGTACTGGAAGGAAATGTTTTCATTATTGGTGGTGACAGAAAGTAGGCAAAGTTAGGTTGTCTACAACATGGCAGGGTAAATTTAGGTCCAGAAATTGGAAAAATAATTAAGCAGAATTAGAAAATAGAAACCCAGAAAATTATTGTACAAATGAAGGGGGAGTAGTAGCAGTATTAGAAGAGGAAGTGACATTAGTGAAATTTATATGCTATTTTAAAGGTAAAGACACAATGTCAGAAATTAGAAAGGGAGAAAAAGAAATACTGAGATGTACAGAATAAGCATCACTGGTAGAAAGCAAAATGTTGATTATTCATCTTTATTGGTAGTCGGTCACAAGAAGTGCATTTGCTACCATGTAAAGAAAGAGACTACACCATCCACCCCCCAAAACACACACACACACACACACACACACACACACACACACACACACACACACACACACACACACACACACACACACACACACACACACACACACACACAAAGCAGTCAACATTTGGCATGGCATCTTATTCTTGTAATGCTGATTTACAGCAAGATACACATGTGCACTGACTGTTACTTTACCACAGTTTGCCTAATCCTATATAAAATTAGCAATGAATATTTAACTTTATAAATGCACATTTTCAAACATGTGTCTCTACATGCATACATACATACATTATTGTACTTATTCTTGTATTTCCCAAAATATGGAACAGAAATAAAAAATATAGAGTAGCTTTAATGTACAGTTCCCATATTGTATTGGTAAAATATGACATAGCCAGAGATTCGTAGTAAGCTATCGCAGTACTCACAGTACTCACACCAAACCAGCATAGGCAGTGGCCATGTGGAGGTTATGGATAATTCAAAGACACAGATCATGCTACTGTGCAAATGACAAAAATAGTATGATGTGCAAAGTATGCAATGATTATATAATGATATGTAAATGAGGAGACCAATGCAAATGAGCCACCTGCAATATGGAAATAAAGGAACCAAAAACACTGGACTAATTTAGATACTTATAAAAAGTCAGTGCTATGCTGCCATGCTTAATAATATTGAATGACAAGATTTGTAGTGTACATGACTAGAGTACCCAGCCTTGCTTCATGCCCAAGCCTGACTGACCCAGCCCTTATAGCCAATCCTTATTATGAAGTCATGGATC
Organism: Protopterus annectens; assembly: GCF_019279795.1. NCBI lineage: Eukaryota > Metazoa > Chordata > Ceratodontiformes > Protopteridae > Protopterus > Protopterus annectens. Next base: position 252,795,150 of record NC_056729.1, on the reverse strand, counting down.
TGGCTTGCCAACTTCCCTTACATACATTGTTCTAACATGCCAGAGCCTGTTCACCTTGGTGACCTGCTGCAGATGTGGCTGCAGCCCGGTTTGAGACTTTCACCCTCTCCCCCAGATTTTCAAGGGACAGCAAGAGCTCACCTGATGCCGACAGAACCATGACACTTTCCAGGGCACGGGCCCCTCTCTTGGGGCAAACCCATTCCAGGGTACCCTGCCCTTTACAAAGAAAAGAGAACTTTCCCAGGGGCCGCTGATGGCTTCTCCAGGATGGTTTGAATCACCTCACTGAATGCAGTGAGGCACCCATCTCCACCATTCCGGATTTGTGGATCTGAACCCAACTCCCTTTCAATTGGTCAAGGGTGACGGAGGCCACCACCCGTCCCTTTGGAATGGTGCTCGCCTATCTCTCAGGACCAACTGACCTATGTTCAACTGCTGTTCACATGGAACCTTTCTCCACTTTGGCCTTCAAAGCTCTCATCTGAATATAGAGACCAGTTGGCATAATGGTTAAGATCTTCGCCTCCCATGCACAAGGTACAAGGTTCAAGCCTGACCTCTGACCAATGCCTGTTTGGAGTTTGCACATTCTCCCTGTGTCTCCATGGGGTATCTCCCATGTCCAAAAACATGCTAAGTGTTTCCATCTAAAACTCACCAATGAACGGAGCTGTGGGCAGTAGCACAGACTCTACATGATGCCCTATAGGGGGAAGAGTTCTATAGACCGACCGCTTTGGGCATCTACTGTGGCACACAGTATCCTCAAGATAGAAGAACATGAATAACAGACTGCAAGCCATGGCAAGGCTAGCCACTCGGCAATATAAAATATGGCTCTAGGTGATTCGGTCATGTTGACTAATGCCGCAAAAATGGACATGGGTAGTTACCGGTGATAAGTGGGTTGAGCACCTGCCCTACTCTGACCTATGCCAGGGACCTTCGATAATGGTGGGAGGGGTATATGTGCCCCTATTGGCCAGTGTGTGCCTGCCATAAAGCCCAGCAGCCCTGGGTCAATAAGCTACTGGCCAGTCGGTGTCTAGTTACCTGGGTTACCTGGGATAGCTCTGTTGAATGAAAGCTAGATGTAAAACCAACCAACATGCCAAAAATGAACTGAGAATTGCTATGCTTAATGTAGGTTCACTGACAGGATGCAGCTTAGAAGTGGATGACATGATGATACGGAGGAGTCTGGACATCCTATTTGTCCAAGAGATGAGATGAAAGAGCAGTGCAGCAAAGCTTCTTGGCTTGGGATCCGGACTTTACTATTCAGGAGGGGGACAGGCTAGAAATTGTGGTGAGAGAGGGGCTTCAGAAGACAGTGAGGGATATCATCAGAATTAATGGCAGACTCTTGGCAATCAGACTCCTGTGTAATGATAGGGCAGTATTCATAATCTCAGCCTATGCCCCACAGCAGAGTTGTGATAGTGAGGAAAAGAGTGCATTCAGACAGCAGTTGCAGGAGCTACTAGATGCAGGTCAACATGAATTGTCGTTGATAATGGGTGACTTGATTGCACATTGTTGGGACAGACAGAATAGGATATGAGGACTTCCTGGGTCCACATGGGTGGGGCAACAGGAATAAAGAATGAGAAGCCATTCTAGACTTCTGTCTGGCAAATGGCTTGATAGTAGCCAACTCATGGTTCAGAAAGAGAAACAGTCACAAGATCACATACAAGAGTAGACTTTCTCCTGGTAAGGAAAAGACACTGGGGTAGAATCCATGATTGCAAAGTCATCACCAGGGAAACAGTCGGCCTACAGCAAAAAACACTAGTTGCCACAATCACCTGCAAGCAGTGATCATCTCACAGCATGTTTATATTCACTGCACACTGCATGCTGACCAAGCTGTAAGGCATAAGATCAGACAACATGCTTGTACTCACTGTGTGCTGTATGGTTTCAGAAGTTGTGCATGTATTTGATTTGGACCAAACTGTTCATCATGGGTGAGGTCATTCCTTTATAGTTAATAAAATAATGAAATTCCATTCTCATTAGCTGAAGTTCTTGGAGTTATACTGGTGACTCTCACTCTGGTTTCCAAACAACAGAATCCATGGAATTTCAAACACTAGCTCCATGCCGAAGTCCAAGAATAACTTTGGAAATTGTACAGCTGCATAGGTCAATTAGGACATTCAAAGTCTTATACAAAGTTCCAGAATGTAAATCAGCTTCACTGGACTGCAACACCTTGAAATTCTATACAAGTATAGAATGACTAAAAAGGGTCTAGTGACCAGTCCTCTTACATCAATATCAAATTGGAATAAGAAACAAAGACTCAGATTTGCCCATGTTAAGTCCCTTGGTTGTTATGGTGCAGGACAGCTCCATTTTTAGGTCAGAATTGGTATTACAGGCATACTTTGGTGCACTGACCAAATGCCTGCAGTGCTAGTTCTGGCATGGAGGTGAAGCTTTATTGTAGGCTGTGAATAGGCTGGATGGTAGCCAAGCACTCATTGCATATACGTGTGATCATTTTTTGCTGTAAGTTGTCCTTACTAGATGTTCCCAGGGTGATTACATCTGAAGGTCTTCATCAAATTGATAATAAAAATGATGACATGGAGGAACAACAAATTCTGAACATCGTTGACACCCCACTCTATTTGATTTGCCTAAACAACCGGCTAATGTGGGTAGCTAGTAGTTTCTACAGACACAATCAAAACAAACCACTAAGGGGTGAAATGGTAAGAAAACATAATTCTGGAAGGCCAATGAAACCAGCAGTACAATATGTCTTATTCTGAAGGTGGCATTTGTGTATTTTTTGAGTTCCAGTCTGCTAAAACTAGAATTTGCTTATAGTCCTCTGTGAGTGGTTCAAGTGATGATAGTCATAGGACTGACTAAGCAGCACATCAGATGTATTTCCCCATGATAGTGTATCCTGAGCAAAGCTGTTTTATACTTTCTTAGGGACAGCTTTTTTCACTCAGAAGTTATCATCAGTGATTTTTCTTGTTTATTATAGCTGTTATAACACCTAGCACTGAGTTGCACTGTTTAACATTAAAATCAAGGGTCCTGACATTTCCTTTTAGAGGCAAATTATTATTGCTTATCATGCACGGTGGTACAGCGGTAGTGTTGTTGCCTCACAGCAAGAGGTTCTCCTGTTTGATTCTCGGTTGGAGTGCCTTGCGTGTGGAGTCTGCATGTCCTCCCCGTGGTCGAGTGGCCTCCTAAAGACATGCGTGAATGGGCCAATCATTATCGGACCGGAGTTCCACTGTGGCGACCCCTAACCGGGAAAAGCCGAAAAGACAAACAAACAACATTGAGTACAATGTCCCCTCTGGCATGCACCTAACAGGATGCTTGCAACAGCTGAAATCCCTACAAAGGTTTCTCACCAGGAGAATTCAGGGCATGAATACCCTTTGGAACACTGATTGGCTAAAGGCTGTGTCTCTGTATTCAGTCTCCAACAGGCTGCTGACAGGGAAATTTTGCTTGACTTACAGGGCTTCCTCAGAACCAGTCCTGATGAATTTGTTGCATGTGCACAAAACAAACAGCACCAGAATCATTAGTTCAGGGATCTGAACTTCACTTGTGACATAAACAGAACATGCTGGTGAGATAGATATGCATCCCAAAGGATCCTTGTGCTACAGAACTGGCTTCTTATCCATGTAAAACAGAGTTCATCACTTACCCTATTCAAACAGAAGCTTCAGAAATGGATGGGAAATCATGCATTTAACCCCAGTTTGGTTCTCATGTCTGTTATGAACAGAGGCCATCAATAAGAAAAGTATTATCCTAACACCCCCGCAACCCCCCCGCAATTACCCTCGGTACCCCCTCCTGCAATTACCTTAGGTACCACCTACTAACATGCCCCCTTCCATATAGGCCCCCATGATACTCAGGATCTAAATGTGTTTGGGGTGCAGGGCTAGGCTTGTAAGAGCCCTAGTGGTCCTTAGCCTAGAAACAACCTATGAACCTAAAAAAAGAATTGAAATTGCAATGATACAAAAAATACAGATTACAAGCAGACACACACACACACACACACACACACACACACACACACACACACAATATTTCAGTGCTATGGGAAGGGTAGATGACTTATAGGAATGTTTGCATCATCTCTAGAATAACAAGGAACTTTGACATGCTAATGTTGACTGCCCAAAATTCTTTTTGCTTTCTGTAAGGCACTCACTTGGGTTAATTAGTCAACAGATGGCATTTTGGTGAAAGTTAGCTTTAATGTTGCTCCCTATAGCTATTAGGATAGGTCTAATTCCCACTTAGAATTTCAAACCAAAATCCCAAAAGAGGTTGTTACAGTTTACAGGAGAGACAATATTACAGGATATGTTGAGGGAGTTACAGCCAAGTTCCAAGTGAGTTTGGATATACAGTTTAGCTATGCCTGAACATTTTGGGTATCACAAGAGAAAGTTATCAATAATAGTTGTATAGGTACTGAAATCTCTGGAAGCACAGACCATGAAATAGTACACATCATTCAGTCTCCTGTAGGAAAGAATACTTGTAAAAAAGTGTGGTTAAAGGATCTTTTAATTTTGTTAGACGATGCTAATGATATCAAAGATTTGCCTATAAAAGGTCTTCAGCTTTGAAATTATAACCCAGCAAATTTTTGCCTCCTTGGTAGTGGTAGGAAGGATTCAAAAATATGACAGTAGCCTGTGTAAAGTTGCAGGTTAAGATGGATAGGCACATAAAAGGAAAGATTTAAATACAGTGATCAGTTCAGACCCTATAAAACTGCCCCAAACAAAATGGATTAGGAAAAGCTGAGGACAGGAAGTTTGCCATAGAACAGCAGCGGCAACCATCTGTAGCTGAGCACTAGGTAACTGAGAAGGGCAAGTATTGGTCTGGAGATTAAAACATCAAAACACCAATGTAAATAACTTCAATTCAAATAAGGGGCAAAGATAAAGTCACTAAATGCACTGACATTAAACAAGGTGTTTCTTCTTTTTCATAAGCAGCTTTATGCACGATAGTAAATACCACTATAGAGTGCATAAAATGATTAATTCCTTTTTTAATCTGTCCATTTAGAGTTGTATCATTTGTGTGCAGTATGCTGAAAGCTCACTTCTCAGAATGTGAAGCAGAAAGGGCTATAAGAGAATTCCTAAAAGTAAAAACATTAGGTCTTGATGGCCCTAGCGTCAGATTTTATCTCATTTTTAAGAAGGAGATTTTGCCTGCATTAGCAGGGGGTTTTAAGAGAAATAAAAGAAAGAGTACGCTCTGATCAGATTCTCCCAGTAATCTCACTACAGCAGTATTTTCAAAGCTACAGGAGGACCCTTCCCAGTTTAGTAATTATCATCTAATTTCTCTAATGAACTTGGATGCAAAATATTTGTTAGGACTTTGGTTTACAGGCTGGAGATAATGCTGCCAAGAAAAATATCACCTGTGTAAAATGGCTTTATTCAAGATACAAATTGTGCTGACCATGTTAGGGGTTAATGCAATGTAAACAAGTGGGGCTAAATCCAACAGTAGCAACTTTTATAAATTTTGAAAATGCTTTTGACTGCTTTAGTTGGCAACATTTGTGAAAGGTCTTAGAAAAAAGTATGTATTCTTTCAAAAATGATAAGAGCAGAGTATTCCAGTCACTCTGTTGTAACACCATGAAAAAATGTTAAAAATGAGTTCATGCCCGTCCACTGAACTGTATAGGGGGACATATCAGGGATGCCTGTTATCTCCACCATAATTTTTACTGGAGCCACTGATGTGCTACATATGTGGCAGTACAGCTGGTTGGCCATGTTGGGGTACTCAGGTATTGACTTCAAATGTACGTTGCTTACTAATGATTTTCTCAAGATAAATGACATAAATAAGGACCTGCTTATCTTTAAGCAAATGAGAGGTGATTTTCCAGGATAGTTAGGGCTCCAACTCAGCTTTTTTTTTCAAAATACAAGAGTTTCCAAACAATAGAGTAGTGAAAGCCTTTGAATGAAGGCATAAAGACAAAATGCAAAAATCAAGGAGTGCAAGTCACAGAAACAGCAAGGAGAAATGACATAATTAGAGCATAATATGCCACTCTAGCAAAATGTTTTTGGATTAAGAGTTGACTTAGTTGTTCAGGAATTTGTTAACTTATATGAACAGTGACCTAACTTTTGACCAATGTGTGTATTGTTGCAAGAAAGTCCTTCTATATTGCATAGCTTATAAACAAAAGGATTGCACGTCTAGATTTAGGGATGTCATTGTCCCCCTTTACTCAGTCCTCATTAAGCCATTCATTGAATATAATACCCCTTTTGGCATGTATCTGTCCAAACACATGCATCTTCTGGAACATCAATAGAATGGTGTGGAGGAGCAGGTATAGCTCTCAGAGGATAACACTGCTGTGAAACAGACTCCCACTTACGTAAAACAAAGTTCATCCCTGAATATTTTCAAGTACAACTTGGACCTATAGATGAGAAACAGAACATTTATCCCAGGACTATCCCCTGTACCATTAATGGACAGAGTCAGCTCCTAAATGCTTTATCCCATGCAGGGGTCCCCTCAAATTATGGTATGATTCCAATTATTTTCATTAGGGGTAATATACAATTATCAACCAAAGGATAGGTAAGGCAAATCTATTGCCAAATGGATAGGTTATTTTGAGCACAAAAAGGACATTGGTTAGGCTTAAAATGATCTGCAAGGGCAGCTAGCCACTTTCTTACCTGTGAACCTAGGAGCCAATGACTAATGTTTGCAAAACAACTTTGCTCCTCAGGCAAAAGCATCACACAGAAGCCTAGAACTAACACCAGCTTAAAAACAACAAAAACAAATATTGTCAGGAATCACATGAGCAGCTTTGCATCAAGGAGTGAAAAAATTGCATACTTTAAGCTATATAGCACAACAATACAAATTACTGAAATTTCTACATAGCAGCATATATAACAGCATGGCGATGCTATACACACAGAAATATTCTTAAAACATATTTCTAACATTTATGTAAGAATGTCTAATTCAGTTTAACTTGCCATTTAATTTCTGCCTATAGTGAATAATTCCTATAATCAGCCCCCTCCCCAGTACTTAGAATAACAAACTGTAGTAGAGTAGATTTTCTCAGTGGCGGCTGGTGACTTCAAATCATAGGGGGGCTGCAGGAGACAGCTGGATGGGTGTGGTCAACAAGACGGGGTGTGGCCAACAAGATGGGGTGTGGCCAACAAGACGGGGTGGCTATGGTGCAATGGGATCAATGCTTCACATACTTATTTACATGAAATAAATGCCCAGTCAGTATGGCACATGCTGAATAGTCTGTCTATTACACTAAATTAACAAGCACATGCATTTTTATACACGTACAGCAAAGCATACAGTTTATTTAGTTATTTAATTTACATATTTATGTGTTCATTCATTCATTCTTTTTGTCTGTTTGAATGCCAACCAGCAAGTCTTCCTCAAATGAATTTGACCCATTCATTCCCCATTACTGGTACTGTCTTACTGCAGAGTGATGAGAGGTATCTATAGAAAAGGGCCATCATCCAGGTAGCCACAGTGGTTGCTTGTGCTCTTGCTACCATCCCAGTAATGATGGCATGTTTTTAGGCACCTAATCCCTCCTCTTGGGGATTGGCATGCAATCCACTTCACTCATACCTATCAACCACTTATTGCAAGAAATCTGGCTAGAGCCAAAGATAATGGGGGGACAAAGGTCCAAAAATAGGGACAGATTTGTATTATTACTGATAGAAAGAAGCTATAACATGTTTTGTGTTAGCATGCAATTTCTGAAGGATATAAAATCTGAAACTCAAACATCTGTCATTAGTGACATTAATCCACAATGATTTGCCAGAAAGCCATAACTTTTATGAGGAATATACCAAAAATATGAGGCAAAAATCTAGACATTCCACAAAAATCTGAACAGTTGAGAGATATGTATTCACTGCAAAGGCTGTTATACCTTCTGCTGCATGTGTATAGTACCATGTTTGCAACTTTGAAAACTGAGTATATACCCAAGAGTACCAGCAAGCATCACTACATCTCCTCTGAGGGAATAAGCCCTCATCCACCCCAAGATAGGCAGGCCCACCAGTAGACCCTGCAGTGCTAGTTAAACACAGATCACCTGACACATAGTTAGGGCATTATACCTCTGTGCAAATTAAGCAGGCTTTACTTACTTTAATGTAAATGTAGTTGCAAAGCAGCATTACATATCTAGGGTCTGGCATGGCCTGTATCATTTTATTCATCCTTCCTAAGCAACTTTTTGAAGCTTTGAACCAGTTGAGTACAACAACATTGCAAAACAATACTGCTATGCAAAGACTTACAAGACTGCATCATAGTCAGTTCATTGATGACAAAAAAGATGCAATATGTAGAACAAGTCCTGATTAGGAAGAAAAACTAAGTTTCTGCAATAATGGAGATCTGGTCTTTATCATATGCATAATGCTTTTTACAGACAATAAATCAAATTACATTTATCAAAGCTTGCCTTGACATAGTGTCTTAAAGCATTCATACATTTCAGAATCTGATATAATGTATGTGGGATCAATAAGGAAATGAGACAAACTGGGCTGATCAATTATGCTTTCAGAAGTGCTAAGTAGAAGCTGTTACTTGGGCTTGTATAAAGTTAATGCAATGTCAATATAAATCACGGACGATAAAAGTGCATGACACTTATTTTTATCCTTAGAAACTATAAATGTTTTTTTATCTGTGGACACCCTGAACTATATTATTATAAAGCTAAGATTTTCTGAAATGTGCATAACATTAAACTAAGCCAATGCTTTACAGATTCTTTTTTAACTTGCCAGTTATAAAGCAGATAGAGATTTTGCTGGTGTCTTGGTTTTCCAGTGAGTCAATGCAACAAATGTGGCCTAACAAAATGTTTACATGAATTGTGACGTATCAAATTAAATGAACAGTTATGCAAGCTTTATTAGAGGTCATCCTTAAAATTATAATTATCAGTGTCCAGCAGGGATAATTAATAGAAGCTGTTTACAACTGATATTTCTAAGGAATTTAAATGAGTATTGTGCCCTTGTAAAGATGAGAACAAAATATCTCCACAGACCAGATATCAGAGAAAAAGTGAATAAAGTCTGATATAATTTTACATGCATCATACACATGCTGAAGAAAGCATCACAGAAGCTTCTTAAATGCATTAATCTGTTTTCTGATAAAAGTATCAAACACATAAGCAGCATACAATAATAAGAACAAAACACAGAATGGCAATAATCGTAGATGCAAATTCGAAGCCACTGGCCAGTGTGCCTCCACAGTGTGGTAATATCCAGGAGCATGGAAGTAAAAGGCATTCCGTTTTGTGGAAGGGTACATCTGGATCAGTCAATGGCCAGCTGCTATCTATCAAGGGTGTATGCACAAAACAATTTTACTATCAGGCCCTTCAATTAACATTACACAAGATACTTGCACATATATCGCATATGTTTCAAAACATGTACAATGCTAAATTATAATAGTAACTCACCTGTTTTGAGAACAGCCTGATAAGCAGCAATGCAAATAAATCCACGGGTCGCCACCACAGTGAGTCCTCCTGCTCCTGATTGCCTCGCTCTCTACTTTAAAAATAATTTGTCTTTTAGTTTTAAATAAAAAAAAAAATGTTTTAAACTAATTACAGCAGGGAAAAAAAGGTAATATGAAGTCCACCAAAGCCGAAAACTGACTGACTGATTCTCGCTCTTTTCCCAGCACATAAAGCCCGGGAAGAGAGCGACAACCAATCAGCAGCATTTGCCCAGCAAGCACGTCATGACGTGCTTGTGGACGTCGCAGTCCAAGCCCCTTCCATATCTATGCGGTTTGTGTCTCAACCGCATAGACTTCTGGGGAGTTCTGGGCATCACAATGATGCCTTCTTTGCTCCTCCGGGCTGCAATGAAAACATTGCAGCAAGAATTAAAAAAAAAAAAAAAAACGCTGTTGCGCTTGAAGCGCGCAATGCGCATGCGCATACTTTCGAGTCGCGGACTCGAAATTTAAAGTATAAAAATAGAAAAAAAATGTTTTTTTTTACATCATTAAAAAAACAAAATAAATTACTCAGCTGTCTAGCTGAGGGGGCTGCAGTCCGGCAGCCCGATGCCACGAGCCGCCCTTGCTTCTTCTGCATATTTAACAAATGTACTCCTCATATATAAGAGATTAAACAGATTTTATTAATATAATTTTTAAGATTTTTTTTATATATATATATATATATATATATATATATATATATATATATATATATCTATATAGCAAACTTCTGGAAAACCTTATACTTAATTCTTGGATATTTAAGAGTCCTTATCAATATTTGAGTGTGAAACATACAGCCAGATGTAATAAAGCCTACATGCTCTGTTTGCAGTGTGTGTGTGTGTGTATGTGTGTGAAGCATGGTGCAACACACACACTGTAGCAGACTGTTTTGGATTCAGTTAGTGGCTCTACACAGTGTGTAGAGCTATGTAGAGCCGTGCAAAGAAGGTAAACACCATGGCATGCTAATTACAGCATAAGCAGCTGAATCGTATGCCAATCAACTAATCCAAGATGGAAGAGCTATTCAACAAGCCATAAAGCAACTGTGTAGACTCAGTGCTGTTTTTTTATGTGAATTACAAAATCTATTGGAATACAGTCATAGAAAGGAGTCTACACAACAACAATGTTAGGGGCTGCTGTTGCTTTAATTCATGTGTATGTGCAACAGGCTGAAGTCTATGTTGCTGCTGCTGCTGCTAATAGACGAAGGTGAAGAAGAAGAAGAAGAGTTTTCAGACCCTGTTTAACTTATCATAATCTACATGGCATGGAGTGCTACAGGGTAGATAGAGATACATACAGAAACTCTGCAACCTCTGTAGTACTCAACTCAGAGCCAGGGAAAACCGAGAGGAGCCCATACCAGTGGAGACAAAGGTATGTGTAGCACTTAGAATTTTAGCTACAGTTACTTTTCAGAGACCAACAGGGAACATGCTGCGGGTGTCACAGCCATCAGCATCCAGGATCATCCATCAGTTCCTGAAAGCTATGCTCCAACATGCCAGTGACCACATATATTTTCTGCATACTCCCAAGGACAGGGCCAGAAATATGCAAAAGTTATACCCTGTATCACACTACACTGAAGTACTGTGTGCCATACATTGCACGCATATAGAAATTAAGGCACCACCCAGGGAACAGAGAAGGCTCTATATAAATAGAAAGGGCTTCCACTTTATTAACTGCCAAGTAATGTGCAATGCCAAGGGAATCACTTTGAACGTGTTTCCAGGAAACCCAGGCTGTTACCATGACTCACATATCTGGCACACTTCCCAACTGTATCAGATGTTCACTAAGGGGTTTATCCCAAGGGTGATTTACTGGGGGATGCAGGTTATGCACTGGAACCATGGCTGATGACACCCACCAGAAATGCACGCACACCTGCTGAAGAATGTCATAATGAAGTACACGCTCAAACCAGAAATATCATAGAGCATGTGTTTGGGCAGCTAAAGTCACTGTTTCAATGCCTAGATACATATGCGGAAGCCTGGCATTACAAGCCATGTTCAGGTACTAAAATATTCACTGTATGTGCCACGCTACACAACATCATCCTGAGAAAACAGCTTCAGCAGGATCTACAGGAGAAAGGGGCACACATCTCACCACCAATGACAAGGTCACCACAGCCACACATAGGTGAGGAGTCAGAAGGGGAACCAGCAGCTGCTGTGGGTGTAGACAGACGTAGGTGTGCTCAGCATGCCCTTGCATTGGCTAAGAGACAATGCATAGTACAGTCATTCACCTCCTAAGGCATTAAAACCTTCCTTCTATGCACATACATATAGTAATATTGATGCTAGGCAATACTCACAACCTTTACCTACCCATGTAATGGCTGTGTACTGCTTGCATCAGGCAGAGTCAGTCCTGAACTAAAACTGCTGCAACTGCTGGATTTACAAGGTAAGTCTTGAACCTGGAGTGTATTGTGCAATAATATGAATGACTGGCATATCCTTCAATGTTGTTACTTGGTAGTATAAACAAAATGTGGGTGATTTGTACAGAAATTACCTTAATATGTGACAGCAGAGACTTATATGACTTATATGTGCCCATTATTAAGTAGTAGGCCTCAGGCATCAAAGATTCACACAGTCATACCTCTCAAAAGTACTGATGGTTACCAAATGCCCTCAGTTTTGCACCATACATTTGTACTGGAAAATCATTAAAGACAGAAGTTACAAAGTAATGATACACATTGCAGTTTCAGACTTCACAACCCTCACAAGATCATTAACAAAACTGATGCAAACAAAGTTTGATGCTATCAACTGCCTAACTTTCTAAGACCAATATAAGTCAAAGGTACAATTATGCATTCAACATCACAAATGCAGATATACTAAGCACTAAGTCAGCTATGCACCCTGAGCATCAGACACAAAACTTATGCATCTCTGAATCTAAAAGAGAGAAAACAGGGATATGGCACAAGTATAATCACATATACAGGGTGCTGTATGTGTGTGTGGGAGAGTAAGAGGCCTAGGCTGACACAAAAGGTCAGTGAGTGTGTGTGAATAAGGAAGAGAGGCAGGCAGACATTTGGATAAAGTAACAAATGGCCAGTAAGACAAAATGAGTTTTAAGCTTCATGGCTGAACCATGTTACTGTTGTGTGTGTGTCTGTATGGTTCCTCCAGGTGAAACTGGTGTGTGGGTGTCTGCATGAACACAGCCAAGCTATGTGTTAGTTGTATGTCTTGGAATGTCAGGCAGGTGTGAGACCTGCATGGTAGAGGTGGCTGTTCATTTGTGTCATACCCGACCATGAGAACTGGCTCTACCAGGAGATGCACTGGCATATCCACACCCACAGTCAGATGCACTGCTGCTACCTGAATGTGACTGATGTCTGCTTGATGAGCTTCCCACACGATGACACCAAGGACATCGACCCTATGGCCAGCCACATTTGGGTGTAGAAAGCTCAACCACTGATGGAGCAGTGGAAATATTTTGCTTTGTTTTTGGATGTAAGAAGATAGGAAGGAGGGATTTTTATTTTAGATAATAGGATATTCATTGGAAGGATAGATGCAGAGATAGCTATGGCTTTGTAAGAAAAGCTATGTGAGTGAGGGTTTGGTGTGCTTGTATTTGCCCTAAGAAAAACAATCAGCCAATTGAGCATACAGTTGTGCACTCCATTCACATGGAAGAGCACCAGCAGGGTTGAAGGTGATCAAACATATTGGAAGGTGAAATATGTGTTTACAGGTTACGTCCAGGTTCTGCAAATAAAAGACAATGATGTTAAGTGAGGTAGAAGAGGTTATTTTTCAGCTATCTTTCAAAAGTGATATACTTCCATTTTCCAGATTTCTTGATGTTCTTCTATGATGTTCTTGCCCACTGCACACGAGAATCTGCTACTGTGCTAAATGAGTGTGGAATCTAATTAAGCATGTGGTATATATATTTGGGGGTCGAAGCTTCAGCACTCTACTGTTTTCTTCAATACAGCCCTCACCTGAAGCTGGGTAAGCAGGGTACCCTTCTCATGACAGAAAACTGTTCCTTCTTAAGTACCACTCTGTGGTAAAACTGTGTGAGTGGACCTCTGTGTTGTAGGCACAGTGTTTATTAATGTTGCAAGCATTGTACTACATTCTATTCTGTGGCTCCTGAGGCTGCAGCCAGCCACTGGTTCTTCACCACCTAATCAGTCATATGTTTCTCCTAATTATCATTAGCATAATCTTATTTTAACCAGCTAACTGCTCCACATAGGGCTGATAAACAACAAGACATGAAAAACAATCTGCTCTATTACTGATGACTTGGAGTTTGTCCCATAAGGCTCGCACTACCTTCCCATGCCTTTGTGCAGCCAGCTGATTGCTTGCCAGGTGTAATGTGGCCTTCATATATATAAACAACCAGAACCAAAAAAATAAAATAAAACAACAGCAAAATCCACAGCTTGCAAACAAATTTATTTTCTAACTCTGACGTCTCGGCCTTAGCCTTCAAGGAGCATAAACCATATAATTAACAAAGCACATTTATACTACTACACACAAGCAATTATGTAATAAAACAATTAATGCAAATTAATTAAATTCATTAAATCAATGCTTTCCAATTAAAATCTTCATTAAGACCACAAGGCTGCACTGTATTAAATTTCAAAATATATACAGCTTCTTTATATAATAAAGTATGCTTAATGTTGTCCTTACCATAACCAGACTGACATATTTGCTCTAAAACAGTGCATTGTAGCCCTTCATTTTTACTTTGATGAAAATCCTTAAAATGCATAGCCACAGAACTTTCTTCTTTCTTATAGGTTCATAGGTTCATAGGTTCATACTAGGCTATCTGCCCAAGGGCATTTATAAGCCTAGCCCATAGTTATGTGGCTTTCGCCACCCCTTTAGTTTGAATAAAAACTATGCCTATCATTTTTCTGTGCCTCTGTCAAGCAGTGACACTGAAGTAATCCCTGGGGTATATCTGCGATCTCCCATCCATTGGTCAAGATTCCTCTTGAACAAGGCCAGCGAGGTGCTCTGCCTCACATGTACCGGGATTTTGTTCCACAGCATAGGGAGTCTCTGGGTGATGAATCTGTCCCTCCAGCACGTTCTATTTATAACCGTGTCAAGGTTTAAGTCTCCCGCCCTTGTGGTTCTTTTTGAGGTGAAGCATATTCATCAAATCTGGGTTTGACATGGCCTTATATGTCAGGCACAGGTCACCTCTGAGCAAGCGGTATGAGACTGAATAAAGCTGGAGTAATTTCAGTCGGGCAGCATAAGACATATTTTTGAGACCCTTTATCCTTTTGGTGAGGAACTTTTGGGGCCTTTCAAGCTGCATCAGGTGTCTGGTCAGATACATTCCGAATGGGGCATTGTACTCAATCATAGGTCTAATGAGTGATGAGTACAGGGGGACGATGACCTCCCTTGATCTAGATGTGAATCCCTTCATGATCAGGTGGGCGATATAGAAGGTTTTCCTAACTACTTTAGCAACATGAGTGTCAAACGAAAGACTACTGTCAACTTGGGTCCCCAGATCCCTGATGACTTTTTCTGTGCTCAGTGGATTGTCACCTATATGGTAGCTAGGGGTAACCTTGTTTTTCCCGAAGGGTATGACTATGCATTTTTGGCGTTTAACTTCAGGCCATGGCTCTGGCACCAGTTATCCGTTTCTGTGAGGCCCTTCTGGAGGATATCTGTGTCAGATGTGTTTTCGACTATGGCCCAGTTTGCAGTCATCTGCAAACTTTGTCAGCCATAACCCTCCTGTGTTTGCTTGTACTTCAGAAAAGTAGATGCCGAACAAGAGTGGACCCAGGACTGAGCCCTGTGGGACACCACTTGTGACAGGCTTTGAGTCTGACATGGCTCCAGCAACTCTGACCCTGTGGGTTCTGTCGCTAGCCAGTTTGCAACCCATCTTGTGATGTATGGGTTTACATTCTGCTGATGAGTTTTTCGATGATACCTGAGTGGGGTATTATGTCGAAGGCCTTTGCCAGGTCGAGGTAGGCTGCATGGACTGCCTTTCCCTCATCAATGGCCTTGGTGACTGTCTCAAAAGTCAACCAAGTTTAAGAGGCAGGATCTGCCTTTGACAAAGCCAAACTGGGTTGGATCCAAAGTCTGCAAGTTCCTTATGTCTTTATTTATGAGTTCCATTATGATCCTCTCCATGGCTTTGCAGATAAGGCTTGTCAAGCTAATGGGGCGGTAATTTCCAGGGTCTGTGGAGGCACCGCCCTTATGAAGTGGGACCACAGTCGCCGCGGCGCCACTCCTTGGGTACGTATCCTGAGGTGAGGCTAAGATTAAACAGCTGTCCTAACTGTGGGTTTAATTCCTCGTTGAGTTAATGAAGCACACAGCTGGGGACACCATCCGTCCCATGGATGCTGTGTTTTTGCCTTAGTGAGGGCAGTTCTCACCTGGGCGTTGGAGATGTTTGGGGCTACAATCCTCTGGAATAGATATCTCTCCTTTTGGGGAGGGGGGAGAAGTTTGCACTGAACCTGTCAGCCAGTATGTTAGCAATGTGTGTAGGTTCAGTAATTTTCACATCATTTTGAACTAATTCTGAGCATATCTGGGAGTTTCCTCCTAGGTTTCTAACATAGCTAAAGAAGGCCTTATGATTGTCTTTAGAGTCCTTGGCGATTTTTCTCTCAAAATTTGCCTTTGATGATTTTATGAGAGCTCTTAGTTTTTTACTTATAATGATCAAAGGTGTCTTACCTTTCAAGGATTAATAATATCTCTGGCATGTTCTAAAAGTCTAACTTTAAATGCCCTTTTGGTCTCTCCAATATAAATTTTTTCACAAGGGCATTTAAGTGCATATATCACCCCTTCAGAATTGCAATTGAAAACATTACATGTATTAAAACATACATTATTAATATGAGAAAAATAAGGCACTACAAAGCTGCAAGCTTTGCATTTGCCACATCTAAAAGTACCTTTCATAGATAAACTCTGATGCATATTAACTATAGGCATAGTAAACTTACTCCTAACTAAAAAATCTTTAATATTTTTTCCTCTTTTATAGGAAAATTTTAAATATACATTCAACCATGGAGACACACTGCTTAATAGACTAAAATACTTCCAGAAATAATTCACCATTTTCACCAATTCATCACTAAAACAGCCAAAAGTTGTAACAAAATACATAGTATCCTTTTGTCAATTGTTTATATCATTTGACTGTAACAAGTCTCTATTATGAACATTATTAATAGCCTTTTTATACCCATGTCCAAAAAAATGTTTGTAACTATTTTTTATTATGTCTTCACTATAACCCCTATATTCAAACATTTTCATTAATAAACTCAATTCCTTATTAAATATACTATCCCTATTACATAATCTAGAAATTCTTAAGATTTCACTATATGGTAAACCTTCTATTGTATGAAGAGGGTGACAACTCGTGCCATGTACATATTGTGTACCTCCTTCAAACTTCCTATTAACTGATGTAACTAATTCTTCACCATTCACAATATTTAACACAATATCAAGGAAAGAAATAGAAACACCTTTTCTGAACCCATCAAATTTCAATAAAAATCTATTATCATGTAAATCTAAAATAAATTGATCTACCAATGCTTCACCACCTTCCAACAAAAAAATTAAATCATCTACAAACCTATAATACTTAATAACATGCTTATGAAAAAAGAAATTCCTATATAAAAATTCAGACTCAAACAGGCCCATAGCAAGATTGGCATACATGGGGGCAAATGCTGCCCCCATGGCCGTCCCCTGTTTTTGTCGATACAAACAATCATGAAATTCAAAAATATTTTTAGTTAGAGAAAAATGAATAAGTTCAACAATATACTCAGTAACCGGAAAGTCACCTAGAAAAAATCTAATAGCCTCTATACCAAAAGAATGGTTAATATTGGTATAGAGACTTTTAACATCAAGAGTGACCCAATACATGCCTCTATTCCAATTAACATCCGTTATCTTGTCCAGAAAATCAAAAACATCAGAGATGTAGGAAGGCAAAGTCTTAACTTTGGTCAATAATGTGGCCTTCAACCTGTTTTAATCAACCTCTAACAGTAGCAAGGTGTGTGCCCTCCATTGTTTTACTGCTATGAGACATACAACTGGACAACTTTGCATCTTCCTATTGTCTCTAAACTGCTGTAGTACCCTTTTGTAAGCCACCTAATTACCTGTACTGATGGTGTTTATTATCTGTTATTCTCATACTTTCACTGATATTGAAAATGAATCTGTACCCACACTGGTACTGGTGCTGTTTCCAGTGCCATTCTCTTGAATTGAGCCCACTGTGAAAGCAACATAGTGTAAAATGTCCAATTATTCTTCATCTCACTCTTTTTGCTGATTGCTCCCTGCCTGACCCAAACATATGTTGTCCGATTTTGAGTTGGGAGTACCTTGTTTGCCTTCTCTTTGTATATCCAGGAAGAACTCCAACTATGTAATGGTAAATTAATGTCTGCATGTAATTACTGTTGGCCACGTACTGCTGAGCTTGCTTCCTCTTAAGTATCTCCCTCACCAATTTTTTTTAGGAATATGGCAACAGTTATCCTGAAAAAAATGCAGTGCAGTCTGAGGGTGTGCCAACACACAAGTAAGAGCTCTAAAAATTTAGATGTCTGAAGGCAAGAATACTCTTGTTACTTGATAGGTTCATTGGTGGTTACTAGTCTACTGACCCAGAGGTCTTTATAAGCCTAGCCGTGTGTACCCAATATAATTCTAAGAGCAATATTTAAAACTTGCCCCTATTTTTGGACCTTTGTCCCATTTTTATTTATGGCTTTGTCCAGATTTCTTGCTCGAAGAGGTTGAGAGGTATAATATTTATCACATATCCAGTATATACAAATTTGACAAGATATTCAAGAATGCCTTGAATTGCAAGTTAGTCAGTAAGACACAGCAAGGCTGTAGTTTTACAACCACATGAATATAAATTTAGATTACATATTGCATACATATTTATTTATTTATTTTACATCTGTTGACCAGACTAGTTTAACTGGATATATGTCCATTTTCAGTAGAGGCCCAGAGAGATAAGCTCTGTGAAAACAAAAACAAAATCATATATTCAAAAATTCATATATACAAAGCACATTGCAGGTACAGTACAGAGATAATCAAAGAGGGAAGAAATTCATAGCATAGTGCAAAAAATGCAGGTACAATACAAAATGCAGGTTCAATACATAATATAAAAAAGAAGGCAGCTTATTGTATAATTATATTAGTAAAAAAGTTGTCACAATAATAAGTTATGCACACAGGTGGGAAAATACAAGGAAATATAGAGACTATGTTTGCCTCAACTTTCAAATGGTAACCGGTGTAACTCTACTGCAGTCACATATTCAGGAAAAGAGTGAAAGTTCCAAACATTTTACCACAGTGCAGGGAAGAAAACGAAACTAAATTCAGTTGGATGGAATCAGCATTATACAGTCAGTTACTGTGTGATTCATGAAAGGTGTCAGCTAATGTGAAAATACTTTTAGCACAGTAACACAATTCAATTTCAAAGTTGTCTGACATGTTTTTATTGAAACATTATAAGATTTTATTCTTCTAGAATCTTAGGACATTTGCAACTCAGATGCAACTGCCCAAAGCAATGCTGTCCTGTGAAATGAGGGAAACTGTCTTGTAAATCTTATGTCTGCATTATTACATGTACTAGTAAGCAACACTATTACTGACTATATGAAAAATAATTACCAGTGAAAGGAAAAAAAGACATGTGACAACAAGCATGAAACAAAAACAAACAAAAGAAAATACAATTGCCAAAGTTGGGATAATCATAATCATTCCACTAAGTTTTACAAAATAAAAAAAAAAAGCAAATACTAAAGATGCAATTTCATTGCTGCAAAGGCTTCAGATCTGAGTGTGACTAGATAGATTGGCTGAGGCTAATCCAGTCAGTCATTCAGATAATCTAATAGCCTATGGGTAGGGGGAAGGAAAATACAAAAGAGCAAACGGTAAACTGTTAGCATTTCCTGTAATGACCATCCCCCACTGACATTTGTGAAATCTGATCTGCAGTATGCTAACACCTTCTCTGAAGATCTTGCATCTCTTTGAACATGTGACTTACACTGCACTAAAAAGTAAACAAAGTACTCCAGCAAGCAACTGATTTTAGAAACGAGATAGTGCCCCTTTAAGTGTGACTCTTCCAAAATCTCTAAAACTCCTGCAGTCAATAATTCTGAATCTAGGGATTTCAAAAATACAAACCTCCTAAAATTGCATAATGAGCCATCCAGATACACTTCTAACACCACCAGACCTGACACAGACACAGCTGATATTTGTAAAACATTGTTCTTTTCTAACATAAATAAGAACCTTGTTCTGGCCATTCCAAGTAGGGAAAATGTAATGAGAATGTTAAGAACAAACAACTGTGGTAGGCCATCAGTTTAAACAAACTGTAAAACAAGAGAAAAATGACTTTAAATCATTCAAGAGATCTAATATCCATCATATTAAATACAGCGACAAGAATATCAGTAAGGAACTAAAAACTACTATCGGGGCTGCTAAGGCAAATCATGAAATTAAATTAGATTCTGTAGGAAAGACAACCATAAATCCTTCTTTGACTACATTAGAAAATTAAGAAATAATACACAGCAGTGTTCTGAACCCATCCAAAAATGGCACCACACTCTCAGACCCAGTAGACATAGCAAAATATACTACCAGACACATTTAGTGAAACAACTATCTTAATTCCACAAATTTCCAAATCCCTTACACTTCCTAATATCACAAAGAAACATGTACTGAAGGTATTCTCTAAAATAAAAAATATTACTTTCATGTGACTTGATACATCTGCGGTGGTGGTGCTGTGGTAGCGTTGTCGCCTCACAGTAAGATGCTGTCTGGTTCGATTCTCAGATAGAGAGTCTTTTGCGTGGAGACATGCGTGAATGGGCATACCTTCGATGAAGGTTGTGCGTCAGGGCTGGTAACTCGGCATGTAAAAATCAACTACCAATCATTAGTGGACCGGAGTTCCGCTGTGGCGACCACTAACTGGGAAAAACCGAAAGACACAACAATAACAACAACAACTTTCATATGGCTTGATAATTTATGTGGATACTTCATAAATACACTCACCTTCAATTGTCTAACCTATGTTTAACTATAGGATTTATCCCCATCATATGGTGAACTGCAGTGGTAATGCCCCTACATAAGAGCAGCTATCAATGGCCATGAAAATTATAGGTCTATTAGCCTGACTAGTCTGATTAGCAAAGCCATGGAATACATTGTATATGATCACATACACTATAGCAAAAACTTTATCAGGCTAGATCCATATCAGGCTATCTTTGTCAAAGGGAAATCTTGACTACTCAATTTAATTAACTTTTTTTAGAAGGTCACACTGGCTGATAACAGTGGTCATTCTGTTCTTACATATTTCAGTCTGACCAAAGCACTGGATACTATACCTCATGTGGGTATCATAAATAGTGGCATAGATAGCCATCTGCTGAAATATAGAACAGACATAGTTAAGATGGTAGGTACATCTTCAGAAAATATGAAGGTAATTAGCAATATGCCCCAAAGCTCAGTACCACAGCCTGTACTTCCCAGCATCTGCTTCACTGATCTCCACACCAGAAATCAAGACCTCTGATTAACCAAGTGTGCTGATGACTGTAAACAGGGCATTATTACCAATTTTCTCTCTTATTGCCATTCATTACAGCAGTGAGAAACCTTTATAAACAAGTCATGCATGAGAAAAGGTTAAAATGAATTGTGAAAAATGTAGAATTCTTCCCATAGGTTCATAGGTCCTTAGGTATGTACTAGGCTAATGGCCCTGGAGTCTTTACAAGCCTAGCCCATAGAAGTGCCCTGGCATCGTGCCACCCGACATTAGTTGCTAGTGCCTCTATGAAGTAGAGCCACTAGAGTAATCCCCGGGGTGAACTTTCTATTTCCCATCCACTGATTAAGATTTCTCTTGAAGAGGGCCAGTGAGGTGCTCTGCTTGATATGTATGGGAAGTCTGTTCCAGAGCATGGGCAGTCTCTGGGTTATGAACCTGTCCCTCCAGCATGTTCTGTTGATTGTAGTATTGAGGTTGAGGTCTCTGGAGCATGTGGTGTGGAGGGATTGGGATTTCTTTAGCTTTAGCATTTCTACCAGACCTGGGTCAGACATGGCTTTGTAAGTCAAGCAGAGATCGCCTCTTAGTAGACAATATGAGACAGAGAATAGCTGGAGTTTTTTGAGTCTGTCAATCTATGACATGTGTTTAAGGCCTAGGATCCTCTTCATGAGGTACTTTTGTGGCCTTTCCAGCTGTTGCATGTGTCTAGTGAGGTACATGCCAAATGTGGCATTATACTCGATGACTGTCCTAATGAGGGAAGAGTAGAGAGAGAGAGATGGCGACCTCTTTCCTCCTGGATGCAAAACCCTTGGTAATGAGATGTGCCATATAGAAGGACATTCTGACCACAGTGGCAATGTGGTGGTTGAAGGAGTGGTTGCTGTCAACCTGTGTCCCCAGATCTCTTATAATGCCTTCAGTGTTCAGTGGGCTCCCATCAATGTCGTAGTTAGTGGGAACTGAGTTTTTTCCAAAGGGGATGACGACACATTTTTTGGCATTAAGCTTAAGGTCATGGTTTCAACACCAGTCATTGGTCTCAGTGAGGCCTTTCTGTAGGATGTCTGCATCACTTAGGGAGTTAATAATGGCTCCCAGCTTGCAGTCATCTGCGAACTTGGTCAGCCAGAGTCCATCCATGTTGACCTGGACCTCTGGGAAGTAGATGCCAAACAGGAAAGGCCCCAGGACTGATACCTGTGGGACTCCACTTGTGACTGGTTGGCAGTCTGACTTGGACCCTGCTACTTTCACACAGTGGGTTCTATTTGTGAGCCAATTAGCAACCCACCTAGTGATATAGGGGTTGATGTCTAATTTGGTGAGTTTATCAATAATTTCTGAGTGGGGAATGGTATCAAAGGCCTTGGGCAGATCGAGGTAGGCTGTATGAATTGCCTTGCCCTCATCCACAGCTGTGGTGACTGACTCAAAGAAGTCAACCAAGTTAAGCAGGCATGATCTACCTTTCACAAAATCAAACTGCATGGGATCTAGAGTTTGGAGGTTCTCTATATCCTTGCTAATTATGTCCATGATGATGCACTCCATAGCCTTACATATCAGACTCATCAGGCTAATGGGGCAATGATTCCCACGTTCTGTAGTTGCTACCCCTTTATGAAGAGAGATGACTGTAGCAGTGCTCCATTCAGTAGGGACAAAGCCTGAGGTGAGGCTGTGATTGAACAGGGCACATAGATGTGGTGCCAGTTCACTTTGTAGTTCATGTAGAACACCTCCATGGATATTGTTGGGTCCCATGGAAGCTGTATTCTTGGCCTTGAACAATGCAGCTTTAACCTTTGCTTAAGTAATGCTGGGTGACTGGCATTCCTCTGGTATTGAAATTGATCCTTTGTGAGGGGAGGGATAAAGCTGGCACTGAATCTGTCGGCCAGTATGTTGGCAATATCTGTTGGCTCAGTATAGGAGGTACCATTGTGCAGTAACTACACGTCCATACCTCTCAACTGTACAGATTTTCGCAGAATGTACAGATATTTGCCTCATATTTTTGGCCCGTTTTTTCATAAAATTGAGGTTTTCTGGCAAATTAGTAGCAAATCATTTAAGACTGAAGTTAGAAACTAATGGTATAAGTTTGAGTTTCAGACTTCATACCCTTCAGTATATTCATGCTAATGCAAAACCTGTTATTCTAGCGACTTTCTAAGTTTGTAAGAGCAATAATTAAATATTGCCCCTATTTTTGGACCTTTGTCCCATTTTTATTTATGGCTTTGTCCAGATTTCTTGCTCTAAGAGGTTGAGAGGTATGATATTTATCACATATCCAGTATATACAAATTTTACAAGATATTCAAGAATGCCTTGAATTGCAAGCTAGTCAGTAAGACACAGCAAGGCTGTGGTTTTACAACCACATGAATATAAATTTAGATTACATATTGCATACTTACTTATTTATTTTATTTATTTTACATTTGTTGACCGGACTAGTCTAACTGGATATATGTCCATTTTCAGTAGAGGCCCGGGGAGATAAGCTCTGTGAAAACAAAAACAAAATCATATATTCAAAAATTCATATATACAAAGCACATTGCAGGTACAGTACAGAGATAATCAAAGAGGGCAGAAATTCATAGCATAGTGCAAAAAATGCAGGTACAATACAAAATGCAGGTTCAATACATAATATAAAAAATAAGGCAGCTTATTGTATAATTATATTAGTAAAAAAGTTGTCACAATAAGTTATGCACACAGGTGGGAAAATATAAGGAAATATAGAGACTGTGTTTGCCTCAACTTTCAAATGGTAACCAGTGTAACTGTACTGCAGTCACATATTCAGGAAAAGAGTGAAAGTTCCAAATATTTTACCACAGTGCAGGGAAGAAAAAGAAACTAAATTCAGTTGGATGGAATCAGCATTATACAGATAGTTACTGTGTGATTCATGAAGGGTGTCATCTAATGTGAAAATACTTTTAGTACAGTAAGACAATTCAATTTCAAAGTTGTCTGACATGTTTTTATTGAAACATTATAAGATTTTATTCTTCTAGAATCTTAGGACATTTGCAAGTCAGATGCAATTGCCCAAAGCAATGCTGTCCTGTGAAATGAGGGAAACTGTCTTGTAAAAGTTATGTCTGCATTATTACATGTACTAGTAAGCAACACTATTACTGACTATATGAAAAATAATTGCCAGTGAAAGGAAAAAAAAAACGTGACAACAAGCATGAAACAAAAACAAACAAAAGAAAATACAATTGCCAAAGTTGGGATAATCATTCCACTAAGTTTTACAAAACAAACAAAAAAAAAAGCAAATACTAAAGATGCAATTTCATTGCTGCAAAGGCTTCAGATCTGAGTGTGACTAGATAAATTGAATGAGGCTAATCCAGTCAGTCATTCAGATAATCTAATAGCCTATGGGTAGGGGGAAGGAAAATACAAAAGAGCAAACTGTAAACTGTTAGCATTTCCTGTAATGACTATCCCCCACTGACATTTGTGAAATCTGATCTGCAGTATGCTAAAACCTTCTCTGAAGATCTTGCATCTCTTTGAACATGTGACTTACACTGCACTAAAAAAGTAAACAAAGTACTCCAGCAAGCAACTGATTTTAGAAACGAGATAGTGCCCCTTTAAGTGTGACTCTTACAAAATCTCTAAAACTCCTGCAGTCAATAATTCTGAATCTAGGGATTTCAAAAATACAAACCTCCTAAAATTGCATAATGAGCCATCCAGATACACTTCTAGCACCACCAGACCTGACACAGACAAAGCTGATATTTGTAAAACATTGTTCTTTTCTAACATAATTAAGTACCTTGATCTGGCCATTCCAAGAAGGGAAAATGTAATGAGAATGTTAAGAACAAACAACTGTGGTAGGCCATCAGTTTAAACAAACTGTAAAACAAGAGAAAAAAGGCTTTAAATCATTCAAGAGATCTAATATCCATCATATTAAATACAGCAACAAGAATATCAGTAAGGAACTAAAACTACTATTGGGGCTGCTAAGGCAAATCATGAAATTAAATTAGATTCTGTAGGAAAGGCAAACATAAATCCTTCTTTGACTACATTAGAAAATTAAGAAATAATACACAGCAGTGTTCTGAACTCATCCAAAATGGCACCACCCTCTCAGACCCAGTAGACATAGCAAAATATACTACCAGACACATTTAGTGAAACAACTATCTTAATTCCACAAATTCCCAAATCCCTTACACATCCTAATATCACAAAGAAACATGTACTGAAGGTATTCTCTAAAATAAAAAAAATATTACTTTCATGTGACTTGATACATCCGCGGTGGTGGTGCTGCGGTAGCGTTGTCGCCTCACAGTAAGATGCTGTCTGGTTCGATTCTCAGCTAGAGCGTCTTCTGCATGGAGACATGCGTGAATGGGCATACCTTTGTTGAAGGTTGTGCGTCAGGGCTGGTAACTCGGCATGTAAAAATCAACTACCAGTCATTAGCGGACCGGAGTTCTGCTGTGGCGACCCCTAACCGGGAAAAGCCGAAAGACACAGCAACAACAACAACTTTCATATGGCTTGATAATTTATGTGGATACTTCATAAATACACTCACCTTCAATTGTCTAACCTATGCTTAACTACAGGATTTATCCCCATTATATGTTGAACTGCAGTGGTAATGCCCCTACATAAGAGCAGCTATCAATGACCATGAAAATTATAGGTCTATTAGCCTGGCTAGTCTGATTAGCAAAGCCATGGAATACATTGTATATGATCACATGCACTATATCAAAAACTTTATCAGGCTAGATCTATATCAGGCTATCTTTGTCAAAGGGAAATCTTGACTACTCAATTTAATTAACATTTTTTAGAAGGTCACACTGGCTGATAACAGTGGTCATTATGTTCTTACATATTTCAGTCTGACCAAAGCACTGGATACTATACCTCATGTGGGTATCATAAACAAGCTAAATACCTTAAAGCAGATCCATAAATAGTGGCATAGATAGCCATCTGCTGAAATATAGAACAGACATAGTTAAGATGGTAGGTACATCTTCAGAAAATATGAAGGTAATTAGCGATATGCCCCAGAGCTCAATACCGCAGCCTGTACTTCCCAGCATCTGCTTCACTGATCTCCACACCAGGAATCAAGACCTCTGATTAACCAAGTGTGCTGATGACTGTAAACAGGGCATTATTGCCAATGTTCTCTCTTATTGCCATTCATTACAGCAGTGACAAACCTTTATAAACAAATCATGCATGAGAAAAGGTTAAAATGAATTGTGAAAAATGTAGCATTCTTCACATAGGTTCATAGGTCCTTAGGTATGTACTAGGCTAATGGCCCTGGAGTCTTTTAAAGCCTAGCCCATAGAAGTGCCCTGGCATCATGCCACCCGACATTAATTGCTAGTGCCTCTATGAAGTAGAGCCACTGGAGTAATCCCCGGGGTGAACTTTCTATTTCCCATCCACTGATCAAGATTTCTCTTGAAGAGGGCCAGTGAGGTGCTCTGCTTGACATGTATGGGAAGTCTATTCCAGAGCATGGGCAGTCTCTGGGTTATGAACCTGTCCCTCCAGCATGTTCTGTTGATTGTAGTATTGAGGTTGAGGTCTCTGGAGCATGTGGTGTGGAGGGATTGGGATTTCTTTAGCTTTAGCATTTCTACCAGACCTGGGTCAGACATGGCTTTGTAAGTCAAGCAGAGATCGCCTCTTAGTAGACAATATGAGACAGAGAATAGCTGGAGTTTTTTGAGTCTGTCCATCTATGACATGTGTTTAAGGCCTAGGATCCTCTTCATGAGGTACTTTTGTGGCCTTTCCAGCTGTTGCATGTGTCTAGTGAGGTACATGCCAAATGCGGCATTATACTCGATGACTGTCCTAATGAGGGAATAGTAGAGAGAGATGGCGACCTCTTTCCTCCTGGATGCAAAACCCTTGGTAATGAGATGTGCCATATAGAAGGACATTCTGACCACAGTGGCAATGTGGTGGTTGAAGGAGTGGTTGCTGTCAACCTGTGTCCCCAGATCTCTTATAACGCCTTCAGTGTTCAGTGGGCTCCCATCAATGTGGTAGTTAGTGGGAACTGAGTTTTTTCCAAAGGGGATGACGACACATTTTTTGGCATTAAGCTTAAGGTCATGGTTTCAACACCAGTCATTGATCTTCGTGAGGCCTTTCTGTAGGATGTCTGCATCACTTAGGGAGTTAATAATGGCTCCCAGCTTGCAGTCATCTGCAAACTTGGTAAGCCAGAGTCCATCCATGTTGACCTGGACTTCTGGGAAGTATATGCCAAACAGGAGAGGACCCAGGACTGATCCCTGTGGGACTCCACTCATGACTGGTCGGCAGTCTGACTTGGACCCTGCTACTTTCACACAGTGGGTTCTATTTGTGAGCCAATTAGCAACCCACCTAGTGATACAGGGGTTGATGTCTAGTTTGGTGAGTTTATCAATAATTTCTGAGTGGGGAATGGTATCAAAGGCCTTGGCCAGATCGAGGTAGGCTGTATGAATTGCCTTGCCCTCATCCACAGCTGTGGTGACTGACTCAAAGAAGTCAACCAAGTTGACTAGGCATGATCTACCTTTCGCAAAATCAAACTGCATGGGATCTAGAGTTTGGAGGTTCTCTATATCCTTGCTAATTAGGTCCATGATGATGCACTCCATAGCCTTACATATCAGACTCATCAGGCTAATGGGGCAATGATTCCCACGTTCTGTAGTTGCTACCCCTTTATGAAGAGAGATGACTGTAGCAGTGCACCATTCAGTAGGGACAAAGCCTGAGGTGAGGCTGTGATTGAACAGGGCACATAGATGTGGTGCCAGTTCACTTTGTAGTTCATGAACACATCCATGGATATTGTTGGGTCCCATGGAAGCTGTATTCTTGGCCTTGAACAATGCAGCTTTAACCTTTGCTTAAGTAATGCTGGGTGACTGGCATTCCTCTGGTATTGAAATTGATCCTTTATGGGGGGAAGGATAATGCTGGCACTGAATCTGTCGGCCAGTATGTTGGCAATATCTGTTGACTCAGTATAGGAAGTACCATTGTGCAGTAACTCAGAGCAAACCTGGGTGTTGCCGTGGAGATTTTTGATATAAATGTAGAAGGCTTTGTGGTTAATTTTAGTGTCTGTCACAATTCTGCCTTCATAGCTGGCTTTAGACGTTTTTTGATGAGGGATCCCAACTTTTTGTTGAGGCTAATAAGGGAGTTTTTCCAGTCTTGGGACGTCACCTTTTTCTGCAACCGTTTCCTCCTTCTGTTGCAGAGTTTATTAATGGCAGGGGACCACCAGATTGGCTTCCTTTTTTTGGTGGAGAATGTCTTCGTTCTGTTGGGTATGGCTAGTTCCATGCATTTATGTACGTGTTCGTATTGTGCATTGATGTATGAGTCGGCAGTCATGCATCTATTTTCCATTGACATGGGTGCCATGACGTTAGCCACCTATGTTTTTATGAGCCCAAAGTCACCTTTGGAGAAATTTTTCATGGTGGTTATCTTTGCAGGGGGGTGGGGGGTGGATTTCCATGGTAATTAGTTTGTGGTCGGATCTAACCAGAGAGGAACTGACTATTGGTGTAGAGCAACAGTTGCCCAAGCTAGTAATAACCAGGTCAAGGATGTTGCTTCCTCTTGTGAGGATAAGAATGAGCTGGTCCAGAGCATTAGAACTGATGAATTCTAGGAAGCAATGGGCCAGTGTATTGGTGCATGATTAGTTTTCCCTGTTGATGGAGGGGTAGTTGAAGTTGGGTCTATATTACATTATCTAAGTTTCAGAACTTTGAATTCAGATAGCCTAGGAACCTATGAAACTATATCGAAAAGGGCATGAAACTTTGAAAATGTAACAAAAAAAAAATAAAAACATAAAAAAGAAAAGTAACTGCTGTAAGCAGGGGGGCATGCCCCCCTGCACCCCCCATGTGTCGGGCTGCACCTCCCACACCCCCGCTACTTAAATATACCAGCTCCGAGATCGCACTTAACAGAGTTAAGCACAGGAAAGGGAAGGTTTCCCTTTCCTACACTGTAGTGCGATCTTGGAGTTGGCATATTTAAGTAGGGAGGGGTGTGGGGGGCCCCCCTTCTTACATCAGTTAGTTTTGTATTTTTTTTTTTTATTTATTTTTTTTTTACATTTTCATAGTTTCAGTACTTCGATCATATGGTGTTGACCATATGGTGTTCAAAGTTCTGGAACTTCGATGATGTGATATAGACCCATTGAAGTCACCTAGTATGAGAGTGTTGGGTTGGACCCTAATAGTTTTCAGGGTGCTTAGGAACATGATCGAGGACATATAGCAGGCCACGACCTGAATCGCTGTCTTACCCAGTGTTAGTTGTACCTGAAGTATCTCAGATGCGTTATGCTGGGCTATTAGTCTTGAGGTGTGCATATCCTTTATGAATATGGAGACACTACCGCCATTGGACTTTCGGTCTATGTTCAAGGGCCGAAAGGTGTGGAATGAGTTATAGCCTGGTTGTGCAAGGGTACTTTCTGCTGCTTTAAACCAGGTCTCCATTGCAGCACAAATGTTGATGTTCTCCATTTTGAGGAGTGCTTCGAACAAGTGCATGTTCAGATTTAGACTTCTAGCATTGAGCAACATGACCCTCCGACTGCATTTATTTATAGCTGTTATTGTGGTCATTTGGTCTTTGGAACATCGACTAAAAAGACACTATAGAGATGGCAAGAGCCTTAGCCAGTATCTGGAAACCCAGGGGTGACAGATGCAGGCCATCTCTGGCAAAGCATCGAGGTCTGTCAGTCATGTCATCCCAAGCAGACAGATACTGGATCCCCTTAGAATGACACCAGAAACTTAGCCAATTGTTGAAGTTAGTCATTTTCTGCTTATACTGTGGTATCATTCTGGGCAATCGTAGGATGCTGCTCAGGGATAGGGTCATACCTGCCTGGGCCACATAATCGGAGAGCTTCTCCATGTGTCTTTTCACGTAGTCCAAGGAAGTGCATCTCAGGTCATTCACACCCACATGGACAGTGACAGAGTCATACTTGTAGTTGTTGTGGAGTGACCTGAGTGCGTGTGTTATGTGTCAGATTCTGGCACCTGATAGGCAACTGACTGTTACCTTCTCCTTATTCAGCCTAGTGAGTGGGACATCAGTGTGCCTCACTATTGAGTCACCTATGATTATTGTATTGGGCAAGCTGATTTGCCTTAGGGGCTTAGGTTGAGGGGCACACTGCGTAGGTGAACTATGTGTCTTACGGTTTGTGCTGTGTTGTGGTGGTTGAGTGCGTTTCTGCCTAGGAGGCCTCTGCTTTTTGGGTAGATTTCTATTGAAAGCCTCCACAAAGGTGGGTGTGTGGCTTGTGTTTTTATATGAGAGCTGTGATGGTGGGTGTTCTGGAGGGCTATGTGTTGCATGGTGTGGTGCAGTTGTTGACCTTCTCCTCTTGACCAGCTATTCCGGTCTTGGCTTGAAACAGCATGGCTTCCACTTTGGATATATAAGTGCATCTCTCATAATTCTGAGTGTTAGGATGTAGGAGGAGAGGGTTGTCTGTGTACATGAGGCCATTACTACATTGTCTCAGAATGCCCAAGTTCACCAGGTTAATAGGAGAAAGCACAGGGAACTGACCTTTAGACATGCCAGGAGAGATGGTTATTATTACTAAGTACTGGAGCTGTTTCCTTATATATTCCTTTTACAGGAAAAATTCCACTCAAGGTGTCTGTGTCTGTACAGAGTACTGCCAAACACTTAAGGAAAAACTAATATGTAGACTGTGAAAATTTAAGGATGAAGTATTTATGCGGATATTCTGAAGTTAGAAAGAAATCAAGCAGTACTTACTGAAAAATAAAGAATTAGCTTGTCAAGAATGATGAAAAGAGGGGAGTTGCATGAATGGCTACTGGTTGGCTACTACTAATGCTGGTCTCAGCACAGGTTTTTCTGTTGGGATATAATACTCCTTAGTTCCTTCTCTCACCAGAAGCAAAATGTTAGCACCAATCCCAAAAAGAGAAGCAGGCCATGGTCTTGTCCCAGATGATGCAAGGGTCTGCAGGCTTGTAGCCTTTTCTTTTTCTGGTAGATGCCTCGAATATCAACCAGACCAATCAGGTACGTTAAGCACAGATACTCACTCTCCAACCAGAAAAAGTCAGGAATCTATGCACTCTGCTCCTACTCTCACCAGGATCAGAATATAAGCACAGATTCCAAGCTGTCACCTATAAAGCAGTTATTAAGCTTTCTGGTCATCAGCAGTCTCAAGGAAATGATGTAACTGCACTCCTTCTATCCTTCTATCACCAGGAGAAAACAGAAGCACTAATCCCAAGATGACTACTGAGAGGCAGAATGTGGGCTCTCCAATAACTGGTGGTCTTGCAAGAGATGCTTAAAGGTAAGATAAAAAAAATGATTTTATCCTAAACACTGCAGTGTGCACTAGAGGAGTTAGATGTGAAAGTAGGTAACTTATGTTTTACCTGTCTAAAAAGTTAAGTTTTAGTGGAAAATCACTATTTTTAAAACAGCAAGATAGATTGAAAGGGAGTGATCACTTTTGTTAATAGTTAAAGGGGAGAGATTTCACAAAATGATAATTTTGTGCTTACACCAGCCAGTAAAATCAGAGAGTAAATCAGAGGGACAGGCAACTAGAAAGACAGTGGTGTTTAAGAACACAACAGTAACCGGTTGGGGGGGTGGGAAAAATTTCTGTCTGACTCAAAAGAGACAGAGCCGTGGTCTCTTTTCAAGTTTTAATATGTAGTTAAAAGCAGAATACAAGTAAAACAGTGTGAAGAAAACAAATCACAGTATAGAAAACAGAAAAAGGCAATAAAGTAATACAGAATACAACAAATAAAAAGCAAACTAAACTTTCCCTCACAGCAAACTATAGCAGAAGCTGGGTGAGCCTTTCCAGTAAAGCGACTCTCTTAATGTACAGTATAGCTAATACATTACTCCAAAAATTCTTATGTAGTCAGAGATCACAGAACCTGTGTTGATAATTTCATTTTCTTCATCACCAGGTAACAGCAGTATGCAGAAAATCCTTTTATGTACAACTAATATCTAAAGGCTTATTAACCAGGTCAAAAGAAGCTATCATCGCTCTTTATGCCACTCCAATTAAACCAATAATTCAGTACAATAGCCCCTTGAGGATGTACCTTTTCAGATATATTAAGCAAATGGAAAGGCCAAAGTGTTCCTAACAAAGAATGTTCTTGGCCTAAAGTCCTTGCAATATGAGGAAAGATTTGAAGTGCTATCCCTTTACTCCATTTCTTATAGTTTCGTGACATTAAGGACCTCGCCCTCATTGATCTTCTATTTCTTTGTAAGTCAAACATAGATAGAAATTTTAACTAGCACATAAATAAAATGCAGTGTGTAAAGACAGATTTATTTCTAAGTGCCTTCCCTACCTCTACAGCAAACCTCATCTGCAAATTAAACAGAGTGGCACTCTAATATGCTTCAAACTAAACCTGGATAATTGGATGGGTACCCATAAATTTACTCTGAGAATAACCTGCTTTGCTCTTCCTAGAAAGGGGGGGGGGTGCAGCATGAGTGTGGCCATTGGCAAGATGTAAAGGATATTTTGACCCAACTTCCTTGTAAATCTTATAACCCTAATAGCCTCTGATCAGCTTCCTGATTTAGACCATATTGTAAACTATTAAACATACATTCTCCTTGAATTTACAAACACATCTTGCACTTAATTGTGTTTTTCATTACTGAAGTTCCAGAAAGTTCAAGCAATTTTCATGCACTTAATTTTATTTTGCTGAGTTTTAAAACAAAATGAGTGCAGCTTGCAGTACTACAATGTAGCTTCAGAAAATGAACAAGTGCAAAAAGAGAAAAAAAATTCAGAAAAATGTATTTATTATTTGACATTTGTTTACCGGGAAGGTCCGACTGGGTAGGAGCACATTTCCAGTGGAGACCATGGGAGAAAAGCTCCAGAGTACACATTAAATAAAATTACAAATCAACATTGGTTACAAATACTAAGATAATAACACAAGATTGCAGTTTGTGGTATATAGTAAAAATAAACAATATAAATAGGATATTCAATACACATAAAAAAGTATCATATCAATTTGTGAATTTAATAAAAAGGGAGCAATAAGATGAACACACATTATATACAAGGTACAAGAGAAAGTGCTAATATGTATGTAACATATTAATGCATGAAGAATATATGACATAATAAGTTGAGACACACTAAATACACTTTCTGGCTAGAGTATTTTGTAGTAAAAACATACATGTAGAAAAAAATCAAGCCCAAATGTCATATACATATACATATATATATATATATATATATATTTATTAGGCACTACATGAACCAGTTGGTTTACTTGTTTGCATTTTTTTTGGGTCTGCACGTTCACATGCTAAGCGTTTTTTTTTTTGTTCTTGAAATTATTAGTATCTGTCTCATACTTTGTGCATACTAAAGCAAGCATGTTTTATCAGCTGGTATAATTAATTAACATTCAAACTAAACTCAATATATGCAACATTGAAAATCACATGACAAAATTAATTGAATAATGCAACCCAAATAGTTATTTGATTGCACTTTTCCCCCCTAAGTAATGGAGTCAATGAAAATATTTTATTCATCCTGGGGTAGGGGTTGGGGACATGAGCTGCTAGATTATTTTGTAGCATAGCTTCTTCAAAACATTTACTGATTAACCATGACCCAGTGGTGAAGGCAGAAAAACAAACCATTTTGAATGGTGGGCTAGTCCATTACAAGAAGCGCGCACACACACACACACACACACACACACACACACACACACACGCACACACGCACGCACGCGAACACATTCTGGACTCATAGAGGGTGCTAAGAGTGCTATGGTTTCCCATCAGTACATATGTTGAGAATTAATCAGTTAAATCTTAAACAGGGTTGAATAAAGATGTCCCATATTACAAATGCATCTACAGATCACACTTGCAGTTAAACTCTTTTGTCTTTGTAGACATTTTTGTTTGTGAAAGCAATTAGCCTGGAAGTGTGAAATGTAGGCATTGTGGCAATTAGTGGTTAATTAATTGAAACTTCTGCACTTAGTTGAAGAAATGCTGAAAGAGTCTAAACCTCCCACTTGTAACAATAAAACATGACAATCTTCCGGAGTTGTCTGAAACAGTAAAATAAGTATCAATTTATTGTGACTCAGTAATTAATACCTTGTTAACACACAATGAATGTAATACAAAAATATATTATACATTAAAGAAATTAAAAAATTCCATTTGTAATTTTTATCTGAAAATGTGATCTTTATTGGTTTCTCAGAATGAAAATATTGGATAACTGCATTATGTAATAACAGCAAACAGATAATTTTAGTTGTTGCTAGTGTCACTCATTAGCTTTTGATTTAAGCAGTTTATTTTTCTTGGTAGTCTTCATTAATATGAAGACCTCTGCAAAGCAAAATAAACGCCAGCAAATATCAGAATGGGGTCTCATTTTAGAACACATTTTGTGTTTTTCATTCTTGTCTGCTTCTTCATTTGAGGTTACAGTAAACAGATTGGCCATATATAAAATGGTCAAACTGTATTGGATCCCACTAACTCACATGAACTCCAGACATAGCACTGGAGAGACATACATTCTAACATTATGTTTGTACTTACTGCATGCTATATGGTGACATGGCTGTGAGACATAAGATATGACACCATGTTCTTACTGTGTACTGCATGCTGACAAAACTGTGAGATATAATAAAATCTCACACCATGTTCTTACTCACTGTGCACTGCATGCTAACAGAACTGTGTGACTTAACATCTGACAGGATGTTTATATTCACTGCACACTGCATGCCGACCAAGCTGTAAGGCATAAGATCCAATAACATGCCTGTACTCACTGTGTGCTGTATGATTTCTGAACCTGTGCATGTATTTGATTTGGACCAAACTGTTCATCATGGGTGAGGTCATTGCTTTATAGTTAATAAAATAATGAAATTCCATTCTCATTTGCTGAAGTTCTTGGAGTTATACTGGTGACTGTCACTCTGGTTTCCAAACAACAGAATCCATGGAATCTCAAACACTAGCTCCATACCGAAGTCCAAGAATAACTTTGGAAATTGTACAGCTGCATAGGTCAATTAGGACATCAGTTCCAGAATGTAAATCAGCTTCACTGGACTGCAACACCTTGAAATTCTATACAAGTATAGGATGACTAAAAAGGGTCCAGTGACCAGTCCTCTTACATCAATATCAAATTGGAATAAAAAACAAAGACTCAGATTTGCCCATGTTAAGTCCCTTGGTTGTTATGGTGCAGGACAGCTCCATTTTTAGGTCAGAATTGGTATTACAGGCATACTTTGGTGTACTGACCAAATGACTGCAGTGCTAGTTCTGGCATGGAGGTGAAGCTTTATTGTAGGCTGTGAATAGGCTGGATGGTAGCCAAGCACTCATTGCATATACGTGTGATCATTTTTTGCTGTAAGTTGTCCTTACTAGATGTTCCCAGGGGGATTACATCTGAAGGTCTTCATCAAATTGATAATAAAAATAGAGGATTGATTTATAATGATTGCTGCTAATCAATTGTATACTATCATTATCACTTTTTCTGTATATGATGGACTATGTAATCATTTTTTTTTTGTTATATATTTCAACTGTTCTGGTGGACTGTTTTGTATATATATATATATATATATATATATATATATATATATTTTTTTTTTTTTTTTCTTTTTCTTTGTAATGACTGGCCTCTACTGAAAATGGACATATATCCAGTTAGACTAGCCCAGTCAACAAATGTTAAATAAAAATAAATAAAAAAAATAAATGACATGGAGGAACAACAAATTCTGAACATCGTTGACACCCCACTCCATTTGATTTGCCTAAACAACCGGCTAATGTGGGTAGCTAGTAGTTTCTACAGACACAATCAAAATGAACCACTAAGGGGTGAAATGATAAGAAAACATAATTCTGGAAGCCCAATAAAACCAGCAGTAATATATGTCTTATTCTGAAGGTGGCATTTGTGTATTTTTTGAGTTCCAGTCCTAAAACTAGAATTTGCTTATAGTCCTCTATGAGTGGTTCAAGTAATGATAGTCATAGGACTGACTAAGCAGCACATCAGATGTATTTCCTCATGATAGTGCATCTTGTGCAAAGCTGTTTTATACTTTCTTAGGGACAGCTTTTTTCACTCAGAAGTTATCACCAGTGATGTTCTTGTTTATTATAGCTGTTATAACACCGAGCACTGAGTTGCACTGTTTAACATTAAAATCAAGAGTCCTAACATTTCCTTTTTAGAGGCAAATTAATATTGCTTATCATTGAGTACAATGTCCCCTTTGGCATGCACCTAACAGGATGCTTGCAACAGCTGAAATCCCTACAAAGGTTTCTCACCGGGAGAATTCAGGGCATGAATACTCTTTGGAACACTGATTGCCTAAAGGCTGTCTCTGTATTCAGTCTCCAACAGGCTGCTGACAGGGAAATTTTGCTTGGCTTACAGGTCTTCCTCAGAACCAGCCCTGATGGATCTGTTGCATGTGCACAAAACAAACAGCACCAGAATGATTAGTTCAGGGATCTGAACTTCACTTGTGACATAAACAGAACATGCTGGTGAGATAGATATGCATTCCAAAGGATCCTTGTGCTACAGAACTGGCTTCTTATCCATGTAAAACAGAGTTCATCACTTACCCTATTCTAACAGAAGCTTCAGAAATGGATGGGAAATCATACATTTAACCCCAGTTTGGCTCTCATGTCCATTATGAACAGAGGGCATCAATAAGAAAAGTATTATCCTAACACCCCCCGCAATTACCCTCGGTACCCCTTCTGCAATTACCTTAGGTACCACCTACTAACATGCCCCCTTCTATATAGGCCCCCATGATACTCAGGATCTAAATGTGTTTGGGGTGCAGGGCTAGGCTTGTACTGGCCCGAGTGGTCCTTAGCCTAGTAACAACCTATGAACCTAAAAAAAAGAACTGAAATTGCAATGATACAAAAAATACAGATTACAAGCAGACACACACACACACACACACACACACACACACACACACACACACACACACACACACACACACACACACACACACACGATATTTCAATGCTATGGGAAGGGTAGATGACTTATAGGAACGTTTGCATCATCTCAAGAATAACAAGGAACTTTGAGATGCTAATGTTGACTGCCCAAGATTCTTTTTGCTTTCTGTGAGGCACTCACTTGGGTTAATTAGTCAACAGATGGCATTTTGGTGGAAGTTAGCTTTAATGTTGCTCCCTATAGCTATTAGGATAGGTCTAATTCCCACTTAGAATTTCAAACCAAAATCCCAAAAGAGGTTGTTACAGTTTACAGGAGAGACAGGATTACAGGATATATTGAGTGGAGTTACAACCAACTACCAAGTGAGTCTGGATATACAGTTTAGTTATATCTGAACATTGTAGGTATCACAAGAGAAAGTTATCAATAATAGTTGTATAGGTACTGAAATCTCTGGAAGCACAGACCATGAAATAGTACACATCATTCAATCTCCTGTAGGAAAGAATACTTGTAAAAAGTGTGGTTAAAGGATCTTTTAATTTTGTTAGACGATGCTAATGATGTCAAAGATTTGCCTGTAAAAGGTCTTCAGCTTTGGAATTATAACCCTGCAAACATTTGCCTCCTTGGTAGTGGTAGGAAAGTTTCAAAAATATGGCAGTAGCCTGTGTAAAGTTGCAGGTTAAGATAGATAGGCACATAAAAGGAAAGATTTAAATGCA
Source organism: Protopterus annectens (assembly GCF_019279795.1). Classification (NCBI taxonomy): domain Eukaryota; kingdom Metazoa; phylum Chordata; order Ceratodontiformes; family Protopteridae; genus Protopterus; species Protopterus annectens. The sequence goes on along the minus strand of NC_056729.1, from coordinate 252,756,882 downwards.
GTGATCAGTTCAGAGCCTATAAAACTGCCCCAAACAAAATGGATTAGGAAAAGCTGAGGACAGAAAGTTTGCATAGAACAGCAGCGGCAACCATCTGTAGCTGAGCACTAGGTAACTGAGAAGGGCAAGTATTGGTCTGGAGATTTAAACATCAAAAACACCAATATAAATAACTTCAGTTCAAATAAGGGGCAAAGATAAAGTCACTAAATGCACTGACATTAAACAAGGTGTTTCTTTTTTCATAAGCAGCTTTATGCACGATAGTAAATACCACTATAGAGTGAATAAAATGATACATTCCTTTTTTAAATCTGTCCATTTAGAGTTGTATCATTTGTGTGCAGTATGCTGAAAGCTCACTTCTCAGAATGTGAAGCAGAAAGGGCTATAAGAGAATTCCTAAAAGTAAAAACATTAGGTCTTGATGGCCCTAGCGTCAGATTTTATCTCATTTTTAAGAAGGAGATTTTGCCTGCATTAGCAGGGGGTTTTAAGAGAAATAAAAGAAAGAGTACGCTCTGATCAGATTCTCCCAGTAATCTCACTACAGCATTATTTTCAAAGCTACAGGAGGACCCTTTCCAGTTTAATAATTATCATCTAATTTCTCTAATGAACTTGGATGTAAAATATTTGTTAGGACTTTGGTTTACTGGCTGGAGGTAATGCTGCCTAGAAAAATATCACCTGAGTAAAATGGCTTTATTCAAGATACAAATTGTGCTGACCATGTTAGGGTTAATTCATTGTAAATAAGTGGGGCTAAATCCAATACTAGCAACTTTTATAAAATTTGAAAATGCTTTTGACTGCTTTAGTTGGCAACATTTGTGAAAGGTCTTAGAAAAAAGTATGTATTCTTTCAAAAATGATAAGAGCAGAGTATTCCAGTCACTCTGTTGTAACCCCATGAAAAAATGTTAAAAATGAGTTCATTCCCGTCCACTGAACTACTTAGGGGGACATATCAGGGATGTCTGTTATCTCCAGCATAATTTTTACTGGAGCCACTGATGTGCTGCATATGTGGCAGTACAGCTGGTTGGCCATGTTGGTGTACTCAGGTACCGACATCAAATGTACGTTGCTTACTCAAAATAAATGACATAAATAAGGACCTGCTTATCTTTAAGCAAATGAGAGGTGATTTTCCAGGATAGTTAGGGCTCCAACTCAGCTTTTTTTTTCAAAATACAAGAGTTTCCAAATAATAGAGTAGTGAAAGCCTTTGAATGAAGGCATAAAGACAAAATGCAAAAATCCCAGAGGGCAAGTCACAGAAACAGCAAGGAGAAATGACATAATTAAAGCATGATATGTCACTCTAGCAAAATGTTTTTGGATAAAGAGTTGACTTAGCTGTTCAGGAATTTGGGAACTTATACGAACAGTGACCTAACTTTTGACCTACATGTTTATTGTTGCAAGAAAGTCCTTCTATATTGCACAGCTTATAAACAAAAGGATTGCATATAGAACTATGGATGTCGTTGTCCCCCTTTACTCAGTCCTCATTAAGCCATTCATTGAATATAATACCTCTTTTGGCATGTATCTGTCCAAACACATGCATTAGCTGGAATTCTCACAGAGAGACACCTTCTTAAAGGATACAAGACCTAAACAACATGTCTTACATGGACTGACTCAAAACCCTGTCACTATGTTCAGTATCCTACAGACTGCCAAGATGTGACCTGTGTCTGGCATACAAGGCATTCTCTGACCCAATACTGATGGATTTACTGCACATCAGCAAGTTACATGTCATCAGAAATATTTGATCTAACCAAATTCTGGAACATCAACAGAATGGTGTGGAGGAGCAGGTATAGCTGTCAGAGGATAACACTGCTGTGAAACAGACTCCCCACTTACATAAAACAAAGTTCATCCCTGAATATTTTCAAGTACAACTTAGACCTATAGATGAGAAACAGAACATTTACCCCAGGACTATCCCCTGTACCATTAATGGACAGAGTCAGCTCCTAAATGCTTTATCCCATGCAGGGGTCCCCTCAAATGATGGTATGATTCCAATTATTTTCATTAGGGGTAATATACAATTATCAACCAAGGGATAGGTAATGTAAATCTATAGCCAAACGAATAGGTTATTTTGAGCACAAAAAGGACATTGGTTAGGCTTAAAATGACCTGCAAGGGCAGCTAGCCAATTACTTACCTATGAACTTAGGAGCCAATGACTAATGTTTGTAAAACAACTTTGCTCCTCAGACAAAAGCATCACACAGAAGCATAGAACTAACACCAGCTTAAAAACAACAACAAAAACAAATCTCATCAGGAATCACACAATCAGCTTTGCATCAAGGAGTGAAAGAAATTGCATACTTTAAGCTATATAGCACAACAAAACAAATTACTGAAATTTCTACATAGCAGCTAAACAGCATGGCAATGTTATACACACAGAAATATTCTTAAAACATATTTCTAACATTTATGTAAGAATGTCTAATTCAGTTTAACTTGCCATTTAATTTCTGCCTATAGTGAATAATTCCTATAATCAGCCCCCTCCCCAGTACTTAGAATAACAAACTGTAGTAGAGTAGATTTTAAACTCAAAGTTTGTTAGCTTGTTCTGCGTATTTAACAAATGTACTCCTCATATATAAGAGATGATACAGAATTTATTAATATAATTTTTAAGATATATATATATATATATATATATATATATATATATATATATATATATATATATATATATATATATATAGCACACTTCTGGAAAACCTAATACTTAATTCTTGGATATTTAAAAGTCCTTATCAATATTTGAGTGTGAAACATTCAGCCAGATGTAATAAAGCCTACATGGTCTGTTTGCAGTGTGTGTGTGTGAAGCATGGTGCAACACACACACTGTAGCAGACTATTTTGTATTCAGTTAGTGGCTCTACACAGTGTGTAGAGCTATGTAGAGCCGTGCAAAGAAGGTAAACACCATGGCATGCTAATTACAGCATAAACAGCTGAATCGTATGCCAATCATCTAATCCAAGATGGAAGAGCTATTCAACAAGCCATAAAGCAACTGTGTAGACTCAGTGCTGTTTTTTTCTGTTAATTCCAAAATCTATTGGAATACAGTCATAGAAAGGAGTCTACACAACAACAATGTTAGGGGCTGCTGTTGCTTTAATTCATGTGTATGTGCAACAGGCTGAAGTCTATGTTGCTGCTGCTGCTAATAGACCAAGGTGAAGAAGAAGAGTTTTCAGACCCTGTTTAACTTATCATAATCTACATGGCATGGAGTGCTACAGGGTAGATAGAGATACAAACAGAAACTCTGCAACCTCTGTAGTACTCAACTCAGAGCCAGGGAAAACCGAGAGGAGCCCATACCAGTGGAGACAAAGGTATGTATAGTACCTAGAATTTTAGCTACAGGTACTTTTCAGAGACCAAGAGGGAACATGCTGTGGGTGTCACAGGCATCAGCATCCAGGATCATCCATCAGTTCCTGAAAGCTATGCTCCAACATGCCAGTGACCACATATATTTTCTGCATACTCCCAAGGACAGGGCCAGAAATATGCAGGAGTTAAACCCTGAAGCACACTACACTGAAGTACTGGGTGCCATACATTGTATGCAAATAGAAATTAAAGCACCACCCAGGGAACAGAGAAGGCTCTATATAAATAGAAAGGGCTTCCACTCTATTAACTGCCAAGTCATGTGTAATGCCAAGGGAATCACCTTGAACATGTTTCCAGGAAACCCAGGCAGTTACCATGGCTCACATATCTGGCACACTTCCCAACTGTATCAGATGTTCACTAAGGGGTTTATCCCATGGGTGATTTACTGCAGGATGCAGGTTATGCACTGGAACCATGGCTGATGACACCCATCAGAAATGCACACACACCTGCTGAAGAATGCCATAATGAAGCACATGCTCAAACCAGAAATATCATAGAGCATGTGTTTGAGCTGATAAAGTCACTGTTTCAAAGCCTAGATACATATGGGGAAGCCTGGCAGTACAATCCATGTTCAGGTACTAAAATATTCACTGTATGTGCCATGCTACACAACATCATCCTGAGAAAACAGCTTCAGCAGGATCTACAGGAGAAAGGGGCACACATCTCACCACCAATGACAAGGTCACCACAGCCACACATAGGTGAGAAGTCAGAGGGGGAACCAGCAGCTGCTGTGGGTGTAGACAGACATAGGTGTGCTCAGCATGCCCTTGCATTGGCTAAGAGATAATGCATAGCACAATCATTCACCTTCTAAGGCACTAAAACCTTCCTTCTATGCACATACATATAGTAATATTGATGCTTGGCAATACTCACAACGTTTACCTACCCATGTAATGACTGTGTACTGCTTGCATCAGACAGAGTCAGCCCTGAACTAAAACTGCTGCAACTGCTAGATTTACAAGGTAAGTCTTGAAGCTAGAGTGTATTGTGTAATAATATGAATGACTGGCATATCCTTCTATGTTGTTACTTGGTAGTGCAAACAAATAAAATGTGGGTGATTTGTACAGAAATTACCTTAATATGTGACAGCAGAGACTTATATGACTTATATGTGCCCATTATTAAGTAGTAGGCCTCATGCATCAAAGATTCACACAGTCATACCTCTCAAAAGTACTGATGGTCACCAAATGCCCTCAGTTTTGCACCATACATTTGTACTGGAAAATCATTAAAGACAGAAGTTACAAAGTAATGATAAACATTGCAGTTTCAGACTTCACAACCCTCACAAGATCATTAACAAAACCGATGCAAAAAAAGTTTGATGCTATCAACTGCCTAACTTTCTAAGACCAATATAAGTGAAAGGTACAATTATGCATTCAACATCACAAATGCAGATATACTAAGCACTAAGTTAGCTATACGCCCTGAGCATCAGACACAAAACTTATGCATCTCTGAATCTAAAAGAGAGAAAACAGGGATATGGCACAAGTATAATCACATATACAGGGTGTTGTATGTGTGTGTGGGAGAGTAAGAAGCCTAGGCTGACACAAAATGTTCAGTGGGTGTGTGTGAATAAGGAAGAGAAGCAGTCAGACATGTAGATAAAGTAACAAATGTCCAGTGAGACAAAATGAGTTTTAAGTTTCATGGCTGAACCATGTAACTGTTGTGTGTGTGTGTCTGTATGGTTCCTCCAGGTGAAATTGGTGTGTGGGTGTCTGCAGGAACACAGCCAAGCTCTGTGTTAGTTCTATGTCTTAGTATGTCAGGCAGGTGTAAACCATGCATGGTAGAGGTGGCAGTTTATTTGTGTCATAACCGACCATGAGAAATGGCTCTACCAGGAGTTGCACTGGCATATCTACACCCACGGTCAGATGCACTGCTGCTACCTGAATGTGACTGATGTCTGCTTGATGAGCTTCCCTCACGATGACACCCAGGACATCGACCCTATGGCCAGCCACATTTAGGTGTAGAAAGCTCAACCACTGATGCAGCAGTGGAAGCACTGCCACTATGGGAGTGTGATCAGGCATGGCTACATTTGCTAACAGCATATGATGTGGGTGACCTATGCCCACGAGGATACCATCCCCCTCTCACCAGACGCTCCATCACAGACACCGCCCTTTCCAATGTGTCATTCATCTGATCCATTGAATTGGCAACACAGTGGAGGCAGTCATGCCTGTCAGTCTGTGCCACATCTACAACCCTAAGTATTTCTCTGGAGGACCTATGGGAATATGCACATGCCTCCACTATGGCCCTAAACATACATTGAGTGGCACAGGAAGAGACACCTGGATCAGGAGGAGGATGAAGAGGAGACCTCTTCTGAGCACCCCTAACTTCTCTTCTGCTTGGCACCTCACCCACACTTTATCTATGGTCAGAGTCAGCAGACACTGAAGCTGCAGTAACCACACTTCCCTGATTGATTGTCTCACTCTCCACCTGTTCAGTATCTGTTGGATCACTGGAATGAGTAGGTGTAGGCCTACTTGGTTTCTGGTCTAATTACAGGAGATGCCTGTTTGTCACCCTTAATGTCAGATTCAACCTCTGCACCCCCCTGACTGTACCTCTGTTTGTCCACCATCATGATCAGAGTTTGCTGATACTCTGACTTCAGGTGGTAGAGGTCCCACAGGACATCAGGATCACCTGTGATAATAAGCAACAAACACAGGAAAAAGTTAACACCTACACTACTATAGTCCAATATATGCTAACAAACAAACAGTAGTGCCACTATTACAGGCAGTACAGCAATACAAACAACCTTGACATCAACATCACAGACTAAATGTTTCTTTGAACTGCTCATCAGTATCAACGCAATGTTTGCCTTACCATGTGCAGATGATAGCATGCTCCCTATGATGGATGGTCTTGAAGATGTTAAGCAAAAGGTAAGGACAACATCATCACAATTAACAGTAACACAGGGGGTAAATCTTTTTGCCCTTTATATGTCCATTAACCATACTTTCAAAAAGAACTTGGATGACAAGACCAGTCTTAACCCCATGTGTAATCAATCAGCATGTGTTAACTGTAGCAATCTAAAATCCCCTGACCAATTTCTTGTTAAACAGAACTAACATATTGATGCAAATATTGAATACATAAGCCTACCCAGACGCTCCTCCTGGGACATACTTGCTGTGCTTGAAACAGTAGCACCAGTGTCAAGGACATGCTACTCTGCACTTTCCTGGATGATATCTGGATCCCTGAGAGTGAACAGGAACTCCTCATTGGGTGTTTGTGGTGGCACTGTAGCAGGCCAGCTGGTGCCTGCCCAATCACGGGCCACTGCCACTGCTCTACTCCTGGCAGATGAGATCATATCAGCGGCCCTATCATGCACCTGATCTTGTGCCCTGCTGTGGCCAACTACTGCATTGACATCTGCAACTACCTGCTGCCAAGTTTGCATTCTGTCTGACATATCACCACATCCCCTCTCAAGCAGAAAGGCATCATGTCACCTAAAAGCTTCCACAATGACCTGACTCTCATGGTCACTGAAGGGTGTTTTTTGGGGTTTGAGACTTCTGGTTGCCATAGTCCTAGGTGCCCTAAAACACAGCAGAAAGATAATACACATAAGTATCACATAACACCTGTTCCCGGATAAAGCAGAAAAGGTAACATTTCAGTATTACCTACTGGAGAAACATAAAACAGCCTAGATATTTTAAATATAAGAAATGAGAATTGTGTGGTTGTAACATGTTACATTTACACACAAAGAAAGGCTGGATGCAAAACAAGGGAGAGTAACAATCACAGCATGTCCTTCTTTGCACCAAAAAGGAAAAGCAGCATTGCACCTTCATCCCCAAAAGAACAGGGGAATGACACTTTGTGCTAACAAACCATCAGTGAAATGTTAACAGTCCTATCAAATGAACTGTTTCTGAAACACTTGTACAGATTTTACACAGAGCATTTAATTGTAGGCTATTGCCAGTCATGTATTACCTGTGAAATGCCCTGCAAACATGCCCATGCCATCAGTACACTCCTAAGTAATGCATACAGATAACAGTAGCATTTTCTAATTAATAGATACATATATCAATATGAAAAATATTTTTCTTAAATGATATTTCAGCATCTGCAGTATAAAGCTGAAAAATGCAGGCATACCTTCTTAAGTTCAGTAGTCTTCCATGCAGATAAATCCCAAAGCTATATCTTCTTCTGTGTTATCCACATAAACAAGTCCCCTCACCTTCTGGTTCCCTAGCTACACAGTTGCTTTTTATGGTGTAGATTCAGGGCTGAAAGCATGGTGAATATGCAAATTAGGTGTGAACTTATTAGAATTGCTGAAACTGAAATGCATGGATCTGTGTAGCACATGTAAACATAGTGCATACACTCTCTCTGTGTTTGTTGCTACTGGATTGCAACCGTGAATGATTAGTGGTAGGGAGAAGGAAAGCACAACATCAATGCAGACTGTGCTACCTCCAGTGGGTGTGTCAGGTTAGACTTAAACTATATAGAAGTAATTTTATCAAGGTTGGAAATGTAAGTAAGCAGCACACAATTTACAGGTTTTGTTCATTAACATCCAACCTCCCCTGTATTTGTTGACAACTGTATATTATTGCCATTTAATATTTTCACACATTTTAAGGACAAGGATATAGAATGCCTTACAGACTGCATGTCTCAGATTACTGGTCAGATAAGACAAGAATGACAACAAACACAGAGAGGTAGTAGTCATAAATGGTTGGGTGATCACTCAGTGAACTATATCCGAAATTTATACATGCACAAATAACTGTTATGTGGTGTCTTAGTACTGTGGATGATGTTCCATTTGATTGTATGCAGAGTGATTTCAGTTCCCTGCTGCAAAGTTGTTTGCGTGGCAAAGAGGGATAAGGTACCCTTACTATGTTCTGAAGATTCATGGGAGTGAGACTTCAAGTCCAGGCCTATGTAGAAATATTTCATGTGTACTAACAAACATTTTGTAGTGTTTATTTCATAGTTTCATAGTTTCATAGTTTCATAGTATAGTACTAGGCTATCTGCCCTGGGGCATTTGTAAGCCTAGCCATAGTGATGTGGCTTTTGCCACCCCATGAAATGGTACAAAAATGTACAGAATAAATCTAGAATACTGTGCCTCTGTCTAGTAGTGACACAATGAAGGTGCCCTTATATAATAGAATTAGTTTACTGTGCCCCTGTCTAGCAGTGACACAGATGTGACCCTGGGTAAACTTACAATCTCCCATCCACTCATCAAGATTTCTCTTGAAGAGAATTAGTGAGAGGCTCTGCCTAATCCGAACTGGGATCCTGGGGCAAGGCATGGGAAGCCTTTGGGTTGTGAATCTATCCCTCCAGCATGTCCTATTCATACTTGTGCGAGGTTTAAGTCTTTAGCTCGTGGTCCTGATGGATTTCGATTTTTTGAGGTGGAGCATGTCCATCAGATCCTGATTGGACATGGCCTTGTATGTCAGGCAGAGATCACCTCTGAGCAGGCGGTATGCTACTGAATAGAGCTGAAGTTTCTTTAGTCTGGCAGAATAAGACATATGTTGGAGACCCTTGATCCTTTTGGTGAGGTACTTTTGTGGTCTCTCCAGCTGTTGCAAATGCCGGGTGAGGTACATACCAAATGGGGCATTGTACTCAATCATGGGTCTGATGGGGAGGAATATAGGGTACAATGACATCCTTGGATCTGGATGTGAATCCCTTCATGATAAGGTGTGCAAGGTAGAATGTTTTTCTAACCACTTTGGCAACGTGGGTGTCAAATGAGAGGTCGCTGTCTACTTGGGTCCCTAGGTCTCTGATTACTTTTTCCGTACTCAGTGGGTTGCTGTCTATGTGATAATTTGTGGGTACTTGTTTTTTCCAAAAGGGATGACTATACATTTTTTGGCATTTAGTTTAAGGCCGTGACTACGGCACCAGTTGTCTGTTTCAGTGAGGCCTTTTTGTAGGATGTGTGTGTCTGCTGGTGTATCGACTATGGCGCCTAGTTTGCAGTCATCTGCGAACTTTGTCAGCCACAGCCCTCCCATAGACTGCTTATCATCATTTCAACTACTTTTTTTGGGGGGGGGCAGTGTTTGCACAGTGAACAGCTTAGTATAAAGAAGGGAAACAGAAAATGAATGTCAGGTTTGCTTGTGCTTCTCCCATTTGCTTGATATGTAGCAGTGCTAAAATCCAGACAACTGGCTCACACAGGAAGCAGATGAAACACCTGCAGAACCCTGCAGACAGGGCATTTATAAAAGTGCAAAGGTCAAAAATGATGCTGGTTGCAATTTATGCTTTCCATCTCACAATGCTAAGTGGTGTTGCAAAGCAGTTAGTAAGGTTCCTCAACACCTGCAGTCATCAAACACCTGCAGATGGGATGCAGACAGCCGATAATTGAAAATGGATGCATTCAATTAATTCATTTGGGCACCGCTCAAACACGTTAAGTGGCATTGCATGACAGTTAACACAAAGAACTTATGCACGAGTAGGAATTTATGGAAATGTCATGTCATTAGTCCTGTGGCAGCAGGTGTAAGTGTAGAGTTGGAGTACAGATGGTCCTGTGTTCTAGTGTGGGGTGCAACCTAGTTTTACTGTTGTGACAGTGCAGTTTATAGCAATGAACTATAAAACAGACAAGTGCTATTTCAACATTCTTTTTGCAACAGGTGCAAGTATAGGGCTGCCATACACATGGGCCTGGGTGCTAATACAGGACATTCCAGACATTTTTCTGTTGTTCTATTTCCTATTATATTCACACTCACATTAGATAGTGGAGATTATATGACTTATATATATGAAGGATAAGACACCCTTATTGTGTTTTCAGATGTATGACTGAGGATATACTGTCTACTCTATTTCTGTAACTATAATTCTACTATCTGGACTTATTTAGCCTTCACAATTAAATAAGACACATACACAACTGGATCTATATACAAGAACATTGTCAGGTCAAATGCATACACGTGTAACACCTCAAACTGTCAGATGGATTTTTAAATGATTCCTGACTATGTCTGAGCAGTACTTCTTTTGTGACAAAGATGGAAAATCAGTACTGTGGACAAAAAATGTTTTATCCCTTATGCCTAGGTTTGAGTCACAGACTTTAAATATTTATTTTATCAGTGCATAAAGCCAAAAACAAATGTGTCAGGTTATGATATTTATGTCCCTAGTGTATGTCTACCAACCTAACTCACCTAACAGTTACCTTCCAATTTGCAATATATATTTTCAAGCTGTATCAACAGACACCCCTCAAACTAAGGTCAAGTGTCAGATTAACCTTTCTCCTAAATATCACATAAATGCGGTTGGCATCATTGTTCAGGTTTGCACACTACCAGTAAATCCAGTAAACACAATAAATGAAATTGGTGGGGCAGCCTCTGACATGTTAGAACAATTTAGGTAGGGGAAATATCCATAACTTCAGGATAAGGATTGGCTCTAAGGGATGGGTCAGTCAAGCTCAGGCATGAATCAGGTCTCTATGAGGGGGTGGGAAAGCATTAGTTTCCATTGCTCTAAGTTGGGTGTCAGACATGTCTGGAGTTAGTGCAGAAGCCGCCCCAGTTTAGGGCATAGAGGTGGGGTGTCCAAGGTCCAGGATATTTACTGGACTCCTGATAAAACACCACAGCCAAAGGTTTCTACTCTACTCTGGGACCCAGTACAAGTCTGAGGCATGGAATAGTTTGGCTGAGGCCGTATCCAGTGCTACTGACATCCTGCACACTGGAGAGCAGTAGGCATCATTTTAATGACCTACACAGGTACAAAAGGGATACCGTCAACATTTGGTTGACTGCATTTGAGACTGCAGACATCCTACAGCTGTGTATGTATGATAATAAGAGAGTATTTGAAATACTTAGGAAGCTAAATATAGGCAAGACTGGTATATGCATAATGCTCTTATGTTCTTTTCTGTTATTTCCCAAGTAAATGCCAACATAGAGTTTGATAGACATGCCCATGCTGTTATAATGGAGAGACTGAGGGAAGCAAGTAGTTTGTATGCAGCACAAGAGAAGTATTATTGTAGCTTTAAAAGTTAAAGATAGATTTTTTTATACAGTTGTAACAAATTGAGCATGCATGTCTTAACTGTAAAAGCAAGTATGCCTGCATTGGTCTGTAGCATAAACCAACTTTAGGAGTCAAATATAAGACTGTAGTCAGAGGTTCTGGGTTAAAATATCATGAGATACAAATATGCAGTACTACATTTTTTATAATATTGAGATTAAATTAAACTCTATACAAGTGGCATAAATGCCTTGCTGTTAACTTTAATCTGTATAATTGGAACACACATATGTGCATATGTGAGGTAGGCCAGCCTCAGTGGATCAGCAAGCCCTTGCTCCACCAGCTCCAGCACTGATGCCCAGCATATCTGGGACCCAACCTGACAGCACTGCCTCTGCTAAACATGTACTACCTGTGCCTTCAGGTAGTACTGGCCCAGAAGCTGGTGCAATGGTACCCTCTGGGAGCAGTAGCAGAGGTGGGGATTTCATCACCCACTGGGAGATGCCAGGGATGGTGTGGAGGGTCATGCACTGCACCATTGGTGTACCCGTATGCTGGATGGAGAGGTTGCTCTCCCTCATGGTACATAGGAGGAGAAGACATCAGGCACTTCAGCCACCAGTGGAGTAAGGGGACAGTGATGACAGTCCAATCAGTGAGGACTAGATTCTCACTGTCTCCATATATGATTAGCATGAGCCTGTGTTGCACCTTCCCTCAACCCAGTCATGGTGTCCCCAACCTTTTGTGTCCCTCACCACCCCTGTGTCTTGTCTTGTTTGTTTGCATTTGCTTCTTCACCTACCTAACTTACCTGACCCAGAAATACCTACGACCTTTACCCAGCATTCCTCTCTTACCGAATTAAAAAAAAAAATGGGCATCTGCCCCACAAAAAAATATTGTCCCATACATAGCTCTCCATTTTGCACAAGTGTCTTCTTGACACACTTGATTTGGTCCAATTGGCTATACAGCATGATTACATTGTTGTCACCCCTCTCTCTGGAGGTGACAGTCCAACTTCAGTTAATAATCTACACATATTATTAGTTTTTACTTTTGAATAAATGGATAGTTATGGTTCTTTCCTACCTTCCTCCTGCACATTCCTGTATTGCTTTATCTTTGTTCTTCCCACTACTTGCTCCCCATTTCACCACTTTCTTATCTACTCCATTTTAACACCTATAATCTGGTCAAATAATATAATCACTCACAACAAATATAAGTACCAGAAAAAGCAATAGATCCCTTCACTTTTTGCCCTCTATGTTTGCACGGAGTTTGGATTCATGCACCAATGCCAGGTGATGGTGAGTGGTTCTACAGTGCTGCAGTTACCTCCTCACAATGCTGCTTAAACCCGCTGAACTATGCCAACACACAGCAATACATGTACTATAAAGAGTTAATGTCATTGCATTAGCATTGCTTATTTAAAAGTATTAGATACACCTGGATTTGAACCCAGTATCATCTGGGTTCAAAAGTAAATGTGTTAAACCATTTACACTTGCTGCCACAGATTTACCTAAGCAGCACTTGTGTTTCATAGACTCAATACTAACTCTCAGACTTTTAGCAATGAAGCTCATGTTTCCACACTGATTAACTACTGTCAAACAGGGAAAGTAATGGAAATGTGTATATACTTTGCCAACCACCAAACAACCTTGCTGCTCACTGCTGCACTATGCAAAGCCAATAATAGCATGTATTAATGCTGTTTACTGTCAATTTACTCTTTATGCCATGAGACTACATGTAGAAACATAACAAACTGAAGGCCCTATCTAACAATATGTCACATATGTACAATGCAGTCAATTGTTGCCTCCCCATGCACTGCAATCCTGCTGTCTCAGTACTTTTTCACACAGATATCAACTATACTACATAAATTAATATCAAATGTTGTGTGATATGCAATGCATGTCAATTTGGTAGTATGCAGAACTAACCAGCCTTATCTGCAAGGCTAAGGAAAGAATCACCATGGACCTTATCCAAAGGGCATAGTTGACCTTCAACACTCTTGACCTGACCCATTGTGATGTGAATGTGATACAAAAGGCTTTTACCTTGAGTGAATGAGAGATTGACTTCTGCCTCTGTATGGGGAACTGAGTGAAAGGGTTAATTTAGTTATTCCATATTTTTCTATGAAACAAATCTATTTTAAAACTTGTTTATCATCTAGTCTATGTGACTAAGAGGCACTTGTTTATTACATTCTTTCACATTTCTAGAAGTCTGATAAGGTACTTGTTTGTTACATTCTTTTATATTTTTCTCAAGTGAAACTGCAGAGTCATAGGGGTTGGCACGCTTGAAAGAACATTCTTGGATGGGTGGCCAACATCTCTGGTCTGTACTAGAAAGTCTTTGTTGATCCCTAAAGATTAAGTTCCCAGGAAAACTGGTAAAGAGCTAGGGTATACAAACTGGGACTCTCGGTTGGTAGAAGACTCACATGTGGAGTAGATGCACTGCCCAGGACTTTCCAAAAAGAGTCTTCTACCTGACCTTAAATGGGGATTCCTAGTCAAAGTGTGGGCTACGATGAAGTCTCTTACTTTATCGGTGATGAATTAACTTTTTTTCTTTATCTTTTACTCTTTTTAATATTAATGCTAATGCTTGCCTGACATGGAAGTATAGCTGACTTGATATTAATATTAATGCTTCCCTGATATAGAAGTATAACTGGTTTGATATTAATATTAACATTAATGACTGCCTGACATAGAAGTATAGCTGGTTTGATATTAATATTAAAAAATCTTTTCATTGACAATTTTTAATAATGCAATACAAAATGGTAACAGACAATGCACAACCAAAACAATGAAAGTAATATAGACTTATATATAGCAAATAACTATTTACAGATATGCCTTATGTGCAACAAAGAAGATAAGTTAACAGAGATTAAGCTAGAAGGATATCAAATAAAGTATCTCAATATTCAGTAAAGTGTGCACTAAGTCTTTGGGTGTATTTCATGTATTTGTAGGCAAGTAAGTGTTTGGTGCCAAGTTGTTTAAATCCATCTCAAGTGAGTACAGATATATCCTTCCAGTTAAGGGTGATATAAAGTTTGACAAGGGAAAAGAGTGTTATTAAAATATGAGTCTGAAGTTTGGATAGTCCTGTAGAGGGGATATCTAATATTGCGAATTTCCAGGACAAAGTCATTATTTCACATTCCTTTTTTTGCAATTGTACCCTAAGGTAGCACCAGAGTCTATAAGAGCATTCACAGATCTCAAAAATATGGAGCAGGTCAGTGTTGTGATTGGTACAATGGAAACAGAGGGGAGAGGAGGAAGGATAGCTTTTAGAAAGTATGGCAGGGGTAAGGTATGTGTTGTTTAAGATCATAAGTTGGGTATTGTTAAGTTTTTTAAGGGGATTAAATTTCAAGGAAAGTTGAATAGCTTGGGAGATTTGGTTAGAGGTAATGGAGTGATCTTTGTCTTTTCAATAGTTTAAGAACATTTGATCATTTTGGGTTCTGATCGAAAGAATACATTTGTATGAATTAGAACTCATTTTCTTCTTAAGTAAGATGAGGTTCCATATGGATTTGCAGGCTTTAATATCATTTAGATTTAGAGAGGTATCTTCCAAGGTATTAAGACAGAGTTCAAGGATTTGTCTCAAGATGATTGTATAACTTTTGGGTAGAAACATTTAGTCTTATTTCTGATAATAAATAATTTCTGAGAGGAAAGAGATCTGCTATAGTTAACTCTCTGATAAGGGGCTATTTATCCAGGCTGATAATTTTGTAGTTCAATCTAAGGCTGCTGTTGTGGTAAAATGGTTGTAGGGTATTAAAAGCAATGGACAGTTTTAGAGATTTGAAAGTCTTCTGAAGAATAGTTATTTTATGCTTAATGGTTGATAGCAATTTGAGTTTTTTTTAGGTTTTCTGTATTCAGAAAGGGGAGAGCTTTGTGAGTAAAGCTGAATGTGTTGATATAGTTATAGTATAATTTTACCAATGTAGGGGACCAGGTAGATGAATTGGGAGCATAATCAGATATTGTTACTATCTTGTTACCATTGATAATATTGTAATAAAGTTTGAAGTCATGTAAACTTAAACCACCCTTGTCTTTTGAGACAGTTAGTCTATTATAGCTAATTCGTATTGATTTGGGGGA
This sequence comes from Protopterus annectens, assembly GCF_019279795.1. Lineage (NCBI taxonomy): Eukaryota > Metazoa > Chordata > Ceratodontiformes > Protopteridae > Protopterus > Protopterus annectens. Next base: position 252,741,115 of record NC_056729.1, on the reverse strand, counting down.
CCATGAGAATTTGGAGAAAGGTGTGTGCAGAGTTTAAAAAAATGTTGTGAATTATTATGTTAGATGCATTGAAAACATTAAGTAGACGAGGTAGAATGTTCATTTTGATTATAGCAGCTTTGGTGAGAAGTGGGAGGTATAATTTTGCCCAGCTGTTCAAATTTGTTGGATGTTAGATCATAGTTTGGAAATATTATATGAATAGCTTTGGCTGGGGTCTTGGTGAAAGGAAATGCCAAGATACTGTACAAAATCATTCATTTTGATTTGAGAGGGGGGCAGCTAGATAGTCAGCAAAAAGGGTTCAGGGGAAAAAGGGTTGATTTCTCTAAATTTAGTTTATAGTTGGAGAATTTTGAGTATTTATCTATTGAGTCTAGTATTTTTGAAAGGTCAGAATTGGGGAGGGAGTAATAGAGGTTAAGGTCATCAGCAAAGGCTGAGAATGGAATTTTTGTATTGAAAAGGGTGGGAATATGATGACAGTTTTTTTGGGTGACAAACAGAAAAAGAGGTTCAATATAGAGGTTAAATAGGTAGGGTGACATTGGACACCCTTGTCTAGCTCTATATTTAATGTCAATTCAAGAAGAAAGGTCATTGTCGGTCTGTAAGATAGTATGGGTGTTGGAGTATAAATGAATTGTATGAAAGCTGGAGGAAAGTTGAACCTATGGAGAGTAGATAGGAGGAATTCTACATTCAATCTGTTAAAGGCTTTAGAGGCATCACTAGCCAGAGTATATATAGGGTTGTGATTAGTGGTAGAAAGGGTTAAGAGGGCATCAAGGAAAAGAGTGTGGTCAAAGGATTGTCTATTCTGAGTGAACCCTAATTGCTCAATGGAGATAATGGTAGAGATAATAGGTTTAATTCTGTTAGCTAGGATAGAAGCGTAGATCTTCATGCTGAGGTTAATAAGAGCAGTGGGCCTATAATGCCAAGGGTTTTTAAGATCCAAGTTGGATTTAGGGATGAACATAATTTTGGAGGCATTTAAGTGTAAATCTTTTATCTCATTATGAGTAATGTAGGTAAATAGGTGGAGAAGGAAAAATAGATATTTTTTGACTAAAAGCTTTGTAGAATTCTGTGGTAAAGCCATCTGGGCCTGGGGCTTTATTGGGCTTAAGCTTGTTGATAGCCATGACAATTTCATGTTGGGTAATGGGAAATGTTAGGGTGGTTTGTTGTTCAGAGCTAAGTTTAGGGAAAGGCTACTTGGTTCAAGAAAGTTTCTATACCAGATTTATTTAAATGAAGGTTGGGGAAACTATATGAACCTTTATAGATTTGTTAAAAAATATCAATTATAACTTGTTTTTTTATGGTAGCTCTTACCTTGGTAGGTTATTTCCATCATACTTGGGGAGAGTTTGTTTTGGTTGATTACTGTAGCAAGGAATTTTGAGGGCAGGTGGGACCACTCCGAGTAGTTTGTTAGAGTCCTTATTTCATGGAAAGATAAGTTTTTAATTGTTGAGGTTCAAAAGCTTTTTCTGTAGATGGATTAATTGTTTTTCAGATATAGGATTAAAAGTTGATGGAAGTTGGGTCGCAAGCTTATTAATGTTATTTTTGATAGATAATTATTGGAAGAAGTACCTTTTTTATAACAAGATGCTTTATTGATGAGAGTGCCTCTGATCATGGATTTAATGGAGGCCCAATAAATGTCAAAAGGTAGCTGGATGTGTTCAATAGAGGTCAAGGCTTGGATGAGGGTAACTTCAACTTGCTGTAGAATCTCTTTGTTGGTTAATAAAATAGGGTTAAGTGTCCAACTGTGGCCTCTATTTTTAATAGCTGGGTCTTTGGACCAGTCAATATTTAGTGTAATCTTAGAGTGGTCCGAGAAGAACGTGAGTTCAGTCTGAAATAGAATGTTATAATTGAGGATGATATTAGAGACAAGGAAAAAATCTAACCTGGACCATATCTTATGGCAGTGTGAGTAAAAAGTGAATTTATTATTGGGGGGGGGGTATTGGACTGAGAGGTACAAGGATCAAATAAATAGAAGTCATTCTTGAGTTCCATTATGGCTAAAGAAGCATGGTTGTTATGCCTGGTTTTAGTGTTTGTTCTTGCAGTTAGTGGATCTTGAATAGCATTCCAGTCTCCACCTAGAATATAGTAGTGGTTAGGGAAGGAGGAGAGGATTTTGTAAATAGTCCTGATAAATTCATGTGGTTTGGTGCAAGGGGTTTATATGTTTAATAAGAGAATGGGCTTGTCTAAGTGCGGATAGCAGAATGTTGTGTGACACCATTTGCCTTCAGTATCTGTGTCATAGCTTTTGATTTCCTGGGGGAAGTTCTCCTTCACTATGATAGCTACCATGAGCTATCCATATTCCTGCCAGAGGCTATGATAGATTTAATCCATTTTTTCTTGAGTGCAGAATTCCATTGTTCTGGTAATAAACATGTTTCCTGCACTAGAGTTAAGTTGGCTTTAGGTTTAAATACCATGTGAAAAAATAATTTTCTTTTCTTTTCTATCTGAATCCCCTTAATATTCCATGACTCAATTATCCACATGGAGCTGGATTATTTTTGGCTACATTGTTAAGGAGAAAGGGGGTAAATATGACAGTAAGTATGGACATAGGCATACGTCTCTTCCTGCAATTACCTTGTGCCTAATCACAAACCTACATAGCCTGGAAGAGATGGGAAATGTAAGTGGTAGAGATTTGACTTTTTAAATATTGAGATGGTTAGTGGGCATGCAATCTCTAATCGTTGTATTTCTAAAAGTATGTAAAAATCAGTGTATTTCTGCTAGTATGCAATCTCAAAGTTAAAAAATAATACTTACAGAGTATAGATAGCATAACTTCCTAACAATTCAACTACAAATCTCTAGCTCTTAGTGTATTAAGTGGGGTAAGGTAGAGAGTAGGTACTGGACGTGATTATGGTGGGTCTCACATAAAGTCGAACTGGATATTTAAGTATGGCACAAAAGAAGCCACAACCCATGTTGAACTGTGTGAAAGTAATTTGAGTAAAGTTTTTTCTTCTATTTCATGGGGACACTTCTCCATGTATAAACAAGATAAACAGTATAATATAACCATAAAGTTTCAACATGAAATTAAACTAAGAAATAGGTATAGTTGTTAACATTTCACAACTGTTAGTACCTGGCAGATCACACAAATAAAGACTGTAAACATTTCAGATATATATCAGAGAAATTACACATTTACCATCTATCCAGTCCAAATTTCCAGTTAATACTAACTATACTATAGAAACCACGTTAATAGCATCAAGCAGAAAACATATGGTAGGTGATGACAACAGGTATAATTTTGGCAGTGATCCAGTTCATTTAGAGAGAAACTGTTATAGGTCAGTAACCTTTTAATGTAAGTAGGTGAGCCTTCATGAACATAGAGTGCATAACTGTTCTGTAACATATTCATGGGCCATGTCCAAAAAGCAGGAAGGAAACATATCTTTTTTAATAAGATAGGTATATTATACCTGTGTTTAGAATCCTCTTACAGTATAAAGGCACTATGATATGAATATGTCAAGGGCTGTGAGTATGTCTTGCCAATGATAATGTATCCTTTGTATTGGAAAAGGTTGAGAGCCACTGATCAACATATAATAATACAAAAGCCATGTATTTGTAGGAAAGGCAGTGCATTTAACTGTGGACTCCCTTGAAAGTAAAGGTATGAAAATTGACTTAGTTTAGCATAAGTGGAATCAGTGGTAGCAGTTGTACAAAAAAGAGGGTTAAGCCATGTTAAATATTATACAGCAGTATAACTTAACATCATGGATGTAGCCTGTAAAGGCTAAAGAAAACTAGCAACAAACCACATAGCATGTACTTAGCTGTAGGGTTGCATACAGAGTAGGTATGAAGTCCTATATATAAACATCAGCAGTACTGATTCTAGAGCAAGTAAAACAGCAGTGATAGTCTAAGGATGCTGGAAAAAAAAGAGCCAATTATTCTTGAGGAGATTTCCTCACTAAAATCTCATTTGAGAATGATTCATTACTTAGAAGTAAGGCAGGAGCCAGAAAAAAAACAATAATTTTAAGTTTCATTTTGTAAACCATGTTTTTAATGCTGGAGCTCTTTAAGATAGTGTTGCAGACGGAGTAGGGAGATCAGAGTTGAATCTAAGTGTTTTAAGGCCTACCCAGGGCTGTAGAATCACAGAGATTCTGGTATGGAGCAGATCAGCAGTTCCCACATGGAAAGAAGCACTTCATATGTCCATAAAGCTGCTGTTTTGCCATGGTAAGTGCAAGAATGAATATTTAAGCATTAAAATCGCTGATTCTAAAGTAGGAATGCAGAGATTCATGTTTCTGAAATATGTAAGAAACCAACTTATTAAATTCAGTGTTTTGGTGTATTAGCTTTAGGAACAGTTTTAAATACATTGAGAAAGGTTGACTTAGCTTCTTTTACACTGGAGATTGCATATTTGGAGCCTTGTTATTGAAAAGAAAGGGTATGAGGATATTTCATTTGAAACTTAACTTGATTCTTTATCAGGTAGGCATAAATGGGGGATAGTTTCTACCTTTCTTGTTTAATTTGTAGTGGCAAGTCTTGATTAAAAAAGATTTTAGCTCCATTCCAGGTAACTGATTTATTTATTTTGTTTTGCCAATGCAAGTATTTTGATAACATCTTGGTAATTAAGAAGTTTGAAATAGACTAGTCGTGGTCTGGTAGAATCCAAAGGGGGCAAAGAGCTCTGTGGGGGTCTCTGAATGACTATTTGTTTAGCTTCAGCTGTGTTATCTAGCAGTATAGCAAAAATGTTGAAAATTGTATTTAACATGCTAGATTGATCCATGCTTTCTGGCAAATCCCTTAAGATAATGTTGTTACATCAGGATCTTGCTTCCAGGTCCAGTATTCTTTGCTGTAGTTCCTATATGTATTTTGCATTTGAAGAAGATTCTTTTTGTAGTGTTTCAATTTTGATTTAATTGTCCAGTACTTAACTTTTCCCTGGGATTCATTAAACGAAATATTCCGTGCAGGAACAGTATAGCCACTCCTGCATGGAATAGGGTCACCAAGCGATTCAGCAAACAGCTGATCTGATGTGCACAAGCCTGACAACACTGTTCCTGCATGGAAAGCCATGAAGAATGCTAATTACCTCATTTGCAATTTAGGAAGCAGGCAGGCATCCATGCAGGAACAGTGCTAGTTGCAAAAATGTTTTTGGTTACTAACCGAACACATTTCTGCAAATAGCAAAATGTAGGCATGACAGCTCAAATAAAAGCATGTACTATAAACTTTAGGCATGCCAGTGGCCAAATATATGGCCATTGGCATGGGAAAGTGTTTAATTTAACAAAAAATCAAAGTATTTTTTTGGCCGATCTCGGCTGTTTAAGCATAGGGCAGCGGCATGCAAACGGGATTGTGCCGAAAATAAAAAATCTGCATTTTGCTATTATAGTCAATGGCATGTAGAATCAAAACATTACCAGGGAACACCAGTTGTTAAGGGGAAAGGCTCCATGTAAGAGTAGTAACTATGGACTAAGCCAGTGGAGCATCAAAATGAGGGGAAATTTACTGAATCACAAAATATTCTAAGTCCACACACTGCACCTAACCTTGTAGGTGCTAGAACAGGATAGTGTAGGCAGGAGAAGCAGGTAACATGAAAAGGTTTTGTGTCATGCTTGCTGTAAGCACATTGCCTGGGTTTGCACTTAGCTAAGCAAAGCTAAGCGAGGGTGTGTGTCTGATGCTGTATTCACTTATTCCATGAACTGAGGAGCGTGTTCATGCCCAGGGAAGGGCCATTTCTGCTAAAATTTGTTTGACTTAGCTAAATGAGTGTGTATTTGGCACACTGGGACTAAAAAAATGGAAACAGCATACTGTTTACATTTAGGCAGCGGGTTTGTGCACCGTGCTTTGGGGCCAAAAAAGGGGTGGGGATGGGAAGGGGAAAAAAGAAAAAAAAGGGAAATAGCAAAATACAGCCACTCCGATACAAGTAAAATAGCTAGCAGGTAGAAAGTCTCAAAGTCAGCCAATCACACAGGCAGCATCTGCAGCACACCACGATAAACTATGCAAATGCTTTCCAGTATTGTTTTTCCCACAAACTCTGCACCATAGGTGTACACATATGGGGGAATTTTAACTGACAAAACTAGCAAAAAATGTTAGGGGCTGCTGTCACTTTCATCTTTCAGTATGTGCAAGAGGCTGAGGGTGCTGAGGAGAAGAATGCTGACAACCGACAAAGACCGAGGAGGAGGAGAAGAGTATTCAGACCCAGGGTAACCTACCAGGGGCTACATGATCTGGAGATAGTAGAGCGATACAGGGTGGACAGGGACATACTTCAGCAACTCGCTGAGCTGTGCCGGCCTCGCCTCAGATCCAAAACCAACAGAGGGGAGCCCATCCCAGTAGATACCAAAGTATGTGTATCCTTAAGAATACTAGGTACAGGTACTTTCCAAAGACCAACTGGGGATATCATGGGGGTCTCACAGGCATCTGCATCTAGGATACTCCACCAGTTCCTGGATGCCATGTGACCACATGCCCGCTGAGCACATTTACTTCCCCAGCACCCATGAGGAGAGGACCAGCAATATGCATCTCTTCCACCATGTAGCAGAATACCAGGAGGTACTGGGTGCCATAGACTGCACGCATATCCACATCAAAGCACCACCCAGTGACCAGGATAGGGTCTACCTTAACCACATGGGGTTCCACTCCATCAACTGCCAGGTCATGTGCGATGCCCAGGGCATTATCATGAATGTGTGTGCTGGCAGCCCTGGAAGCTATCACGACTCCCACAGCTGGCATTCGTCACAGTTGTACTATTCATTTGCCAGTGGGGCATCCCACATGGCCATTTGGTGGGGGGTGCTGGCTACAGACTGGAGCCGTGGCTGATGACACCCATCAGAAATGCACACACACCCACACAAGAATGACATAATGAGGCACATGCACAATGAGGTACACGCACAAACAAGGATCATTATAGACCATGTGTTTGGGATGTGCAAGTTATGGTTCCACTGCCCTGACATATCAGGTGGAGCCTTGCAGTACTCTCCAGCCACATGTGCACACATGTTCATAGTATGTGCCATGCTACACAATATGATCCTGCAGAAACAGCTGCAGCAGGAACAAAATGGGGAAAAGCCACACAGCCCCCACCATTGCCAAAGTCTTCACAGGCACAGAGAGATGAGGAGGAGGAACATCCTGATCCTGCCCCTGTAGGCAGATGGAGGCATGCCCAGTATGACCTGGCCATAGCAAAGAGGCAACACATAGCACATACACTAACACTGTAGGGCCTGAAGGACAGATATCTCTCTCTGACTTGCACACATAGTAAAATGGATGCCAAACATCACAGCACCTATATCTTACCATGTATAGGCAGTGTATTGCATGCATCTGACATAGTCAGCCCTCAAGCACCATACACACAACTGCTTCAGGCACATGGTAAGTCAGTCTTCTTAACAATAAATGAAAGGAGTAGAATGTTCTGATAGCATATCTATGGTATTGATGCAAGACTGCAAGGAATAGGGTGGCTTACTGGGATAGCAGCAGACAACTGACAGCTATGTGGGACAGCAGGAAGTGTATTCCCAGTACTGGCTTACCCACACTATGCAGTAGCACCCAAGTTGACAAATACCACTGCAGTATATGTGGTGAGCCAACTAACTGGGGGGTCATAGGTCACATGCATGGATGTCAAAGTGGGGGGGTCTCATACTCACCCCCAACCTCACCCAGCAGATCAGCTGTAGAAAACCATACAGAAATGTCTGGCAAAGGCCTCCAAATGGTGACATCCATAAAATTCCCACCTACAGACTTAGACAGTGATATCACAGCAGGTCTGGCAGTGGCAGTATGGCTCTGAAAGGTAAGAAATCTGAAACTAAAAATGTTTATGCCAGAACAATCTGACCTGTGGTGGATATTGTTGTGCCTGTAGTCTCAAAGATAGGGCACACCACTATGCTAAATGGGACCAAAATGTTAAGTAAATATCAGCACAGTCTGTGTAAATGTGTATTGTGTACAGATGTGTCAACCCCCAACCCATAGTCCCATAGAAATCCAGTAACAGTTCCCTAGCCTTAAGCAACATCCAGCTGTCAACTAGAGTGATGGCTCAACATGAACAGAAAGCAATTGTCAGTAACACCATGTCAAATTACTGGTGCCATCCCAGGGGTGTCCACTTCCTGGCAGCCTGGGAACATATGATCATCAGAATGCATTGCCTTGCTACAGATGATCTGTATCTGTCACACCTGGCCTACAGGCCTCTGGCAAATGCCCATGCCTCACCCACAGTGCCCTGTTGGTCTCATGGGATCTATAACACAGACATAACACAGTCTACAAAATGCAAAGAAAGGCCATCCTGCTAACCGCTAGGAGCAAACCTGCCAGCCTCAGAGAGCCAGAAATCTGGACAAAGACATGAATAATGGGGTGATAAAGGTCCAAAGAGAAGGACACATTTGAAATAATGCTCTAATAATGTTAGAAAGTTGATGTAATGATTGTATTAGCATGGAATGTCTACAGGGTATGAAGTTTGAAACTGTAATGTCAACTGTCAGTAATATCTGACTTCAACCCTGAGTGACTTGCAAAACACTTTTCCTTGAAAACCGCACTGGTTTGGGTAACCAACCAGATATATGAGTCATGAATCTGGACATTCTGTGATACTCTGTACAGTCAACAGGCAGGGCTAGGAGTCTAAACATGGGAATGCACTCATTGCAGGCAGTCCAAACCCTGGATGATGGTGACATATCTGCACCCACAGAACCCTGGCCCACAGCCATGGTAAGTAACACACCCTTCCCTGATCACTCATCCTATGCAACATCCTGACCCCAAAATGTGGCCAGCCAAGCCATATGAGGTGGGCCATACATATATGTGATACACACACACACACCTCCAGGCTGGTTAAACAGTCTGACACACAAGACCCTCCAAGTGCAGTCAACCTCTGAGAAGACCCCTATGCAAACTACTGGTAGCTATAGGCCAACATATCTGACCCAGGACACCCCCCCTATATATCTTATCCCCTTCAAATCTATCTGGAGTCTGCCTGTCACCCTGATCCTGCCTGACTTATATTACCCAACTGTGGACTGGAAATCAGACCATGCCAGAACAGAAATGCACAGAGATTCCACCATTGTTATATATCACCAAGGTGCTGGCTGTTTCCATAGCTCCAGCAGTAAACTGGTTGTAGACACACCTCTCAATAGGCTACATTGTGCAAGAATGCTTAGCATTTGGCCCATAATATTCGGGTGTGCTACATCCATACTGTATTCCTCTGGTAAATCATTGTGATGATCTGAGGAGATATGTCACAAGGTACTGAAACAATACATTAGACTGTCAAACATCATATATGTCAGATGACTTCTAAAACAAACCCTGTAAGCCTAGCAACCCATACATTACTAACAGAAATAGTCACGATCACTGTATGGCCCATTGTTGCCCCATTTTGTAGGCTATAGTCACAATCAATGTATGACCCATTGTTGCCCCATTTGTATAGGCTATCTCCAAATATCCTGCACCAACATGTTGAGAGGTATGTTTGTAGCACAAACCAAACTGGACTGGAGTACAACAATCCCTGGAATGGAGTCCCACATTTACAATAGAAGGTCAAACTGAGCATGCTCATACACTTAGAGAATTTTCAGTAGGGTCTAGGAATTACAGGCCTTTCACACCCAGTGCACTTCTCATTGCCCTACTTTAGCTGTCCTGCAGATGTCTGTCACCACAGAAGTCCCTTTCATCAGGTCTTAGCCCTGTAAGCTCTGCGGTGTGTGTGATAACTGCATAACACTATAGTACAAATATCTAGTTAGGTAGGAGTTCTAATCTCAGAACTGGTAAATGAAATTTTGTTTGTTTAGAAGTTAAAGTTTTTGGATCCATTCAAATCCAGTACACTTCCCATTGCTCTACTTTATCAGTCCTGCAGATATCAGTCACCTTAGAAGTCCCTTTCATCAGGCCTCAGCCTTATAATCTCTGCAGCACATGCAATAACTGCATAGTACTATAGTACAAATAACTAGTTACTTAGAAGTTCTAATCCCAGTTCTGGCAAATGTGTGTATATATGTAGTTTAAAGTATTTTGTGGCCTCTCTCACCCAGTACATCACCCATTGCCATACTTTACAAGGGCTGGTTATGTTCCTCACCTTAGAAGTAACTTTGAACAGCCTGCACGTTATAAGCTCTGTGGCATGTGTGATAAATGTGTAACACTGTAGTAACAATAAATAGATAGACAGGGGGTTTAATCTAAGTCCTGGCAAGTGTGTGTGCAAGAACAGTATCCTGTATGTTGGGGGTTGTTGTGCTTGTGTGAGAACCATATCTAGTGGGGGGTGAGTTTTGCTACTTTTTGTTGTTGCCCACCCAGTACATGTCCCACTGTCCGCATTACAAGGCCCACAGTTGTCATCCACTGTAGAGGGACCAGTAGACACTCTGCAGCCCTATAAGCATTGTGCCATGTGCAATAATTATGTGACAGTATGGAATAGATAACATGATAGGCTGCCCATCTTATCCTTGGATATCACTCCCCCACTCAGGAATCATATACAAACACACTCAGGTAGGCAGCAACCCCTACATCAGTAGGTGGTCTGCAAACTAGCTCACAGATAGAACCCACATTGTGAAAGCAGTGGAATCCATGTAAAACTGCTGAACAGTCATGAGTGGAGTCCCACAGGTTGTGGACCTGGGTCCCCTCATGCTTGGGCTTCACACCTCTGAGGATCAGCTTAATATGAAGGTACCCTGGCTGACAATGTTTGCAGATGACTACAAGGTGGATGCTATTATTACCCCTGCACGTGAGGTTGACATCCTTCACAAAGGCCTCTCTGAGACCTATGACTGTTGTCAGTACCATGGACATAAGCTCAATGCCAGATGATGTGCCGCCACCCGCTTTGGGTATGACATATATAAAGTAATACATTGATGGTAGTCCACTGAACACTGATGTTGGTATAAGGGAACTGGGAACATAGGTTCACAGTGAGCTCTCTGTTGACCACCACAGTGCCACTGTCTTCCGAAAGTCCTTCCATTTGTCACTTCTCTTGACTAAGGGTGTTGAATCCAGGAAGTAAAAGGGCAGTGTTTCCCTGTACTCTACCCTCAGTAGGCCAATCAATGTGTACTATGGCCCATTTGCCATGTACCCCACTGGACACTTGCAACACCAGGAGAGGCTGCAAATGTACCTCACAAAGAGGATCTTAGGTACTACACACTAGCTCCATATGACAGAATCCAACAACTCCAATGAATCTCTATCTCATATTGGCTACTTAGGTGTGATTTCTGCCTGATGTACACAGCTATGTCTGACCCAACCCTGTCAGGAATGCTACATCTGAAGAAACCAATCTGTCCACACAACATGCCCAGATACCTCAACCCCATCCTCAGAATAAACAGGGCATGCTGGAGGGACAGGTTCACAACCCAGAGACTGGCCATGCTATGGAATAGATGTCACATACATGTCAGAGAAAGCACATCACTGGCCCTCTTCAAGAGAAATCTGGGGGAGTGGATGGGGAATAGAATACCCACCCTGGGGATCACTCCAGTGACTATACTCAGTAGCCACACTGGGGAGTATCGTCAGGTGGCATGATGCCAGTGTATTCCTATGAGCTAGCCTTGTAAAGCCTCCATAGCCATTTGCACATACACACCTATGAATCTTTGAACCTATGGATCTCAGTGCTGTCAAATGTGTGTGTGTGCATTAGTGTGTATAAAAGTGTTTGTGAGTGTGTAAACATGTGGGTGAAATTTTTTTGGTGGCCCATCTCACCCATTACAGCTACCATCACCATACCTTACAACTGCTGTAGATGTTACTCACCATATAGGCACCTTGGGACACTCCCTAACCTATAAGCTATGTGGTGTGTGCAGTAACTGCATAACACTATAATACCAATAACTGCATAGCTAGGGGTTCTAATATGAGTCCTGGCAAGTGTGTGTGTGTGTGTGTGTGTGTGTGTGTGTGTGTGTGTGTGTGTGTGTGTGTGTGTGTGTGTGTGTGTGTGTGTGTGTGTGAATTATTGTAAGTGTGCATATGTGTAGGTTACAGTATTTTGTGGCCTCTCTCACCCAGTACATCACCTATTATCATAATTTGCAAGGCCTGGTGATGTCCCTTACCTTAGAAGTACCTTTGGACAAGTGTCACCCCATACCTCCGTGGCATGTGCAATAAATGCGTAACAATGCAGTAATAATAAATAGATAGGTAGGGATTCTAATGCCAGTCCTGGAAAATGTGTGTGAGAGAAGAGTATCTTAATTGTGTGTGTGTTTGTGTGAGACCGACATCCATTGGATGGGCATCGTTTCATATTATGCCGTGGTACTCACAGTACACATCCCTAGGTCTACTGTATGAGGTCTGCTGTTTACATCCACAGGTGAGGAGTGCCAAGTTCTTCCCCCACCATTTATTCATGACCTCAGTACACTTATGGATGTCTGGAGTGAGTTCACAAATATTACCACAGACGCCAGGAACGTGCTCATCTATGAGCCTGCGTATATGTCTGGTGTTGCATTCATTACATGCCTGTGCCTCCATATGGCCTGAAACATGTGTCTGGTGGCTGCTGCTGTGGCACTTGCAACAGGGGTATGATGGGCTGCAATCCTCCTCCGAGCACCCTACCCATCTGCCTGTGTGGGACCTCACCAGCACTCTGGCTATGGCTAGTGCCTGCACCCTCACTTGCCATATTCACCACAGTAGCCTATTCCATGCCACCACCTGCCAACTGTCCATTATCTGTGTCCACTGCTGATGGGGTATATGTGGGCATTGTGACTGTGTGCAGGGAGGGAGTTGACAATAGTGGGATGCTAACCAATGGCACAGATTCAGCCCCTAACAACCCCACCTGTGCCTTAGTATGAGTATCATCATGTTCAGAGTCTGCAGAGACAATGACATCAGAATAAGAGTGGGAGGGACCACGGCCACCATTACTACTGGTACTATAAGGTTTGCTGGTACACACACACACACACACACACACACACACACACACACACACACACACACACACACACACACACACACACACATGCACACATACAGGTGAGGTACCTCAAAGGCATTGCACAGACCTCACATTAGCTGAATGGGGGTATTCACAACACACAGTCAGACATAAACAGATGCACTCTGGACAGACCCTTAGCATCATGCAGTGCAGCCCTTTCTAATTACAATTACTAATAATATACACCTCTGGGATACGTGAGTGGAGTTAGTAGGTGATGGCCCTTCACCTAGCACACACTGCACCCATGTAAATTATTGCTGTTCACCTGTATAGCATTGTGGCAACTCCTACAGAACATACTTCCCAACTGTACAGGTTTTGCTGACTCTCTACATGTGTGGCTCAAACATTTGGCCTGTCTCTCATAACTGATGTGTTGAGCTATGGATTAATGCCACTAATTAATGTCATAATTTGAGGTGCAGACTGCATAACCTGCAGTACATGTATGTTAAAACAAAGTCGGTTACTCAAACAACTTCCCAACCTTACAGTGGATATAGTAAGTGTACACATACCTGTTAACATGCCAGATTTTTGCTCATAGGTTCATAGGTTCATACTAGGCTATCTGCCCTAGGGCATTTATAAGCCTAGCCAGAGTGTGTTTGGCTTTCGCCACCCATTTTAAATTTATTTTGCTATGCCCTTTTTCGAGGTTAGTATACTGTGCCTCTGTCTAACAGTGACACAGAAGTAATACCCGGGGTAAACCTACGATCTCCCATCTACTCATCAAGATTCCTCCTGAAGAGAGTCAATGAGGGACTAACCTGGACTGGGATTTTATTCCAGAGTGAAGGGAGCCTCTGGGTTATGAATCTGTCCCTCCAGCATGTCCTATTTATTTCAGTGCTGAGGTTCAAGTCTCTCGAGCGCGTAGCTCGATGGGATTTGGATTTTCTGAGGTGCAGCATGTCCATTAACTCTGAGTTGGACATGGCTTTATATGTCAGGCACAGATCGCTTCTGAGCAGGTGGTATGCAGCTGAGTGGAGATGGAGTTTCTTTAACCTGGCAGCATATGGCATCTGTTTGAGCCCTTTGATCCTCTTGGTGAGGTACTTTTGGGGTCTTTCCAGTTGCTGCAGGTGTCTCATAAGGTACATCCCAAAAGGGGGATTGTACTCAATTATGGGCTTGATGAGGGATGAGAAAAGAGGCATAGTGACCTCCCCTGATCCAGATGTGAATCCCTTCATGATTAGGTGGGCTATATAAAATGTTTTTCCAACCACTTTGTCCACGTGGTTGTCAAATGAGAGATTGCTATCAACTTGGGTCCCTAGGTCCCTAATTACTTCTTCCGTACTTAATGGATTACCACCTATGTGGTAATTTGTGGGCACTTTATTTTTGCCAAAGGGGATGAATATACACTTTTTGGCATTTAGCTTGAGGCCATGGCTCTGGCACCAGTTGTCTGTTTCTATGAGGCCCTTTTGGAGGATGCTTGTGTCGGCTGGAGAGTCGATTATGGTGCCCAGCTTGCAGTCATCTACGAACTTGGTCTGCCACAGTCCTTCCGTGTTGGCCTGTACCTCCGAGAAATATATACCGAACAAGAGAGGTCCCAGGACTGAGCCTTGTGGGATGCCACTTGTAACTGGTTTGGAGTCTGACATGGCTCCAGCAATTCTAACCATGTGGGTTCTGTCCTTGAGCCAGTTTGCAACCCATCTAGTGACATAGGGGTTTATATTTAAGATGGTGAGCTTATCTATAATTCCCGAGTGGAGTATTGTATCAAAGGGTTTTGCGAGGTCCAGGTAGGCTGTGTGGACCACCTTCCCCTTGTCAATGGCCTTGGTGACTGTTTCAAAGAAATTGACCAGGTTTAAGAGGCAGGATCTGCCCTTAACAAAGCCGTACTGGGTAGGATCCAGTGTCTGTAGGTCCCCAATATCATTATTTATGAGGTCCATGATGATCCTTTCCATAGCTTTGCAGACCAAGCTAGTCAGGCTTATGGGGCGATAGTTTCCAGGATCCGTTGAGGCACCACCTTTGTGGAGAGGGACCACTGTTGCTGTACGCCACTCTTTGGGTACATATCCTGTAGTAAGGCTGAGATTGAACAGTAGTTTTATGTTTGGGTTTAGCTCTTCTTGAAGTTCATGTAGGACACAGCCCGGGACACCGTCTGGTCCCATTGATGCTGTGTTTTTTGCTTTGGAGGCGGCTCTTACCTGAGCATCTGAGATATCAGGGGCAGCACTCTGCTGGGATAGATATTTGCCCTTTTGGTGGGGGGGGAGTTTGCGCTGAACCTGTCAGCTAGGATGTTGGCAATGTCTGTGGGTTCGGTGTATTTTTTATCATTTTGGACTAATTCTGAGCATATCTGGGAATTCCCACCCAGGTTCCTAACATAACTAAAGAAAGCCTTGTGATTATCCTTAGTGTCCTGTGCAATGTTTCTCTCGAAGCTGGCCTTAGACGATTTTATGAGTGCCCATAGTTTTTTACTAATACTGATCAGAGATGCCTTCCCTTTTTGGGATTTTGCTCTATCATGTAGTAGCTTCCTCCTTCTATTGTATAGTTTGTTTATGGCTGGGGTCCACCAGACAGGATATCTGCCTTTGGAGGATTGGGTCTTGGTTTTATTTGGGATTGCATGATCCATGCATTCCTGAAGGTGTTCATAGAATATGTTTATAAAGGATTCTGCGGTCTGGGCCATATTTTCCACAGGCCCGGGGGCTTTGAAGGATTCCACCTCGGTTTTGAGGAGTGTGAAATTTGCTTTAGAGAAGTTTTTCACTATGGTTTTCTGGGCAGGGGGTGGGGTTGGAATGTGAATATCCAGTGAGATTAGTTTATGGTCTGATCTTACCAGTGAGGGATACACTTCTGGTCTGGAGCATAGAGTCCCCATGTTGGTGATGATCAGGTCCATTATGTTTGCCCCTCTTATGGGAGTGGTAACAAGTTGGTCCATAGCATTTGAGTTTATAAATTCTAGGAACCTTTGGGCTAGGTTGTTGGAGCTAGAGTAATGCTCCCAGTCTATGTTTGGGAAGTTGAAGTCACCCAATATAATGGTGTTTGGAGAGACCTTCATATTTTCCAGTGTTCTCAGGAAGATCGAGTGAGGTTCCTGGGTTTGGGATGGTGGTCTGTAGCAGGCTATAAACTGGAAGGCAGTTTTACCCACTGTTAGTTGCACATGGATAGTCTCTGATGCTTTGTGCTGTGCCACCAACCTGGAGGTGTGGGTATCTTTGACGAATATTGATACTCTCCCTCCTTTTGTGGTTCGGTCCAAGTTTTGGGACTGAAAAGCATGGTATGAGGTATAACCTGGTAGTGCTGGGGTGCTCTCGGGAGCCTTGATCCAGATTTCTCTTACTGCACCGATATCGATGTTCTCCATGCTAAGGAGAGTTTCGAGTGCGTGCATCTTGAGGTTTAGACTTCTGGCGTTGAGTAGCATTACTCTTAGTTTCTTATCCCTTGTGATACCTATGGAGGTGGGTTTGTCTTTTGAGCCTTGCCTTAAAAAGGCACTATGGGGGTAGCAAGTGCCTTTCCAATATCCGAAAGCACAGGGGTGACAGGTGCAAGCCGTCCCTAGCGAAGCATCGTGGCTTGTCGAGCATGTCATCCCAGGCTAACAGGCATTGGATCCCCTTTGAATGACACCAATACTTAAGCCAGTTGTTGAAATTGATCATCTTGTCTTCATATTGTGGCATCATTCTTGGTGAGGGTAAGATGCTACTCAAGGTCAGGGTCATACCGGCCTGGGCTACATGCTCAGAGAGCTCCTCTATGTCTCATTTCATGTAGTCCAGGGAGTGCGTCTCAGGTCATTCACACCAGCATGGACAATGACTGAGTCATATTTGTACTTGCCTTGGAGTGACCTGAGTGCTTGTGTTATGTGGTGGATCCTAGCGCCCGACAGGCAGCTCACCGTGACCTTCTCCTTGTTCAGCCTGGTGAGCGGGACGTCAGTGTGCCTGATGATAGAGTCACCTATTACAAGTGTATCAGGTGTGTTGTTTAGCCTTAAGGGCTGTGACTGTTCGGCCCACTGGCTTTGTGAGCTATGTGTTGCACGTGTTTTGTTTTGGGGTAGCGGTTGCTTGGGTGTCTGCTTTAGAGGTCTCTGCTGCTTAGGCAGATTTTTATTTAGAGCCTCCGAGTATGTTTTTGTGTGTTTATTTGTTTGGTTTGCTATCGTGGTAGGTCTATGTGAGACTGGAATTGTAGTGAATGTGGTTTCCTTCTCCTCCTGACTGGTTAGGCCAGTGCTGAGTTGAGAGATCTTAGCCTCCAGTTTGGCTATATGGTTGCATCTCTCACATGTGTTGGAATTTGTTGGGAGGAGGAAAGGGTTGTCTGTGTACATGAGGCAGTTGTAACATTGCCTCAAGATTCCCAGATTCACCAGCTGGACCGGAGAGGAGATTGACAACTGACCTTTGGACATGCTAGAATAGTATTGGGAATTCCTTTATAATTGAGAAAAAGGGCCAATGGGGAACAAGGTACTCAAGGAGAGTTTGTGAGGGTGTAGTGCTTTTAATTTTTTAGTGCTGACTTATATAATTGCTTTAGTGCGCAAGTGCCAGGTAACTTAAATGCAATATGTTACAGGTAACTTAAATGCAAAAATGACAAACAGTAACTTTCTTTCAAGTGAAACAAGGAAATAAGTACAGTAAGCAATGCAGATATCACTAGGGATCCACAGAAGCGCTGAAAAGCCGCGTTTTAGGTGGAATTAGCATTTCAGAGAAATAACAAGCAAACAACAACAACAAGCATACAAGCAAAGCTTGATTCAGCAGGCCTGTATCTAGTCTATGCTACAGCAAACAAGGTGTACCAATTTTAGTAAGATATATCACATGACACCTCAGAAATCAGGTCATGACATTGCCATCATTTCATATGACATATAACCTGTGCAATCCAACTGACGAACATACACATCAGTTACAGGTAACATATAGTAAATTATCACCCTGCATATATCTTATTGCACGTAGGTGTGGGCTCTGAATTGGCCAGTACAGAATGTTTTATGTGATCTGGTGAAGCCATCCTTTTTTTGATTTGGATGTATGGTTTGGGCCATTGTTGTGTGGAAAGGTGGAATTCCTCACCATCCACAGCTATGTGGCAGACACCAGAAGGGCTAGCACCTCAAGGGACCTGTGCTTGGAACTGTTCATAATCTCCTCTAACTTGGCTACATCCCCAGTTGCAGCTTGTGAACAGCAACCCCAAAGCAGGACACTGCCATCACCATGCTTCACCATGGGGTTGGTGTTGTTTTGGTGATGTCCAGTGGTGTTATTGCGCCAAACACACCTGTCAGAATTGTGGCCAATGCGTTCAACTATGGCCCCATATTACCATAACATATTTTCCCACTTGCTTTTAGGAGACCTGATGTATTGTTTTCAGACTTTCCCCAGGCCTGGATATTGCTTGATGTGAGGAACTTCTGCCATCTTCTATCCTTACCCTATAGGCAGGACATATGGAGACCATGAAAGATTGTTGTGACATAGTATACACCCAGTACTTGCTGGAGATTCCTGCTTCTCCTTTACTGTTGCTGTATGGCTCCTGGCAGGTTCCCTGGCCAGTTTTGGTCTTGTACTCTCATACACGGTTGGATGTCCACTCCTTCACAATGTCACTGTAGCCCCAAATCTTCACCACCTTTTGATGACTGTGTGCACTGTGTTCCATGGTATGTGCAATGTTGTGGAAATAGGTTCATAGGTTCATAGGTTCATACTAGGCTATCTGCCCAAGGGCATTTATAAGCCTAGCCCATAGTTATTTGGCTTTTGCCACCCCTTTAGTTTGAATAAAACTATGCCTATTATTTTGCTGTGCCTCTGTCAAGCAGTGACACTGAAGTAATCCCTGGGGTATATCTGCGATCCCCCATCCATTGGTCAAGATTCCTCTTGAACAAGGCCAGCGAGGTGCTCTGCCTCACATGTACCGGGATTTTGTTCCACAGCATAGGGAGTCTCTGGGTGATGAATCTGTCCCTCCAGCATGTTCTATTAATAACCGTGTCAAGGTTTAAGTCTCCGCCCTTGTGGTTCTGAGGGATCTAGATTTTTGAGGTGAAGCATATTCATCAAATCAGGGTTTGACATGGCCTTATATGACAGGCACAGGTCAACTCTGAGCAAGTGGTATGAGACGGAATAGAGCTGGAGTTCTTTCAGTCGGGCAGCATAAGACATATTTTTGAGACCCTTTATCCTTTTGGTGAGGAACTTTGGGGCCTTTCCAGCTGCTGCAGGTGTCTGGTCAGATACATTCCGAATGGGGCATTGTACTCAATCATAGGTCTAATGAGTGATGAGTACAGGCGATGACCTCCCTTGATCTAGATGTGAATCCCTTCATGATCAGGTGGGCAATGTAGAAGGTTTTCCTAACTACTTTAGCAACATGAGTGTCAAGCGAAGGCTACTGTCAACCTGGGTCCCCAGATCCCTAATGACTTCTTCTGTGCTCAGTGGATTGCCGCCTATATGGTAGCTAGAGGTAACCTTGTTTTTCGAAGGTATGACTATGCATTTCTTGGCATTTAACTTTAGGCCATGGCTCTGGCACCAGTTATCCATTTCTGTGAGGCCCTTCTGAAGGATATCTGTGTCAGATGTGTTTTACTATGGCCCAGTTTGCAGTCATCTGCAAACTTTGTCAGCCATAACCCTCCTGTGTTTGCTTGTACTTCAGAAAAGTAGATGCCGAACAAGAGTGGACCCAGGACTGAGCCCTGTGGGACATCACTTGTGACAGGCTTTGAGTCTGACATGGCTCCAGCAACTCTGACCCTGTCAGTTCTGTCACTTAGCCAGTTTGCAACCCATCTTGTGATGTATGGGTTTACATTCAAGCTGATGAGTTTTTGATGATACCTGAGTGGGGTATTGTGCGAAGGCCTTTGCCAGGTCAAGGTAGGCTGTATGGACTGCCTTTCCTCATCAATGGCCTTGGTGACTGTCTCGAAAAAGTCAACCAAGTTTAAAAGGCATGATCTGCCTTTGACAAAGCCAAACTGGGTTGGATCCAAAGTCTGCAAGTTCCCTATGTCTTTATTTATGAGTTCCATTATGATCCTCTCCATGGCTTTGCAGATAAGGCTTGTCAAGCTAATGGGACGGTAATTTCCAGGGTCGGTGGAGGCACCGCCTTTGTGAAGTGGGACCACAGTCGCCGTGCGCCACTCCTTGAGTACGTATCCTGAGGTGAGGCTAAGATTAAACAGCTGTCCTAACTGCGGGTTTAATTCCTCATTGAGTTCATGGAGCAGACAGCCGGGACACCATCCGGTCCCATAGATGCTGTGTTTTTGCTTTGGAGAGCAGTTCTCACCTGGGCGTTGGAGATGTTTGGGGGCTACAATCCTCTGGTATAGATATCTCTCCTTTTGGGGAGTGGGGAGAAGTTTGCACTGAACCTGTCAGCCAGTATGTTGGCAATGTGTGTAGGTTCAGTAATCTTCACATCATTTTGAACTAATTCTGAGCATATCTGGGAGTTTCCTCCTAGGTTTCTAACATAGCTAAAGAAGGCCTTATGATTGTCTTTTGAATCCTTGGCGATTTTCTCTCAAAATTTGCCTTGGATGATTTTATGAGCTCTTAGTTTTTACTTATAATGATCAAAGGTGTCTTACCTTTCAAGGATTTTGCTCTATCTTGTAGTAGCTTCCTCCTTTTGTTGTAGAGCTTGTTTATGGCTGGGGTCCACCAGACTGGATGCTTGCCTTTGGTACAAAGAGTTTTAGTTTTGTTTGGGATTGCCTGATCCATGCAGTCCTGTAGGTGCTGGTAGAAGGCATTTGTAAGTGATTCAGCGGTTTGAGTAATGTTTACCACTGGCTCAGGGGCCTTAAAGGAGACCACACTAGTTTTAGAAGTGTGAAGTCGGCTTTGAGAAGTTTTCACTGTGGTCTTTTTTGTTTCAGGTGGGGGCGGGATGAGGACCTCCAGCGAGATTAGTTTATGATCTGATCTCACCAGTGAGGGTATACTTCGGTGTTGAACATTGTGATCCCATGTTCGTGATGATGAGATCAAGTATGTTTTCTCCTCTTGTGGGGATGGTGACTAGTTGTTCCATGGCATTTGAGTTTATGAACTCCAGGAACCTTTGGGCTAGAGTGTTTGGGCTTGAGTAGTGTTCCCAGTCTATATTAGGGTAGTTGAAGTCACCTAGTATGATGGTGTTTGGAGATACATTTATCCCTCCATTGTTTTCAGGAAGGCCATGTGAGGTTCCTGAGTTTGAGAGGGTGGCCTGTAACATGCTACAAATTGCAGAGCAGTCTTGCCTATGGTTAATTGCACCTGGATGGTCTCCGATGCATCGTGCATTGCCACCAACCTTGAGGTGTGGGTGTCCTTTATGAATATGGACACCCCTCTCCTTTCTTGGTGTTGTCCGGATTTTGGGGCGGGCATGATATGAGGTGAAACCTGCTAGTGCTGGGGTGCTCTCAGGAGCCTTGAACCAGGTTTCTATCACAGCACAGACATCGATGTTCTCCATACTGAGAAGGGCCTCGAGTGCGTGCATCTTGAGATTGAGACTTCTGGCATTGAGCAGCATTACCCTTAGTTTTTTTACTTTTTTGTGTTCTAGGGTGGTAGGTTTAGAATTTGAGCCTTGCCTAAAAAAGGCACTATGGGGGTGGCAAGAGCCTTTGCCAATATCCGGAAGCCTTGGGGTGACAGGTGCAAGCCGTCCCTTGAGAAGCAGCGTGGCTTGTCCAGCATGTCATCCCAGGCAGACAGACATTGGATCCCCTTTGAATGACACCAGAATTTAAGCCAATTATTAAAGCTGAAATGTTTTGTTAACCTTCTTAAGGCTGATACATCTCAAACATGTGGTCCCTTAATAGTTTTGTCAGCTCTATGTGAACCATGGCTGTTGCTGTAGCAGGCAACCGGGTATATGTTAGGATAATTCTAGTAGGACAGCTGACTGTTATTTGCTGTTAATCAAAGAATCTCTGTCATTGATGGCTGGTGTGTATCCAAGAAGATGTACTGCTGTAGTTATATTGAAAGCTGCCTCAACACAGTAGTAGCTTCAGCCTGTGCACACATATGCATCTAGGTTGTTGTACTATTGTTATGTGTGATTATTGTTCCCCTAACAGATTTGTTTGCTTTACAATCAAATTGTACAGGTTATAGGTCACATGAAAGTTTGGCAGTATTTTGAACTTGTGTATCGTGCTCTCATTTTTGTATATCACAAATACCTGGCATTCTAACAGGTGTGTACACCATTTATATGCACTGTATACCACTAATTTATACAATATGACCATAGTTTTGGGCCTTTGTCCCCCCATTTTGTCAGTCTTTGTTCAGATGTCCTGCAATGACAGTTTGTGTGGTATGCTACAGCTATGTGACATCTCCTGCAAATAGGCCCTTGTGATGACCACCGTGATGCAATGCAGTAAACACCACCAAACGTGAACATGCAGATATTGCCAAATGGCTGAGTGTAACAGTTGTGTGCATGGTCACATCCATTAACTTTAACATGCCTGGGGTACTGGTGAACGCTGACAGGAAAATACCATCATTACCAGCTTCAGAGTGATGTCCCATGTGCAAATTAGAGGGACATATGTAGTTGTGAAGGAGGGGTATTGTCAGGAGATTCACATTAGGCATTGGTACAAGATGAATGCTACATTTCTGCACAGGTACAGTGCACATCCTTCACCATAGATGTGCACTTGTGTGCATTACTAAACCCCACACACCAAACCATTTTGCACTGACATATGCATCTAGAGACTCTATGGAAGACAGTTTAAATGCTACCTCATTACACGGATGTGCACTTTGGCCTTACCTGGATGCTCCACGCCTCTTGCCTGGGTGGCACCCAGCTCCACGACTGCTGTTTCCCATGTTTGAGTTTGTGTGGGAGCTACCCCAAGGTTGGCAAGGGGATCCTCTGTCGCCATAAGTGGGGCCTGTGTGGCTGGCCCCACACCGGTAGCAGTACAGTCCTTCGCTACAGCAACAGCCCTTTGCCGGCATGATGTATCAGGTCAGTTACTCTATGCCTGACCTGATCGTAGGTGCATCCATGGTGGGCCAAGATGTTCACTCTGTGGACAATCTCATCCCACAGGGTAGTCTGCTCTTGCAGATTTTGGTGGCTACGGCCAGGAAGGATGGCATCGTTTAAGATTACAGCTTCTGTGATGGCTACTGTCTCCACATCAGAGTAAGGCAGTTGCCACTGCATGGCACCTGGAAGACATAAACAGGGAAACACATCACATGACCTCAGACATTGCCCAGGGTTCTTTACAGAGCCAGCACATGAATATGGACTATCATTAGCCACCACTTACAAACACATCATACCCCTGTACCTGGCAGCACTGTATGAACATGCATTGTACTCCTGGTCCTGATGTGTCATGTTCCCCTCAGTGAGGGTCAGTACATTGCATAAACCACCATTCATCATTCATGTTTTTGTGTTGAAGGATGACAGTGGCCATGTTCCTTGCAGATGGGATGTCAATGGTGCTCAGACTTTGCTTTTATACAGTGTTTAATGAAGCTGGAAGCATATGCCTGGGTTCATGCAGGATGCAGACAGGAATGTTATCAGGCCCCAAGGGGACTTGCTTTTGTTAACTTTTATTAGGCAGTTTGCTCCTGATCCACGATGATGAAGGAAGGGGTGTGTGTGCTGTGCATATCAACCTTTACTGATGGTGAGCCAGGGGGTGATGTTTGCCCTAAACCTGTCTGCAGTAGGTTGGCTGTAGCTATGGTGTATGTGATGTGAATGACCACCATTACAGGGTGAGTTGGGTTGTTGCCTCTGAGTCTGCAGACATATGTGAAGATGGCCCTGTGATTGCCCTTGGTGGATGTGTCCAATTTGTACTCATAGTTAGCCTTTCAGTAGTCCACCTGTGACCTAATATGCTCATTCAGACAAAGGTTGACATGTTGCCCAGTTGGTGCCTGCTCCTACTTTGCCTTGTACAGCCAATATAGCATCACATTATGTGCTTTGTGCATTGCTGCTTTCCAGCAAAGGGGTTTACTTTACCTTGGTGGAAACAGGTTTTACAAGTAAGGTATTGCTGAGGCCATACAGCTATGTGGGTGGTCATATATCTGTTTGCAGTAGGCATGGACATAAGGTCAGAACACAGTTGGCCACCTCTACATTTTCAACGTGATACTCATGCGTATTGTACTACCCATGTCTGTGTCAGGGCAATGACACAGCCAGCAGCTGTAGAAGTGTAACTCTGTTGGATGCTCAGAAACTAAGGTTACACATGTATACAACATGTACAGCTTATTTACCTGACGTTTTGAATCCCATGTCAGTTGTTATGAGGCAGCCAGGTACACCTACTCATACATACATATGCACAGATAATACTTGCTATAGATTTCTGTTCTATGTCAGTATGGCACACTGTAATTACAGTCTTGCTGCTCAGTCAGTCATGTCAACCTGTTAGGGCAGGACATCTGGAGGACACCGCACATACATGGTGGGCTATGGGCCACAATTAATGCTACTTTCTTCATATTGCTGTAACACACATATGTCATTTGATAGTATACAACATGTACAGCTTATTTACCTGATGTTTTGAATCCCATGTCAGTTGTTATCAGGCAGCCAGGTACACCTACTCATACATACATATGCACAGATAATACTTGCTATAGATTTCTGTTCTATGTCAGTATGGCACACTATAATTACAGTCTTGCTGCTCAGTCAGTCATGTCAACCTGTTAGGGCAGGACATCTGGAGGACACCACACATACATGGTGGGCTATGGGCCACAATTAATGATACTTTCTTCATATTGCTGTAACACACATATGTCATTTGATAGTGAAGTAGCCTTTGCATTCACAAACATATCCTAGAGGATATTTAATTATATAATTGATTAATTACCTGCTTTTTGTATATATTGCAAGTGTTTTATGAGTTTTACTGTTTTACTCTGTAAAGGCTGTTGGCCGGCTAGAAAGAACTGTTCAACGAAATAATTTTTTATTGGAAGGTAGAGCTGGGACTCACTGATAGTCTTTGTTGTTTATATATATACATCTTGTCTGCTGTTGTTTGAATATCCTAGAGGATGTCTGATGCTCATATGGCAGGCAAAGAGGAGAAAAGCTAGGTATATGGTAGTGAGGATAGGAACTGTTAATGTTGTGAGTATGACTGGCATGGGAGCAGAGCTAGCTGATATGCTGGCCAGAGGAAAGGTGGGTATATTGTGTATGCCAGAGACCAGATGGAAGGAGTGTAATGCCGTGTGTATCGGAGTCGGGTACAAATAGTTCTATCATGGTGCATATGGGAGGGGAAAACCAGACGAAACTGCAGGAAAAACACAATCCAAAAACCACAAAACTCAGAAGTCACCAGGTGAGGTAAAAGGAAGACTTCTTTATTCCATAACACAGCATACGTTCTGGTACCAGAACGTATGCTGAGTTTTGTGGTTTTTGGATTGCATATGGGAGGGGAACTGGTGTAGGGGTTAACCTGAAGGAACATTATGCCAAGAGTGTATGTGGAGGTGATAAGAGTGTCGGGTAGAGTGATGTTTAGGAGGCTGGGAATTGGTGGTGTAATGATGACAGTTGTTAGTGGATATGCTCCACTAATTGTGTGTGTGATAGATGAGACAGACGTACATTGGTGTGGATGGATGAAGTGGTGATGAGTGTACCCAAGAGCGAGAGAGTGGTGATTGGAACACATTTTGATGGGCATATTGGTGAAGGGGACAGAAGGAATGCAGAAGTGATGGGTAGATATGGTCTTAAGCAAAGGAATGGAGAAGGTGAGATGGTGGTGGACTTTGCAACAGAGATTGAAATTGACTGTGGTGAATACTTCGTTTTACAAGACTGAGGGGCATAGGGTGACATACAAAAGTGGAGGAAAATGCACAAAGGTAGATTATCTCCTATGCAGGTGGGCCTGTTTGAAAGTGATTGGTAACTGTAAAGTTGTGACAGGGGAAAGTGTAGTTAGGCAGCATGGAATGTTGAGCTGTAGGATGACATTGGTGATCAAGAAGAGGGGGACGAGTGTGAGGCCAGCACCACAGATCTAATGGTGGATACTGAGAAAGGGTGATTGTGAGGTTGAGTTCAGGGAAGAGTTAAGACAGGCAGTGGGTGGCAGTGAAGACTTAGCAAATATCTGGGTAACTACATCTGAGCTAGTAAGGGAGATGAGTAGAATGGGGCCCGTTGTGACATCTGCACAGAGGAAGGAGAACAAGGATACCTGGGGGTGACATGAAGAAGTACAGGCGAGTATACAGAGAAAGAGGTTGGCCAAGGAGAAGTGGGATTGTCTGACAGATGAGGAAAGTAGACAGGTGTATAGGGAGATGAGGTGCATGGCTAAGTGAGTGGTGGCAAGGGCTGAGGATGGGGCTTCTGAAGGGTTGTATGTAAAGTTGGATATCAAGGATGGAGAATAGGACCTGTACCAATTGGCTAGAAAGAGACACATAGCTAGGAGAGATGTGCAGCAAATAAGGCTGATAAAGGATAATGGTGGAAGTGTACTCACAAGTGAGGAGAGTGTGTCATGCAGGTGGAAGCACTACATTGATGGGCTGTTGAATGAAGAGAATGAGAGAAAGAGAAGTTTGAATGATGTGGGTGTGGCGAATCAGGACATGCAACAGATTATCAAGGGTAAGTAAGGATAGCTATGAAGAGGTTTAAGAAGGGAAAGGCTATTGGTTCAGATGACATACCTGTGGAAGCATGGAGGTGTTAGGACAAATGGCAGTGATCTTTTTAACCGGATTGTTTACTGTAATCTTGGAAAGTGAATGGATGCATGAGGAGTGGATAAAAATGTGTTTGGGTACTGGTTATGAGAATAAGGGTGGTGTGCAGAGCTGTAGTAACTACAGAGGGATAACATTGATCAGTCACAGCATGAGGTAATGGCAAAGGATGGTGGAAACTAGGTTAAGAAGGGAGGTGAGGATTACTGAAAATCAGTTTGGTTTCATGCCAGGAAAAAGCAGTACAGATGTGATGTTTGCTCTAAGAGTCTTGATGGGGACATGCAGTGAAGGTCAGAATTAGTTGTGCTGTGTCTTTGTGGACTTAGAAACAGCATATGACAGAATGCCTAGAGAGGAGTTGTGGTACTGTATGAGGTGGTCAGGAGTGGCAGAGGAATCCATAATAATGCTACAGGATATGTACAAGGCTAATATGACAGCGGTGAGTTTTGCATTGGAAGTGACAGGTGCATTTAAGGTGGAGGTTGAGTACATCAAAGATCAGCTATGAGCCCTTTCTTATTTGCACTGACAATGGACAGGTTGACAGACATGATCTGGCAGGAGTCCCTGTAGACTGTACTGCTTGTAGATGCCATTGTAGTCTGTAGTGAAAGTAGGGAGCAGGTTGAGGAGACCCTGGACAGGTGGAGGTATGGTCTAGAGAGGGGAGGAATGATGGTCAGCAGGACTAAGACAGTTGAATGGTATGAGCTCAGTATATCAAATGCAGTTCAACACACACACAGCTGTGACGGTATTTCAATATGCAAATACCCTGTATAAGTCCATCATATGTCTGAGATAAACATGTACATCATATTTGTATTGACAGTTAACATATGGATATCTGCGATATCCCAGTAGCTGGCCTACCAGTGTCACAGTCAGTATTGTGCAACACACAGTCCAGTAGTGGTCATATACGAGCCATCCTTTCCTGTGGTGACTCAGGGCCTGAGCTGTGTTCTATGTCACTGCAGATAGACACAGATGCTATGGCCATAGGTTCTGCTCAGCAATATATCAGTACAGCATGTGTTGTTGAAATATAATATTGTTTAAACTTCCTATTTTCCACATTTACATACCCCCTACTACATTCCATTACATGCTTAATTGTTTAACATACCTGTGTTTTTTTTTTTTTGGTTCATCTGGTATAATCCATCAGTTTCAGTGTGTGTGTGTGTGTGTGTGTGTGTGTGTGTGTGTGTGTGTGTGTGTGTGTGTGTGTGTGTGTGTGTGTGTGTGTGTGTGTGTCTCTCTCTCTCTGAGACAGATGTAGGATATACATCTGTTTTGTATAGGCAGGTGTGTGACAAACAGCATCACAGAGGATAGTTGAAAATACCTCTTACAACAAACACTGTGGAGACAGCCAAACAAACTGGGGCAGAATTTTTCAGACATAGGGACAAAATGTAAGTAGTGCTGTTATACAATTGAAGTAATACTAGTTTGACAGGGTTTGTTTGGATATGGCTGCTCTTCATGAATTTAAGTCTGATAGTGTTATGTGGTTGACATACCTCTCAGCTGTATTGATATCCACAGACTGACCAGAGTTTGGAATCTTATATTTGGTGTGTTACTCACACATTTTTTGGCCTTGGAAATTTAGTAGCATACTCTGAGGATTGCAGTCAGTAAATGGTAACATCCGTGTGTGCTAATTTCTTTAAAAGAAGAGAAAAAAGGGTTGATAGGAATGTTGTGAAAAACGGGGCATGCAGAGGGAAAAACAATATGAAAGATAGCTAGGGATGTGCAGGACGGGTGTAGGGAATGTCCATACCTGTCCATTTCTGAGAACAGCAACAGCTGTGCATTTGTACAGAATTTGGAGGTCAATTTGGACACTCAAACCCCTGAGAGAGGGGTGAGGACAACAGTAATGTGTTGCTAAGTCAATTAGACCAGATTGCATGTGTTCAGTGGACACGTGTGCGAAATGGACAGCTATATATGGAGTGACTTTTTTTGGGGAACAGATTGCCTTTTTTTTAATTTTTTTAATAAGGTGAGAGTGGGATGTTGGAGAAGGATAGTAGGTATATTTGAGGAGGTAAGTTGGTTAGGAAGACAGACAAGACAGACAAGACAGACAAGACAGCAGACAGGGGCAGTGTATGACACGTGAAGGGTAAACTGTAAAGGCTTCAATTGCTCACAACTTTAATGATCATTGCTCTAATCATTACTCTCCAGGTATTACCTCACTTTACATCGACCTATGGCCTTGGGTATGGCAATGATATGTTTGTACACAGTGTATAATTACAGCCTTCTTAGAGTTAATTTATACCTTTTCTTACCTGGCAGACCTGTCTAGGAAATTTCTGTTAACAATACCTAACTGTTTCTACCCATATTCTCATAGTCAAGGTTACATATGTGCACTCATACTGTGTGTGTGTGTGTGTATGTGCGTGTGTGTGTGTGTGTGTGTGTGTGTGTGTGTGTGTGTGTGTGTGTGTGTGTGTGTGTGTGCGTGCTGCTGCTGCCATACTCTGCCTTGATTTCTATCAGTCAACCTAGGTGTTGGTGGCAGTGACCACTAGCTGTGACAGCGTGACACTTGAGGGACATTTCTTGGAGGAGACTGCTTGGTGTATGTACTTATCTTGCTGTCATTTTCAGCCTTGGGGTTGGACAGTGGGTGTTGTGCACAATGTATAATTACAGCCTTCTTACAGCTAATTTATACCTTTTCTTACCTGGCAGACCTGTGAAGGAAATTTCTGTTAACAACACCTGACTGTTTCTACACATAATCACATATTCTTGGGTGAGATTATGCATCCAGCATACCACTCCTGTGATTTGAACCATGCCTGTTTGTGCAAAAAGGTTGTGTTTCATCACAATGAGCTATTGAGGAACTGCTGTTTCTTTCTTGACTGTTTTTTGTCTAATACTCTCTTGTTTGGACAATCTGCCTTGTAATTCTGACATTCATGCATGACAGATAGTTCTTATATCAAGTATTCATACCTTGACATATTACAGTATGGAAAACAATGGTTAACACAACATTTATTCAGGGATCAGATCTTGGTGCATGGAATATTTCTTATAGTTAATCTGTTTTACAACTCCATAGTCATTGTCAGATGAGCCTCAGTTAATTAATGGTGTCAGAGCCATAGTTGCTGTGCAGAACCTGTACACATTTAGATTCATGCTACTACATACCAAAGTTAACACAACAGTCTCTGGTTTTGAGTTTTATTGACAGGTACTGGCACTTTTATTGATATATATCCTGTACATCACTATTACTCTGCTAATGTCTCATTTATTCAGTACAAACAATACACATTTCTAACTACTGGCAGGTGACATTCTACTCTTTTCTATTTATTTGCCCTGACTACTTCAAGCTAGATTTGTACTCACTAGCCTCGCGATGCACCCTTAGCAGCCTGCTGGCGTGGGAATCCACATTCACAGCCCTCTCATCTGCAGCTGTACAGGAGATAGAGAAACATTTATCCATACCTATCCATCTCATACTTAGGCTGGACTTTGTTGGACAATAATTGATACTGATACTTACACACTGCTGGGACATTCTGCACCCAAGCATCTTGAATCCACTGGTCCAAGAGGTCCTTCTTCTTATGCTTCAGATCAACATAATGATGCCAGACCTGCTTACCAGTCTGAGTGATACCAGTAGCACTGGTGAGGTCAAGTGCGAGATGGTCTCAGGCCTCCACTTTTTTATTGGGATCCCTGGTACTCATCCTGCAGCAGTCTCCCTTCATGGTCTTTTATGAGGAGTCCAACCATGTCCATGGACTCCTGAATGCCCCAACACTGCACCCAAAAGCACACACCCTCACTGATGCCAGCCATAGTGCCTGTAGTGATCAGCTACAGCTGGTTATGGTTGTACTCCCGCCTGTGGGGTTTAATAGAGTTGGATTCCCACCCTTTGCCATGATTGGCTGATTTATAATATGATGAGCTTGTAACTGGCATTAGCCATAGGCCTCTCTAGCAGGGGTGCTTTTCTAGTAAACTGGATGGTGTAAATAGACCAGGAGAAGGGTACCAGGTGGTGTGGGGGGTGCTCTGGACCCCCTTTTGCCTAGGGCACCACTTGACCTAAGGCTGACCCTGGATAAGCTAAGCCTAGAGTCAGGCAAACCCACTTAGCTAAGAAAAGCATTGCTTAGAGATGGCAAGCACTGCTTACCAGTGCACAAATCCACTCAGCTACATTAATTATTGGTAAGCATTTAGATTTAATCAATGCTGACACCAGCTAAGCATAACTGAACAGAATTTAGCATTGTTCAGCTTTTATTTTATGGGCTATCAGGATTGTGGGGTTGACTCCTTATTAATGACATCTTATGATATGCATGTTTACCTTCCATAACATTTCCCTATGTGCTTTCATTACATTATATTCTTTCGTGGCTATACTGTATGGGACACTTGTGTTTATATGGGGGTTTCACATCTGTACTACACTGACACCTTACATTTGTACCTGCTACACTACCCTGGTTAACAAATATATAGTATTCACTACCTATTTATATAAAAGTCATATTTTAGTGCTGCTTTCACATATAAAAGTGAATGGACTGCATTGGGGCTTGAACTGTGAATGACTGCATGTTAAGAGAAAGCTGTAACCACTATGCTATCACACTTTAGCAATATTGGCTGTATATTTCTATTTAGCTCCTTTGGATGTTTAAGCTATGCTGAACACAGCTGTGCAATGCACACACCCACTCAGCTACACTTAAACTTTAGTGGGGACAGGAAAAAAAATATTTATTTTATTTTTCTTACTTTAGAGATATGCACATAGCTAATAGTCATACCTCTCCATCTCTTAGAGCATAACATCTGGACAAAGCCTAACATGATGGGGGGGGGGGGGGCAAAGAAGGACAGATTCTAAATATTGCTCTTACAAACTTTGAAAGTTGATAGAATAATAGGTTTTTGCATTAGCATGACTTATTTGAAGGATGTGGAGTCTTAGACCCAAATTTTGTCATTATTTATTAACTTTGAGCCACAGCTCTTTGCAAGGACAGTAGGAGGAATACACCTAACATATGAGGCACAAGTCTGTACATTCTGCTTATATCTATTCAAGTTGGGAGGTATGCTAACAGTGTCCACGGACACTGTTTTTGTTTTCAAAGTGCTGTATGGCACTTCCTGAGTGCAGGAGGCATGTTTACTGTCTGAGCACTGCTTGCACTTGCCCCCTGCACTTGTTCACTGATCATGTCTGTGCAGGTTATACAGCAGCTTGCCTTCATGAATATGCAAGGTGCTCTGCTGTGCTGCACGGCCATGATCCACTCCATGCAAGAATAGACTTATTCTTGCATGGAGCTTTAATGTATCCCGGGGTCTGTTTTTACAACCCTGGTTATGATCTGGTTGATGGATTCTCCAAAAGAATTTAACTGATCCAAAAAGTTTTGGACAGCTAGTTGTAAAGGCTGTAGTGCTATTTTAAGTTCCTCTAGGATTACTGGACATTTTACTAGATTTTTACTGCTTACCCATTCTGGGTCTTTTGGATAAAGTTTCTTTTTCTGGAGAAGCAATCAGTGAAAATTTTGTTTTAGAAGTATGTGTGTCCATGAAGTTAGCATCAGTCGCCATTTTTGTCTTCTTTGTGTTATTTTAGGCTGAAGAATGTAGCAGTAGCAAGCACATGGCAGAGAGCATGCAGAGCACATGTACTGAAGAGCCCACAGGATCCAAAGTAATCTACTTATTTTCCAAGTACTACTTTCAATCTCAAGTAGTTGAATAGCTTGCATGAGTAGAGTAAGTTATCAGGTTGGTAATTTTGATCTGAAAAAACAATTTCTCTACCTTAGAAGTTAGAGGTTAGTGTTAGCTTTGAGAGAGCTTAGAAACAGCAGTGTCTATAGAATGGCGGCCATCTTAGTCTCATCCAGGTTTGATACTAATATTAATGCTTGCCTGACATAAACGTATAGCTGGTTTGATATTAATATTGTTTGCCTGACTTAGAAGTATAATTGGTTTGATATTACCATTAATGCTTGCCTGATATAGAAGTGTAAGAGTGTACTGTCTAATAAAGCTTTGATCATTGTAGTGAAAATTCTTTGTCTTGATCATTTCTGTCCAGTTAAGAAATTATGTTTAGGCAATACATTTTCTTTGTATAGTCAGCAGGATTCAAAATGTTTAAGAGAAAGAATAAGGGTATTGCTACTGCTAATGCAGAAATTCCAGGATGGGAAACTGCTCCCTATAAGATGTTGGCCATTGAGTGGTCTTGTGGGTTTGGATTAAGTGAAAATTGGGAAGCGTATTTCAACGATGCACAACCAGAAGCTGTAGTCACATGTTTGCAAAAAGTTTCCCTAGAAAAAGGGAAAACGTTAAGTGCGATATGCAGATGGGACTGGATCCTTCTGTTTGCATACTGGAAGCAACATCCAGAAAAAGTTTATAAAAATGGTCAGATTAAACAATTAGAAAAGCAAATTAGTGATTTACAAAATCAGCTAGTAATGGTACAGTGTCAAAATAAATTACTAGCCAGTAGGTTAGATACATATCAGCAAGTAGCTGAAAAGGCTGCTGTAAGAGTGGCACAGTACAAATATAGGGGAAAAAAAGAGGTAAAATTAACAAGAAAAAAGTGCATATGAGTATTACTAAGGCTGGGGTAGCTTGGGACCAAGACCACTTGGATGGAGATATTTGGATTTCATCAGATCCATCCGATCATTTTTATTCCAATGAAGATGAGAATGTTCCCAATAATCTCACAGCTAAACCAATACTTAGGAGAAAATTGCAGGTTCTACCTGGTAATCCCAACGGTCAGCTGATAAATGCCTTAGAAGGCTATACTCAGCAAGAAATAGGAGACATAAAGGATCAATTTAAACAGAGACCAGGGGAAGCCTTGATATCATGGGTCATTAGGTTATACGAAGCTGGGGCTGGTAGCATTAACCTAGATCGCCATGATTTTCAAAAATTCTGCCTTTTAAATTCTGATCCAAGAATACAAGACCACATTAGAGAAAACAGTAATAATAATATGACAACTTTGTTGCAGCTTGTAGTAGAAGGATGTCATGAGAAATAGCCTACTTAAGCAGAATGATAAACCCTTGTACACTCTAAGGGAAGCAATTCAGAAATTAAAAGAAGAAACAATGAAAATTACTGTTTTATAGGGGAGGCAAATGCACTGATGCAATGCGCATTTACTGTATCTGTGTGAAATGAGATCATTAAACTGGTTCCATCAGCATACAAACATGTAATGATGACGGTATTGATTAACCAAACTGGCAACCCCAATTCAGAGGGAATTTAATTTATTACACAGGAGAATTAGGAGATTGGGAGCCTAGAGACAGTGGGGCAAGTAAGAGAGAGCGTAGAGAAGAAGGGTGGAGAGAAAACATTAATAACTGAGTCTCCCAAAAGGGCATGTTTATTGCTGCATTACAAGACGGGGTCAAGAAAGAACAAATTGATGGAATTGACACTCCAAGTTTGTGGGAATGTATAAAAAAGAGGGTTAAATAACAGAAATTAGAGTGTTGGGAAACAGGAAATGCAAGTGTCAGAGGGAAAAGGTGAAGGTGATACAAATGTGGGTACCCCAGTGACTTCTTCAGCCCCACCTGTATTACAGTTGTACCCTGATTTATCATTTGCAGTCGATGTACAGTCTAATTAGGACATTGGCTATGCTCCGATTAATGGCTGAGCCCAAAGAGATGCATGACCTTATGTAGATTTAATAATTTATTGGTGAAATAAAAATGAGCAGTGGGTCTGAGCCTTGGTAGATGCCAGAGCAGAGGCTTTGTTGATATATGAAAATCCTAATTTATTTAAGGGGCAACAAGTTAACTTAATCACAGAGGTGCCGTAAGCTTTTGAAAACCGGGGGGGAGGGTGACAGGGGCACTTAGTGATCTAAAAATGGCAATTTTTTAAAAGTATTTACTACCACAATATAGGTTCACTTGGAGGACATTTTAAGCTTAGCCAATTTCTCTTTTGGTACTTGAATTAACATTTCCTGATTGGTCTTACCTATCCCATGACTGATAATTGTATATTAGCCCTAGTGAGAATAAATGTGATCATACTATAGATAATTTGAGAGGATCCATGTAAGGGATGCAGCATTTAGGAACTGCCTCTATCCATTAGTGGCATGAGGGGCAATGCTGGAGTAAATTTTCTATTACCCATCCTTAGATCCAGGTTGCATTTGAATATGGACAGGGATGAGCTTTGTTTTACTTGAATGGATAGTCTGTTCTGGAACAGTGCTAGCCTCTGTAATATACATCTATCTCTCCACAACATTCAGTTTAGATATGTGGACTGAGTATTTCTGATGCCATTTGACTTGCTGATGTTCAGTAGGTCCATCTGTATTAGGTTGGAGGATGCCTTGTGTGCCAGACAAGTCACATCTAAGCACTCTGTAGGATACTGAGTATAGTGATAAATCTTTGAGGTGCTCCATGCAAGACGTATTGTTTAGGACCTGTATCCTTTTAGTAAGGTATCTCTGTGGGTATTCCAATTGTTGCATGGGTCTGGACAGATACATGCCAAAGTGGGCATTATACAAAATGATTGACCTAATGAGGGCTTTGTAAAGGGGGACAATAATATATCTAGATATAGTCAAAATCAATGTGTTTATAAGCTGTGCAATATAGAAAGACTTTCTTATGACTCTGGGCACGTGTTGGTCAAAAGTTAGGTCACTGTACACAAAAGTTCCCAAATTCCAAACCACTGGGTCAGTTCTCAGGGGGCATTGTCAATTTGGCAGTTCCCTGGAGTAGATGACTTCCCAAAGGACACAATAATATATTTCTTGGAGTTTAGTTTCAATTCATGATTCTGGCGCCAGTTATTGTTTGGGACACACCTTCCTGCATGATGGCTAAGTCATTTGGGGATTCAATAACTGCTCCTAGCTTGCAGTCATGTCAAACTTAGTCGGCCAAAGCTCTTTGGTATTTCCTTCTACTTTTGAGATGTATATGCCAAACAGAAAAAGTCTCAGCACCGAACCCTGGGGGACTCCTTTGGTGACTAGTCTCTTCCCCTATTTTGATCTCCTGCATCCTGTGAGCAAGCATAAATGTATGCATTATTTAATTCATCTTCCTGATTGTATTAATCTGATTGTATTAAATTGCATTCCTTGTATAATACAACACCACTTGTTAGAATGTGTTTTAAATTTGTAGTTTGGAACAGTCTTCCAGTAAGCAATGAAACAAAATGTATGAACCAGTAATGGCAAAACTACCCATTTCAGAAAATTTCAACCATAAATGGCCACTCAAACTCTACCATTACAATCCACCAATATCAGTAAATATGTAAAATCTCTGCAGAAGTAAATCATTTAAATAATTCCACATTAAAGGGATCTGTAACTAATGAAGAGGTTGCTGGTAGCAAACAACTTTATATTTCATTGTTTCATCTACAAATAAAGTGCCTGTTGCACTTGAAGAATAAATTGCCTATGTTACAGTAAAAAAATAAGCTAGTAATTTTGCAATAGGGAATGGATGGCAAACTGATAATAGAAACATAGTTACTAGGTAACTCCTCCAAATGGGAACGTTTATAGGACTGTAGTATCCTCTCCCTTTAAAGTATAGCACAGTACAGTTGTGGGAGTAGAACCCACAGCCTTCTGCGTCAAGAGCAGGTATATTACCTGTTGTGCTACTAACAATGCAAGCAACTTAGCATAAGTAGCACTAAACTTCTTTTCCTCTGAAGCTCTCAGCTCTTTGTAAAATCCATTTGAGACTCAACGAAATCTCTCAAATTGGTAGCAAAAGAAATCTGGAAAAAGCCAAAATTTATTTGGGGAGGGGGCAAAGGCCCAAAATCAGGGACACATTTTAAATATTTATTTTATTTTATTTATGTATTTTTTATTTGTTGACCGGGATAGTCTGACTGGATACATGTCCATTTTCAGTGGAGGCCCGGGGAGAAAAGCTCCAAACTTAAAAACAGATAAAGACAAGCAAGTTACAGTATATGCACAAATATATTGTATTAACATACAAGTTACAGTCTCACATTTCAAGCCTATGAAAAATACAGTTTATATTCAAAAATATATACAAATATGTTATGGTTTCTCTTATCAGATCTATATGTGCAGCTTATATGCAGAGTATCTGTAAAGATGTTATAGTTTCTCTTTTCAAACCTTTTAGTGTAAGAGGTTAGTCACTGTGAATAAAAAATTGCAGGGATATGGAAGTAGATGAGGCTTTAGTCATGGTTAAAGCAAGGATATAACCAGCAAGTTTTAAAATACTGGGTTAGATTTTTTTAACTGATTAAGGGAGGGGTTCAGAGTAAGGTCAGCTGGGAGCAGATTCAAGGTTTTGCCTACTGAATTTGCAAACAAAGATTCTCCAGATAGGTTGTTAGCTTTAATAGACTGAACCAAAAGTTTTGTAGTGGAATAAAGTGACCTAGCGTTTTTGTA
This sequence comes from Protopterus annectens, assembly GCF_019279795.1. Taxonomy (NCBI): domain Eukaryota; kingdom Metazoa; phylum Chordata; order Ceratodontiformes; family Protopteridae; genus Protopterus; species Protopterus annectens. The sequence continues at coordinate 252,703,500 of NC_056729.1, read as the reverse complement.
GGGATGGATAATGTTTTTAAGGGAGAGCATTTTTTCTGGATGGCTAATAACCTTGAATGCTACAGTAAGTTGATTATACTGAATTAGCCTGGGGAGTTCTAGCCATCCTAAGAGGTTTAGGTTTTGACAATGGTGCATCCTGTAGGGCGTTCCTGTGGCAAACCTGGCAATTTGATTGTAATAGCTAGAGATTTTGCTGATATCAGTTTTGTTCAAGTTAGTGAGTACTGGCAAGGCATAGAGTAGAGGTGAAACCAGATGGGTACGGGCAATTGCAGTCCTAGCTAGAGGGGTGAGAAAAGGTTTGTTTTTGTATAGGGAGCCAATATTTTTATTAATTGTTTTAATAGTTTGGTTTGCATGCATATCATATTTCAGGTTGTTGTCTATTATAACACCAGTCCTAGCTAGAGGGGTGAGAAAAGGTTTGTTTTTGTATAGGGAGCCAATATTTTTATTAATTGTTTTAATAGTTTGGTTTGCATGCATATCATATTTCAGGTTGTTGTCTATTATAACACCCAGGAGTTTGGTATACATATCTGGTGAGATATATGGTCCCATTGCTAGATGTTATAGTAAACAAAGGTTGAGAGGGTTTGTGAGTAGGGGAGAAGAGCAATAGCTTTGTTTTATTAGGGTTTAATATCAGCTGTTGATTAGAGATCCAGTTTTCCACTGTATTAAAGGTTTTCTGGGTTAAACTAAGAAGATTTGTAGGGGTAGAGGCTGAGCAAATCAGGTGGAGTCATCAGCATATTGTATACAGGTTGCATCTGGGATTACAGTGTGGAAGTCATTGATAAAGAGGGAGAAAAGAAGGGGACCTAATATGGAGACTTGAGGGACACCAAGGGTAATGGGGAGAAGGGTGGAGAGTTTGTCCTGACAACAGACAGCCTGCTATCTTCCACTAAGATAAGACTGAAACCATTGTATGGAATGGTTGTTTAGGGATATTTTATTTAGTGTAAGGAAGAGTAACTGGTGATTAACCATGTTGAAGGCCTTGGAAAGATCGAGAAACAGGGCAGAAAATAGTTTGTTGTTGTTACGGTTGGAATTTATGACATTAGAAAAGGAGAGGAAGGCTGAGGTGGTACTGTGCTGTGGTCTAAATCCATGCTGGGAGTTGGCCAGAAGATTATGTTGAATAAGGTAGTGTAAGAGTTGTTTATATATAAACTTTTCCATAATTTTAGCCAGAGGAGAAAGGATAACTATTGGTCTATAGTTTGACAGCTCAATGGAGCTGCCTCCTTTGTGGAGTGGTATGACATGTGATATTTTCCAGATAGATGGGATAGAGGCTCCAATTATGGTGCTGTTTATCAAACTAGAGACAGAGCATGCTATGACATCAGCAGCTTTTTGCAGGTAGTTTGCAGGGAGGAGGTGATCTAAAAGAGTGGTTGGTTTGAGTTTTTTAATTAGGGCTGTAACGAGTGAAAGGAGAGAATGTCACTGGGTTTAGGGGTTTCAGCATTAGGACAAATGGGTTTAAGTTTGCTAGCAAGGGCCTGTATGGTTTCTGTAAAGAAACTGTTGAAGATGTTGGCAATGGACTCTGGTGATATTTGGGTTGGGCTGATGGGGTTGGAGTTGTGTATTTCCCTGGATGGAGGAGTTTGTTAATACCTGCCCAGAACTTCTGTGGCTTGTTGTGGTGTTTCTGCTGTAGATGGCAGAAATATTTTTTTGTCTGGTAATATGGATTTGTTTGTATCATTCCTATATTGTCAAAATTTGAGTTGATCTTGTGGGGCTTTAGAGGAGTGCCATGTGTTCCAGGCATTATTTTTTGGATTATCTTTAGTTTGATTTCTTTAGTGAGCCAGGGGGAGAACTTCTGTTTTAATTCTAACAGAGTGTGTAGGTGCATGGTTGTCAGGGATGGCCAGGAATGTGTTATTAAAGTGTGTTACTGCCTCATCTAGTGGTAGTTGTTTTAGAATTGACCAATTGCATAATTTAAGTTTTTCTTAGAATTTATTAAGGTTGAAGTTTTTTTTTATTTCTTATTGTTTTATAGGTGGATAGATATGGACATTCAACTTTATGCCTAATAGTATATGTTAAGAAATGATCACTTAGATCTTCAGGGAGAGTACCTGATTTGTACATATGGTGGGGGCTATTAGTTAGTATCCAGTCTAGGATACTGTCTTTATTGTTAGGGTTGCTGATCCTAGTAGGGGATGTTATAGTTTGTGTAAAACAATGTAGGTTTACTTGGGTGGCTGGGGTCTCTGCAGTGCAGATGTACCAATCTATACTGAGGTCCCCTAGAACAATGGTCTCTTGGGGGTAGGCACTGAATAGCCAGTAGATGATGTCTTCCAAAGTCCCTGAGTTATTACCTGGGGGAATATAGACACATACCATGTTTATACATTTGCTTTTATTTATTTGTAATTTGGAAATCATAATTTCTGCTTTGTCAAATATAGGTGGTTGAAGGTTGTCTAGAGTAACATTTAGGGTGGTTTAATAGAGAACAGCAACCTCTCCCTCTTTCCTGGTGGTATGATCTAGCCTGAGTATCTTATACCCTGGAGGTAGAATTTCATTATCTAGTGTAGTTGGTTTTAACCATGTTAAGATGTTACAAAGTATGCTGGGGGAGTAGGTTGTCAGGAGGGTATGGAGGTTGTGGACCTTATTGTTGATGCTTCTAATGTTTAAGTGGCAGGTCAATAGTGAGATGGGAGTCTATTTAGGCTTTGTCTTATGTTTGGGTTGTTATGATTAGAGTTAGTGTTGTGTGGGGATAGTAGCCCAGGGTTGGGGTGGATATCTCCATCAATAGTAAGGGTGTGGGGCAAACTAGCTGTGAGCTTTAGAAATTTATCATTTTTGGTAGTATTTAGTTTTGGTGTTAACATATCGGGGTATAACAGGGTGGGTGTTAGCAGAGGTAAAGGAGATGGCGTCGGACATGAATGAGTGGGCAGAATAGTTTGAGACCATTGGGTGGTAGCAAGGCATTTAGGATGATTGAATCCTATATGGGATTGGTTTTCATAGATGGCAAGAGAATAAAGGGTGATTAGTAAAGGAAAGGTGTAGAGTAGAGGTGGTATTTTAGAAGACTTAGTAAGTATTAGAGACACAATGGAGGAATATACTCCTGGTAGGTAGGCAACCTAGGTGTAATAGTAGGTGGGGAGATAGTGGAAGGGGTGAGTTATAAATTATTTCCTGTCAATGGTTGGTGAAGGAGGAGGAGGGTGTGTGGCTGAGGGGTTATAAATTCAGAGGTACTGGTGGAGGGTGGGAATAGTGGGCAGAGAGGGGTGCAAAGTTGCTAAAATAAAGTGTTTTGTGTTACCATGTGCTTTCTGAAAGAAAGGAAGACTGAAACCTAAAGGGCTATTATTATTTAGTGAATTCAGTTCTCACTGATTTGCCAGAATACCACAAATTTTAAGGAGAACAGACCAAAAATATGAGTCAAATATTCTGTGAAAATCTGGACAGTTGAAGGCTATGGACTCAGTTCCCTGAATCACAAGTGATGGTATGTTGTTTGAGACTGAGCAACACTAACCACTAGGTATACCTAACTGGGGCATTTTACACACACACACACACACACACACACACACACACACACACACACACACACACACACACACACACACACACACACACACACACACACACACACACACACACACACACACACACACACACAGCATAACTCCTGCAAATAAATGAAAAAAAAAACTCTTCTTACCGGCATGACTCTGGCAGCACCAACAGAACAGCAGCAGCATAAGTCCTGTAACACAGAGAAATAAGAGAACAAGAACAGCTAGTTTAGTTAGCTTAACTTCCGCATGCAAATCTACATTAGCATGAAAACTCCACTTCATTATTTTTTTCCGACAGGTCTTGCAGTTGTAAAAGAGGGGGGGCTACACCTCCCTCTGGCTCTATGGTTCTGGCAACCATGGTTAATCACCTGACCCTCACTGCATACAGGTCTTTCTCAATTCATACTTAATTCTACCCCTGATCTCTAACTCCTAATACTTTTTTTCACTAAATTTCTCCACTACTCATATTTACCTCCCTCCCTTATTTTCCCACTTAGCTTACTCCCTTTCTCATATTTCACTTGATTCTAACTACTACTACTCCCCTCTCTTATTTATAAATAAAAAAAAAATTCTAATTTTCTCTTTTACCCATAGCCACCCCCACACTTTTTTTCTCTCTGGACACTTAACCCCCCTCTGCATCTGATTACTGATGTACATGCTGTTGTCTATAAGAACTAGGACTTCATATACAGTACTTTCTGTACTCTTATATTAAACTCTGAGTTAATTGTCATTACTTCCTCTCTAAATGGAAAATTCCTTATGTATTGGAGATATATGGATGACTTTAACATATTGTTTGATTGTCTTTTTTGTAAATTATATCTTTTAAACTCTCATGCTACAAATGGGAATCCAAGCATTATAATGCATGTTTATATTACCTCAAGTATACTGTACTACTTGTAAGCATTATTATGCTGTATGTAATACTTTGTGGAGCTTTTCTCCTTGGGCCTTTTCTGAAAAAGGTTGCAAGCTCAGTCAGACATTCCCAGTCAACAAATGTCAAATACATAAATAAATAAGTTACTATTACAGGATTGGGTGGAAGACAAACTCAAGCAGTACAAACAATGTTATAATTAAAGATAGGTAATTTACCAAAGAGAAAGTATCCTGTATTAGTAGCACCTATTCCTGAGTATATAATTGGAATTGTCATTTTGAAGGGATTGACTTTAAATCTTCCGGATGGTTAATATTAGTTTGGAGTTAAACCATACATATCAGTAAAAGCAGTAACAGTAGGACATGTCCAAATACAACATGTAGGACTGCCTCCAGCTAACAAAGTAGCGATTATGAAACACTATTGTATTTCTGGGGGTCATAAGGAGATAGGGGAATGCGAGTGTTTTATAAACAACCACCACATCATGGTGTAACCCAATTTGGCCAGTAAAGAAAAGTGATGGTGCATTGAGAATGACAGTCGATTACTGGGAGTTGAATATACTCCTCCGTTGACTGCTGCTATCCCTATTGCTATCATATTGATTGAAAATATTCAGAAACATCAGGGAACGTGGTATGCTGTAGTTGATTTAGTGAATGCCTTATTTACCATACCAATATCTGAGAAGAACTATGATCAGTTTGCATTTACATGGCAAGGAAGAGAGTATACTTTTACTAGGCTGCCTCAGGGTTATTTGAATAATCCCACCATATGTCATTGAATAGTAGATGAATATCTTGATGAGATACAGGCCCCAAAACATATTCAAATATCTTATTACACAGATGGTATTTTGATTCAGGGAACAGATGAAAAAACAGTACAAGAACAATTACAAAAGGTAACTGAATATATGAAATCAAAAGGGTGGGAAATTAATCTCGCTAAAATACAAGGACTGGCTCAAGCTGTTATGTTTTTAGGTATTCAGTGGCATAAGGGACACAGAGAAATTCTGCCAAAAGCTCAGCAGAAAATGTTAGAATTTCCTACACCACAAAATGAAAAGGAGGCACAGCAGTTTGTTGGCTTATTTGGGTTCTGGAGACAACATATTCCGCACTTGAGTATGAGTAAGTATGAATTTAATTGGGAGAATGAACAACAGTAAGCTTCTGAAAGAGCTAACAAGCAATACAACAGGCTCTTGATTTATGGCCTATGCAGAAGAGAGAGCTACAATTGCATGTATCAGTACATGATCAGTATGCTAACTGCAGTTTATGGCAGAAACAGGGTGCAAAACGAGTACCTTTAGGATTTTGGACCAGAAAGTTACCTGAAACAGGGAGTAGGTATACTCCCTTTGAAAAACAACTGCTAGCTTGTTATTGGGCTTTTGTAGATATTGAACAAATGAACGTAAGACACACTGTACTTTTAAGACCTGAGATTCCTATTATGCAATGGGTGATGAGTTCACCTAAGACTCACTCAATAGGACATGCACAGGAAGCTAGTATAATAAAATGTAAATGGTACATTCAGGCTCATGCTAAGGTTGACATAGGAGGGGTGGCTATGTTACATGAAAAGATAGCTCACATACCTGTACCTGATGAATTACAATCACAATCACTATTTGAAACAATTCCAGTAATTGAATCTTCTGTTAAATGGGGGCACCCTTTTGCTTAGCTATCATTAGAGCAATGACAACATGCTTGGTTTACAGACTGGTCAGCTAAATATGTAGGAAATAAGAGGTGCTGGGATGCTGTATCTTATAATCCTACTACTTAGAAATTATTAACTACTACAGGTGATGGTAAGTGTAGTCAGTATGCTGAGCTTTAGGCAGTTTTTCAGGCTTTGAGGCAAGAGACACCAGGAACATGTCACATTTATACTGATTCTTGGTCAGTGGCAAATGGTTTAGTTACTTGGTTAGCTACCTGGCAAAAAATAATTGAAATATACATTCAAAGGAAGTGTGGACAAAAAAAAATGATGGCAGCAAATATAAAAATGTTATTCCAAAGTGTTGTTACTGTATATCAAGTAGATGCTCATTGTGCAACGGATTCCCTAAAACAGTGGTTTAATTCTGCTGCAGACGAGCATACTAAAATTGCTGAGGTAGATGCTGAGAAGGAAAATGACCAAAATCCGACAGAACAATTTGGCATTGTGAAATGGGCTCATCAGAAATGCAGACATTTGGGAAAAAAAGCCACTTACAGATGGGCATAAAAAAGGAGAATTTTGATTTCTATGAATGTGATTAAAACTGTTATATCACAAGGCCCTAAATGCCAGCACATAAAACATAGACCAATACCACGTATTGTACATGGACATTTAGGTGGTGCAAGTTACCTGAGAAAATCTGACAGCTTGATTACATAGGACCATTACCTTTTAACAAAGGATGTCAGTATGCATGTACAGCAGTAGAGACTTATTCAGGGTATCTGCTCACTTATCCATGAAAGAGAGGTATGCAGGTAAACACTGTAAGAACAGTTGATTTGATTATTCTGTACTATGCTTTTCCTTTGCACATACAAACTGATAATAGTTCACATTTTAAAGGGAAAATGGCGCAGGATTACAGTAAGCAGCATAATATTGAATGGGTTTCATATACCATATTACCAAGCTGCAGATTTAATGGAATGAATGGATTATTAAAAGAACAATTAAATAAATGGGAAAATGGTTCCCTACAGAATTGGAGGGACAACTTGAATATAGATTTACAAATTTTAAAGAATAGACTAATTACAGAAAGTGAGACTCCATTAACTAGGATGATCACTCCGTTATTACAAATCAAACCTTAAGTAGCTACCAACACTGTTTTTTACTGGGAAATAGAGGAAGGTGCATTAGCTCCCTTTAGGGCTACCCCAGAAGCAGCAGGCTTAGATTTTCATGCATTACACATATACAGATTAAAACCTAGAGACTTTCAATTGATTGAAACCAGAATAGGGGGTCAGATACCTCTGGAACATTTCAGATGGATTGCTCCTCGTTCTGGATTAGCCTTGAAAGCAATACAAATAATGGGGGGTATAATTAATGCTGATTACCAAGGTGAAATTAAAGTAGTACTGCTAAGTAGTGGTGATTCTGATTTGTTGATACAAAAGGAGATAGAATTGCTCAGCTGATATTTATGCCAATATATATGGGAACTGTAACAAAAGGTACAGCTCCTACTACTTTAACTAGGAGAGGAGACAAAGGGTTTGGATACAAACCTGAACAATGGGGCAAAAATCAGTATTCAATCACCAGATAAGCAGCCTGAGCAGGTTGAGGTTATTGCAATTGGAAAGGATGCTACTATCTCAGTGATAAAACCAGGACAAGGAAAATGGGAATATATCCCTGCAAGTAAATATTATTTATGAGAATAATTATGCTATTCTACTCTGATTGTCAGATTGTTTTGAATAACGCGATATTCATTGACTGTGTCATCAATGTACTGTGTGGAGTCCATTTGGCCAAATCTATGACTCCACTATGAGTCACCCAGGAAAACACCATAATGATTCAGTGGGGATGGGTTAATAGTACACAGAATAGACCACAAGGAACATTTACTTGCCCCGCTGGACAAGGATATTCTAGTGTTAATTTAACTTTTGAAGGAAACTTTACCATTTGGAAAGTGAGGAGAGGACAAATTTTTATATATATATATATATATATATATATATATATATATATATATATATTTATTTATTTTTTATTTATTTTATTTTATTTTACATTTGTTAAACATGTATATAAATATAGTTTTACTTCATAATCTTGAAGTGTTGAAATATTGAATTTCAGCATTCCGAGACTATGAAGCTAAAGCATTCACAATACCGAAACCCACAATCACGAATCACACAATCACAAACATACATACACCATACACCACAGAACACACACACCATTCCACCCACAGCACACAAACCACACAACCCTACACTACATATAAATAGGGGGGCAAGCCCCCCTGTACCCCCCCATGTGGGGTTCTGCACCCCACACCCCCCTACTTATATATACAAACTCTGAGATCGCACATAACATAAAAAAAACCTCACACCACGGCATTCTCCACTCGCTCGCACACAAATACACATCACACATACACAAACAACAACAAATCCAGCACTCACACTCATACTTACACCTCCCTACCCTTAACCACACATACAACATACAAAAATACACATAAACACTCACTCACCTGCAATTTCAGGCACCATAACACTACATGCAACGTACCGGAAATGCATAAGCACAGATTTGAGATATTCTAATTTGCTCTTATGCAGTTTCGGCATTCTAAATTTTTGGCTTCATGGTCTCGGAATGCAGAAATTCGGTATTTCAGCACTTTAAGATTATGAAGTAAAACTATATATATATATATATATATATATATATATATATATATATATATATATATGTGTATGTATATATATATTCAGTTACCAGATGAAGGACAAGTCATGGTAACAAAAATGAAACGGACATAAAATGCTGCAATTGTAAATATGATCAGACATGTAAAGACAATTATTACTCTTGTCAGAATGGAACTGATATTTATAATGAAACAATTAACGTGAAATATCACTGTATTGTTTTGTATAAGCACAACTCGAATCACAAATCAATATGCATGGGGTCCACAAATAACTGCATTAAATAGTAACCCTAGAGCACATTTTGTCCAAATAATAAGAACCCCTTCAGCAAGTAAAAAGTTGGGGCAAACTTATCAGACAACTGTATTACATTTCAATATTGCTTTTTTAAATATTATAAAATTCAGGATAAAATGAGCCTGGTATGATACGTTGTTGGGTGGCATAGGTACTGGCTAATAAATTAAAGTCTACCAGTCAAGATATCTCTCAAATTATACCTTTGCAGTCCGAGTGGAATCCCACAATATGGCATACATGAAGACAAATGGTTAGTTGTGAAAATGAATTCTTAACACAATTCAATGATTCACTGTTTATTTTAAAATGTGATATTAATGTAACAAAATTTGTGAAATGGGCAAGGTGTTATCTACAATCTTTGTTTGTAGAAATGCAGAAAAACTATGTCCAAACAAAACTTTTAGTAGGAAATGAGTATGCTTGGTAACAATTATTTGTTAGGTGGATCCCAGTAAGTGGAGCCTAGGTGAGAACTGGACGAAAGTGTATCCTCATAAAAAACAATGTACTGATACTTTTTATACAGGGCAAATATTGCATTTCAATGTTACTAACACAAAGATTATGTGTGAGTTTTTGGTATTGCCTTTAGTGTTTGACCTCCAATTCATTCCTTCCAGTACTGGATGCCACAAATAAAGGGAAAAACAAGACTCATAAATCTGAACATTGGGGTGACACTATGAATGGATTGCTTTGTGGACAGTATTCCCCTGTGTATGAAGCATGTTTTCTGCAGCACTCTATCAACATATGTAAATGGACTATATTACCTCCTACTTTTGAAATGTTTGTAGAAATTGCTCCACAATTTGTATGTTTAGTAACAAATCAGCCTTTATATTTCAGTACAAGGACTCCTTTTGTTGAACGTTTAACAAATATTACTCATTTAACTTGGTATAATAGTACTTATGTATTTACACTTGTTGATCATGTCAGCATATCTTACCAATGGAATGCAGAAATGATCATTGAGCCTAATATGATGTTGACATTCGATTCCTTGTATAAAGTAAGTAACATGTCACAACAGTTACAGGAACATCAGCAAATTGTAAATCATAGCATATTGCATTATGAAATGAATAGTACAATCGTGAGTAATAGATTAATCCATTTAGCAAAGAAAACTGAATCTGATACAGCACACAATTGGTGGGCATATTTACTGGATGGTTGAAATCAGGAAGGAAATTATTAAATTGGATAATTGATCCTGCTTTGATAATTACGATGATCTTAACTCTATTAATATTCTGGAACTGTTATTTAGCTTAACAGATACATCGAAAAACTGAAAAGGTATTAACATTCTCATATATGTCAGTCAGAAGTCAAAGGACTTTATGTGATATGAATGTGAGCTGAAAGGCTTTTACCTTGAGTGAATGAGAGATTAATTTCTGTCTCAGTATAGACAACTGAGTGAAAGGGTTAATTTAGTTATTCTTTATTTTTCTATGAAACAGAACTATTTTAAAACTTGTTTATTTATCATCTAGTCTATGTGACTGAAAGGCACTTGTTTACTACATTCTTTTACATTTCTAGCAGTTTGATAAGACACCTGTTTATTAGTCTACATGACTAAAAGACACCAGTTTATTACATTCTTTCACATTTTCAGAAGTCTGATAAGGTACTTGTTTCTTACATTCTTTTATATTTTTCTCCAGTGAAATTGCAGAGTCATAGGGGTTGGCAAGCTTGACTGAACATTCTGGGATGGGTGGCCAACATCTCTGGTCTGTTCTGGAATGTCTTTGTTGATCTTAACGGTTACGTTTCCATGAAAACTGGTAAACATCTAGGGTATAAAAACCTGTCAGTTGGTAGAAACCTCACCTATGGAATGGAAACACTGCCAAGGACTTTCTTGATATAGTATCCTACCTGACAGCAACAGGGCTTCCCAATCAAAGTGTGGGCTAGGATGAAGTTTCTTAGTTTATCAGTGATGTATTAACTTTTTTCTTTCCTTACTTTTTAATATTAATATTAACGCTTGACTGACATAAAGGTATAACTGGTTTGATATTAATATTAATGCTTGCCTGACATAGAAGTGTAGCTGGTTTGATATTAATATTAATGCTTGTCTGATATAGAAGTATAGATGGTTTGATATTAACATTAATGCTTGCCTGACATAGAAGTATAGCTGGGTGATATTACTATTAATGCTTGCCTGATATAGAAGTGTAAGAGTGTATTGTGCAATAAAGCTTTGTTTATTGCAGTAAAAATTCTTTGTCTTGATCATTTTTTGTCCTGCTAAGAAATTGTGTTTAGGCAATTCACCCATTTGGTTTTGTCAAGCATAGATCTTGCTTATTAAACCCAGTGGAATTCTTTGATAAGGTTCCCACAACCCTGGATGAGGAAAAACAGGACATACCACCTATGTTTATTTAGCCAATGTCTTTGACACAATTCCCCACTCAGGTATTGTAGAGAAAATCTCACATTTGGAGTTTAATTCATACATTACTATAAATGGGTAGCCAACTGGCTTACCAACAGAATGCACACTGTCAAAGTTGGGGAGTCCACCTCCTCCAGTAGACCAGATACTAATGAAGTACCACAAGGATCTGTACTGGGCCCTTTACTGTTTGGAAACTATTTCTTTGAAGTCCAAGCAAAGGTAGATGGCCTGTGACTTACCAAGTCTGCAAATGACTGTCAACTGGGCACAATCATATAGAGTCTTCCAGTGATGTTAACATATTACTGAAAGGGCTGGCACAGACAAATGATTGATTTCAAACTCATGGACTGAAACTTAACACAAAAAATGCCTAATCATCCCCTTTGGCAAGGAAGTACCCCTGCTAATTATGATGTACGATAGCAATCTAAACTTCAATCACTATGTGTCCATAGTGGTAAGACACACATTCTACATTGCCCATCTCATAAATAAGGACATCGCATCCAGGATGAGGGAAGTCATATTTCCACTGTACTCGACTCTTATCAGACCACTAATTGAGTACAATGCTCCCTTCTGTGTGTATCTCACCAGACACCTGCAGCAACTGAAGAAAACGCAGAGGTTTCTGACCAGGATAATCCAAGGCCTCCAAAACATGACATACAAGGAAAGACTGAAAGACCTGTCACTGTACTCAGTATCATACAGGCTGCTGACAGGTTACCTATGCCTGGCCTAAAGAGCAGTCTCAGATCCTTCCCTACTGGAAATGTTGGACATCAGAAAATCAAATGGGACAAGAATAACTTGCTCCAGGGATTTAACCTAGCATGTGACATAAACAGAACACACTGGAGAGATAGATATATCTCCCTGTTATTGCCATTCCTCTTTAATAAGCTCCCACTGCATGTGAACTGGTGCTGCTCAATGACCCTATGCAAGTGCAAACTTAACAACTGGATGGGTGATTGTAAATTCACCCCAGGGGTGGCACCTATGTCCCTCATGGACAGGGGCAGTTAGTGCTGATGACAAAATTGCTCTGCTAACAACAACTAGCTAACTATGCTCAATAAGGTTACTTGGGTTTTTACCTGACTAGGCTTATAAATACTCTAAGGCCATTAGCCTAGTAACTTCCTATGAACCAATAAAGCTACGAACCTATGCAGGCCTCCAACCATCTTATCTCCAACATGCACTGCTGATGTCATCTATTATAACTTGCACTGCAGCCTTTTTAAAGTAAGACGTGCCATGGTGCTTGCATAAACTACTGAGCTCAGTAGTCTGTGTACTTAGATAGATAGGGTTCTGTTCTCACTACATTTAGCTGAGGTGTGTGTGTCCAGCCAGAAAAGCATAAGTGTGTATCCTACAGTTGCCACTCCAATCCTATAAATTGACAGTATTTTGATACTTGCACATACCTACACATCCATTTCATACAGGCTTCCCACCATCTTCTCTCCAAAATTCCCTGCCAATGTCATCCACTATAGGTTATCCTGCAGCCTTATAAATGTCAAATTTGGGCCACAGTGCTTGTTTAAAGTATTGAGCTCTGTAGTCTGTGTACTTAGATAGGTAGGGGTTTTGTTCTGACTGCAGTCGGCTGGAGTGTATGTGTCTAGCCAGAAGAGCATATGTGTGTATCCTACAGTTGACACTCCAATCTCATGAATTGGCAGTATTTTGACACTTGCACATACTTACACATCCATTTTATGCAGGCCTCCCAACATCTTCTCTCCAACATGCCCTGTTGCTGTCATCCACTATAGGTTGTCCTGCAGCCTTGTTAAAGTCAGATTTGGACCGCAGTGCATGCATAAAGTACTGAGCTCTGTAGTCTGTGTACTTAGATAGATAGGGGTTCTGTTCTTATTGCAGTCTTCTGGAGTGTGTGTGTGTGTGTGTGTGTGTGTATAGCCAGAACAGCATACATGTATATCCTACACTTACCACTCCAATCCCATGAACTGACAGTATTTTGACACTTGCACATATTTATTTATTTATTTATTTATTGATATGTGTTAACCGGGTTGGGCCAGCTGGGCTTGTGGCCCATTTTCAGTTGAGACTCGAGGAGAAAAGCTCCAAAAAAAACATAAACAGTTTACAGAATCAAACATTTGAGTCAAAAATATGGTCAAAATCAGTTATGCAAGAACGTTAGTGAGACAAAGCAGAAATACAAACACATGATATATACATATCAATATTTTTACAGACTAAAAAAATATATTTACATAATTACAAAAAGAGTTAAGTCCAACAGTATTAATTGTAGAGTTTAATAAGTATCCACAATAGTGGAGAACTTAGCTGTATGTGCAGGGACTGAAAATGTATATAGTAGGGCTGTGGGGAGCTTAAGTAGGGGCTTGACAAGGACATATCTTGGAGTTGAGTAGATGAAGTTTGAGTTGTTCTTTAAAGTGGGATAGGTGAATGATGGAACAAATTCTCTTGGGAGTTTGTTCCAGGCTTGGGCGATGGAGTGTTTATATAGGAGTTTGCCAGCTATTTTTTTGGGTTGGTAGATTTGTAGTAGTTGCTGATTAGAGGTACAGAGAGTCTGCGGAGGAGTTTAGATGGAGATGAAGGAAGAGATAGCAGGACAGGATAAAGGTTTGTAAAGAATGAAGTATAACATTTGAAGTTGTGACAGCAGTAGAAGATGGAATTCTAACCAGTGGAGAGTATTTAGGGCAAGGCGGTGATGTGTAGTGTATGGAGAGTTTGTGATAAATCTAGCTATATTGTGGTAAGTTTGTTGGAATTTGTTTAAAGTAGTAGTTTGTATGTTTGTGAGTACTGCAGCAGCATATAGAAGGGAGGGGAGGAGAAGGGCTTGTGCAGGGGAGAGTCTGGCATTTGTAGTTAGAATTTTTTTGTTGTGATACAGTGAACCAAGTTTCTGGTGAGTATTTTTTATGCTGTGGAGGATGTGAAAGTTGAATATGAGTTCATCATCTATGATGACCCCAAGGTGTTTAGTATGAGCTTCAGGTTGGATAACTGTGTTATTAGAGGAAGTAATAGTAAAGCTGGATTTGAGGTGGGGGAGAGATTGGAGGAAAAAGTAAGGGTTTGGGCTTTTTAGGGTTGAGAATGAGTAGATTCCTGGACAACCACTGTTCAGTGGATAGGAAGGCCTGTTGATTAAGAGTGTGGAGATTGAAGATATTGTCTGAGATGGAGATAAGAGTCAAGTCATCTGCATATTGGATGAGGGAGGATTGTTTACAAGAAGTATAGAGATCATTGGTAAAGACATTAAATAGGAGATAACCCAGAAAGGAACCTTGTGGTACCCCAGTTGGGACAGGTATGAACTGAGAAGTGGAAGAGAGCCATTTACCAGATTGCTGCCTGCAGGATAAAGTACTGGAGAACCAGGAAAGGGAGGAAGAAGATATATTGAGGTCTGCAAGTTTAGATAGCAGTAGGGGATGGGAGATTGTATCAAAGGCTTTAGAAAGGTCAAGGAAGAAACATATGAGTTTGTTAGTTTCTAGGATCTCGGCAATGGTATGTGTAAAGGATAAGAGGGCAGTATTTGTGCTGTGGTTGGGACGGAAACCATGCTGAGTGGGAGTAAGGAGGTTATGATGAAGGAGGTAGTTGAGTAATTGTAAGTGGATACATTTTTCTAGAATCTAAGAGAGGGGACATAGAATAGCTATAGGTCAGTAGTTTGATGGGTCTTAGCATTTCCACCTTTATGCAGGGAATAGTGAAAAAGGATTTTCATAGGGTATGGATAGTGGATTACTGAATAGATCTACTGATTAGTATAGATACTGGATAGGCAATGGAGTTAGCAGCAAGTTTGAGGAAGGTTAGGAGATAGATTGTCAGTGAAGGGTGAGCAGGGTCTGAGTTTGTGAAGAAGATGCCTACTCATCCATTTCATGCAGGCTTCCCAACATCTTCTGTCCAACATGTACTGCTGATGTCATCCACTATAACTTGTCCTGCAGCTTTGTAAAAGTCAGACTTCTGCAGTACTGCTTGTGTAAAGTGCCTGTGCACTTAGATAGGTAGGTGTTCTGTTCTCACTGAAATCAAGTGGGGTGTGTGTGTTTGTGTGTGTCTGGGTGTGTGTGTGTGTGTGTGTGTGTGTGTGTTTGTGTGTGTCTGGGTGTGTGTGTGTGCTCTTGCTTGCATTAAAGAGAGCCTTTTATACCAGCATGTGAGACACTGTTATTACCATATTCTCCTCACCAGGCACTGCTGATGTCAACAGTTAGAAAGTGTTGTCTGGGACACTACAAATCAGGCTATAGCTGTGGTGCTTACCTTAAATACAGAGTTCTGTAGTCTGTGTATTTAGATATGTTAGATAAGTAGGGGTTCTATTCTCACTGCAGTCAGCTGGTGTGTGTTTGTGCACTTGCTTGACATTACAGATAGCCTTTTACATCAGCATATGGGGCACTGCCATTTCCATATTCTCTTCATCAGACACTGCTGATGTCATCAGCTATATTTGATTTGTGGATGTGCACTATTCCCACCAGGGCAGGGTCAGAGACTGGCCTGGAGGCTAGGCAGAAGTTACCTCATCCTATATGATCCAGATTACAGGGACATGGCTTTCAGTCTATCCACATACATCATGGCATGGGTTGTAGGCCCTGTGTTTTTTTGGCTGAGAAATGCCTGTGGTCTCTCCAGCTGCTGCATCTGCCTTGTGAGGTACATGCAAAAGAGTCCATTATACTCTATTAGTAGTTTTCTGATGAGGTTCAAGTACACTGCTGTAATATAATCCTCAGATCTGAATATAATGGCATGACTTTTGATGCGCACAACATAGGCTTTCAATACCAGTGTGGGCACTTGGTGGTCAAAGTTCAGATTGCTATCTATGTGTGTTCCCAGTACTTGCATCACTGGATTTCATCATAGCAGGACTGTTGTCAATGCTGTAATTAGTAAGGAATTCTACTTTGTGGAATGACAAAATGAAGATGCATTTTTTGCATTAATTTGTAGACACAGTGGCTGTGTCTTCAGTCATTTGTCTGTGTCTCAATCATTTGTCTGCGTTAGCCCCTCCTGTAGTATATCATAATAGTTGAACTCAAAGATTGCACACAGTATGCAAGAACCAGCAAACTCAGTAAGCCATAATATGTTTACTTTAGCCTGAACTGTCGATAAATAGATTTCAAACAGTAAAGAGCCAAGCACAGATCTCTGGGGTACATGAATGGTGACATCTCTACTGGTACAGGTTACTTCACCAACTTTCACAGTATGTGGTCTGTCAGTGAGCCAATTGCTTACTCATCTAGTGACATAAGAATTAATCCTGAGCTGGGAGAGTTTCTCAATGATACCTGCTTGGGGGATTGTGTACAAACCCTAGGCCAGATCAGGATAGCCAGTATGCACTGTCTTATCTTCACCCAGGCCTATCACAGAGAATCAGTGGGCAGTGGCAACATCACTGATCAACTACCTCGTGACTCAGCACATATACCTACCTGACACTGTTGAATAAATACTTCAACACACCCTTTACACAGACTATGGTCCTGTAGACGGGTGTACATCAACATGCATCAATGTGAGTTGGGGGGCAGCACCCAATGCATGCATGTATAGACACATCCTGACTCTCCTAATCTGTGAGGTAGACCAACATGTCATCATGGGCCTTTTACTAAATAGACAGTAGTAACATCCCAGCTGTGTGCAACAGACCTGTGTGAGTTGTTAATGCTACATCATGTCTGTTACATTTGTTAGATGTCCTCAAAGAAGTTATTGAGGGTATTCATGATGACACCACGGTCATCCATTTAAAATTGACAAGCCCAAGGCATTTGACACAAATCCACACTGAGGTATTCACTCATTGCTGTCAGATGTGGCCATAAACACCTATATCACCAAGTGGGGAGTCCACTGCATCATACACATGGCATTGAAATATGTTGAAATGTATGAATGGAATTATATCTCAGGTCCAGTAATCAGGTCTATATATCAAGGTTGTCTGCTAGGCTTGTTCCTGTCCATTATTTAAGCCACAGACATCACAAATGACATGCACATCCTCTGTCCAAACAGCTGTCTGAAGGGCTACAGATTGTAGGCAATCTTTGACTCCAACGGTGATATTATTATAATGCAGACAGCATCAACACACACCAAAGATTGCTGCCATAGACATGACAACACCTGCAATGACACAATCAGATGGGGTGATTTGTTACATCAGGAAAACAAACACACAAACCCAGTATAACTTAGACATCATACTCTATAATCAGGCCAATAGGTATGTGACCTGTGTCCTAGAGTAGATAGTATGTGGAATGTCCACCAGCATGTGGCCACAGTGCTGACTATCCCTTGTATGTAACACAACTACTAAGTATGTGAAGGACATCTACATCACAGGCCATAATACCTCTATAGTTCACAGCCTTCATCACACCAATAACTGAGTACAATGCACCCTTCTTCAAGTACCTCACTACATATCTTCCAGTAATATGTAGCTGAAGTGTACAACTTTGCCACAGTGAGGTGTCACACATCTTATTGGCCATACCTAGATATTCGTTGGTGTGGAAACCCCATTAAGTTGTTACACCAGATGCATGTGTGATACCTGTGATGCACACAGTACATACATAGCTGTTTGACACCATTAATGGCATGGGTAACATTTGTGACAGTGTGAATTGTGATGTGTGTGTGTGTATATATATATATATATATATATAGAGAGAGAGAGAGAGAGAGAGAGTCTACTTCAGTAGACAGAAATCCCACTCACCTGACATTCAAAAGACTGAGACGAAAAACCCGAAACTCCAGAAGACCGAACGCTCAGAACACCAACAGATCACTATGGGTAAATAACCACTCACCCAACACCGCAAACACACTAACACCAAAGCAAAGAAACCCCACCCATGTGGGGTGCAGTGCTTCAACACACCCGCTAACTAAATATACCAACTCAGAGATCACACTACTGCAGAGGTAAGGAGCAAAGGTAAACATGCTGGCCAAGCAGTTACTTGCTCATAGTAATCTGTTGTTGTTCCGAGCGGTCGGTCTTCTGGAGTTACAAATTTTTCATCTTGGTCTTTCGAAAGTTGGGTAAGTGGGATTTTGTTCGATTGAAGTAGACCCATACACACACACACACACACACACACACACACACACACACACACACACATATATATATATATATATATATATATATATATATATATATATATATATAAATATATATACATACACACACACACACACACATATATATATATATATATATATATATATATATATATATATATATATATATATATATATATATATATATATATGCCATTCACATAAGTCAACTAGCTTCTATTGCTCATAATGTCACATACAGGTACAGCAGGTTCCCTCTTAACACATCCAGCAGATGTCACAGTGTCAGGACAGTGTGCATGATTAGCCTCATGGAGTGCAGACATGTCATAATAGTTGTACAAGTGTATTTGTGCAAAACCATCTCTGATCTCTCTAAATCACATATGTTATGTCAGAGACATGGGATTACTTGTGGTATTATTCTGATATTGATCATGATTGTGCATGCTTCTTTTAATGTTGTCCATGAACGTTTACCTGTGTCTCAGTTGCTGGAGACCTCTGCTGAGATTACACTCGTATTCAGGCAAATTAGTTTGCACAGCTTCACAAAATGCACCCTACCCCAATTGTATATAACATCCCTGACAGATGTCCTCTGCATTGTTCATGTAAGGATGCTTATCTCGCACAGACATCTTCCCCATTGTTATGTCACCTTGTGCGACAGTCACATAATGCACATTTTCACTGTGCAGTCCCTACTGTAGCATATTGATATGTGATTGGTGTTGCTACTACAACTGTTTTTCATTGACATGTCCTCATCTACTATACATTGGATAATTTTACCTGTCCTCTTTCCCTGTGTTCATTCCTATAATTTATCTGTGTGCTCCTATTCAATACACACACTTCCTCTCAGTATTTATTTTACATGACAGTCCATGTACCGTTACAGATCATTTACACAACATCAGTACAGAATGCCAGGAATTGGATTTCACAATACACTGTACTTTATACACTGTTCTGCACAGTATTTTGACCATATACATATCTTACCTCTCAACCATCCAGTTTTAAATAGTAAGTCCAGAATTTTGCCTATTTTTTAACTGTTCCTTATAAAATCTGCGGTTTTCTGCCATACCACTGGGATGATCTCAGGACTGATATCACTAGATAATTACACATATATGAGTTTCAGACTTCAAATTCATCAAAAAATGTATGTTAACATAAACCTTGTTATTCTAGTTAATTTCTAACATTAAACATGTAAATGTGTAGAATCTGTCCCTATTTTTGGGTTATTGTTCCCCCATTATGTTGGGATTGTCTAGATTTCTTGCAGTAAGAGATTGAGAGCTATGGAAACTTATATTTTAAGCCCTTGTCATCAATGTGGCATTCTGCGCAAACAGGCTAACTGACTGTGGTCTTATGTAAACCAAATTGCTATCTCTGTTGCTTTACACAGTTTCCTGCCTGGCAACACTGTTGCCAGCCACAAAACTGTGCTTATTTATGTTTAAACATGGTGCATGATATGAATGTGTAATTAGCGCTGCTACTCACCGAGCATCACTGAGTACACATGTAAACTCAGTGTAGGCTTCGCGCAAAGCCTACACAGAGTTTACGTAATCCCAGGGTTTGTGTATAATATGTGTTCTTTACATACCAAACTTAAGGAAAACCACCAATGTGCCCAGTTGGGGCTGTCAATGGGTTCATCACTAAGTCCAGCTCTCAGTTTTTAGATTAGATTTTTTTGAAACTAGCAGTTGTTTTTGTTTTCTGGCAAACTCCATATTACTGATAAAAATTATCTAAACAGTGGTTGGGTTTTCAAAACAGGGCTTAAAGGGACTTGGTCATTTAGACCATGTCCTGTATTAGCCCTCAATCTAACAATCCATTCAGCCTCCAAGTCTTCCATTCTACTTTTAATATCACCTCCTCTTGCATTGTCTAAACACCTACCCAAAACTCTAAAGTTAAAAACATGTTGTTCATTTGTATCAATAACATGCTTAGCCAGTGCATTATGTAGACTTCTTTTCTTCATATGATACAAGTGTTCTCTAATTCTAAATTTAAACTGTCTATCAATCTTTCCCATATAGTATTTCCGACATATTCTGCAGGTGGCTAAATAAACAACATGCATAGTTTTGCATGTTGCACTGGTCACTATTTTAAATATTTCACCTGTATCTGGATGTATAAACTCTTTTATAATCAGAAATATATCTGCAATACTGGCATTTCCTGCAAGGTTTAGTTCCCACATCTAGTCATACAGAGTCTTCTTTTCAAACATTTTTTGTTCTTAAAAGTAAATTGAGGTTGTGAATCTAAGTACTTACTCACCTGCCTATCAGTCATTAAATATTCAAATGTTTGTTAAAGATCTCTGTATACAATCGAATATTTCTTGAATAGCTTAAGCACACCCTTAGATTATTTGATGCAGTACGCCTATTATTTGGGGTACATATAGCCTTCTTTGAAAAATACAGTTTGGCTCTCGTATTTCTTAACTTGGCCACTTCCGCTACATTTCTTTTTGTATGAATTGTCTATCATACCCTCTGTCAATAAGTTTGGTTTCAACTGTCGCTAACTGCTCCTCAAAATCATTATCATTAGCATTCAGCCTGGAAGCTCTATAGACTTGATTCTGCACTACATTCCTAAAGATATAGTTCGGATGCATGCTCTGGCTATTCAATAGACAATTGGCATGGCATTCTTTCCTGTACAATTTAGTACTTAATTCATTGTTGCTCTCCTTGTATATAGTTATGTCTAGAAAATTAACTTCAGTAAATGACCAGTTCACAGCAAACCTAAGGAGCTGTGTAGTATTATTAATAAATTTGACGAATTCCATCAATAATTCACTAGACCTGTTCCATAAAAAAACAGGTCTTCCACAAACCTATGGAAAAATACAATGTGGCATTTGAATGAGCCTTTAATTATCCATTCATTTTCCCACTCTGACATTACTGCATTGACATACATATTCGCGTAAGATGTTTCCATTGCAAATCCATTGCATTTCCAAAACATCTTGTCTCTAAATAGAAACACATTATTTTCCAAAACCAACGTTAACAAAGTCCTAATCAATTCTACTTTTGATTTAGTGTACTCTATATCATTATCCAATTGTCTAATAATGCTATCAATTCCTGAATTGTTAAGAATCACTGTAAAAAATGAAACTGCATCGAGTGTAACCAAAAGGTACTGTCCAGATAGTCTCTCCTTATCTACAAACTCATGCAAATCTCTTAACAGGTGTTCAGTTTCTCTAAGTATATATTTATATTTATCTATCAGTTTCCATAAGTTTTTTTCTAAAAATATCAAGATAGACTCTGTGCACCAGTTCCTACTGGCTACTATCGGTCTCATGGAGGTTGTACAGAATTTTTATGTAGTTTAGGAAGCCCTTGTATTATAGGAATAGTAGGATTCAAAATGGTGAAATATTTTAAAAGCTCATCACCTATTAAATCCAGGCTTTTAAGCCTTTCTAACTCACTGAGCACTCCTTCTATCATTTTCTACACCTGCATATGAGTAACAATTTTATAGAAATTCATATCACTCAACATATCAAACATTGTCTTATCATATAAACTCCTATCCATCACAACAATATGTCCACCCTTATCTGCTGGTCGTATCATTATAGATGGATTGGTTCACAATTTAAGCAAAGCCTCATGTTCATTCTTGGTTAAGTTATACAACCTATTCTTCTGGTATCTAGCTTTTTGTGAATAATAAACTTTATAGGCATCCTCTATACAGAGCTGTTCAAAAGCTTGTATCAATGGGCTAAGCTGTGGAACAAACAAACTGGGTTTCTTAAACATATCCATGGCAATTTCATCACTAACATTTTCATTAAACATAGTTTTAACATAAGCTTTCGTGCAAACATTTTAATATCAAAAACAATTTCCGTAATGTCAGTATCTGCTGTGGGAATAAACAATAGCCCCTTATTAAGCACATTAAGTTCTTCTGATGACAAAACATATTTTGACAAATTCACTACTAATGTCTTATGTTCAAAAATGCTTTTTTATGGTGTAAGGACTCACTGTCCCTTGTTCGTATTTCCTTTAGGTCCTGGTTATACTTCTCCCTCTCTGTCGACCTCCATGCTGTCCACATTCTCCTCTGCTCTTGGATCTCTCCCTCATTGGGAGTGGAAAAGTTAAACATGATGGCCCGCTCACCTGAGAAAAAGTTGGTGACTCGTTTGTACTAATATTAGAAAAAGGAGCATCTCCGTTACCCTCATGATGTATCTCAGCTGCCGTAATGATAATTCTCCTTCTAGCTCCTGAATGTTCTGTTGATCCATCGCTGGCTTTCACCTCCACATAGACCTGGGCCCACCCTTCCCTTGCTTCCTGTTGTACTCTAGGCATCTGATTGGTAGAAGTATTCATATTGCTCATATTGTGAGTAGGCTCATTCGCCATCTGATTTAAAACATTTTCATGTGATTGGGATATACCTCTTGGCCACGTGAATACATTGCCCAGTCGGAAATCATTGCGGTCTCTATGTAATTTCTTTAATTTAGTCTGTAACAGTTTTCTGGAATAAACAGAAAGATTTTCCATTAAATCATTCAAATGTCTATTTACAAGCTCATCTTGATAATGACTATGTAAGCTAGAGTACTTGATCTTAATGTCATTGACCGTAGTTACAGTCTCTCTTTCAGTACCCACTATTATCAACTTCAGATAACTCATACTGGTCTTTAAATTTAACTTTTGCCAATCGCTTAATAATGTGGCATCACAGTTCATTTGAACAGGCATTTTAAGGACTCTCAGTCCTTGAGGAACAATATTTTTTTTAATACACAACTCTAAATAGAACTGTTCATATTGTAACCTCTTTAACTTAAATAAGTCTCTTTCAAGTGCCAATGTCACTTTTAAAGGACAGAAAACCAACATTAGGCAAGTCTTCAGTCTCATCTACGAGGGTGCTATCATACAATGGATTAACTCTCTCGCTCACCTTGGAAATAAAATCTTCCACAGTTTGTTCCACCTACTTGTTGTTAATAGCAAGATCATACGCTATCTCTATGTGATCAATTTCTGTAGCCACAGTCCCGGTATTGCTGGAAAAAGCGAACAAACTCCAAAAATGTATATAGAACAAACCAACAAAGTCCAGGTACCTCCACACAAAGTGCAAGAGGAATAACAAATGGTAAAAACAAACAGGCAGAGGCACGGCTGCAGTTCTTCAACCAAGTTTAATGGTACCAAACGCGAACACAAGCGCTTTCACTAGTTACTTCTTCAGGGTTGATTAAAGTGTAAAAAGACACCATTCTTACAGTAATCAGACATATCACATGACCTACTATCTAACAACCTTCAATTAAAATTATACCAACCCATAAAAGCCTGCCACTGAAACATTTAATTCTAACAGACAGAGCAACTAAAAACACATATACATACACAAATAAAATATAGTATAACATATTACTGATAAAAATTATCTAAACAGTGGTCAGGTTTTCAAAACAGGTCTTAAAGGGACTTGGTCATTTAGACCATGTCCTATATTAGCCCTCAATCTAACAGTCCATTCAGCCTCCAACTCTTCCGTTCTACTTTTAATATCACCTCCTGTTGCATTGTCTAAACACCTACCCAAAACTCTAAAATTAAAAACATGTTGTTCATTTGTATCAATAACATGCTTAGCCAGTGCATTATGTGGACGTCTTTTTTTCATATGATACAAGTGTTCTGTAATTCTGAATTTAAACTATCAGTCATTCCCAAATAGTATTTCCGACATATTCTGCAGGTGGCTAAATAAACAACATGCATAGTTTCGCATGTTGCACTGGTCACTATTTTAAGTATCTCACCTGTATCTGGATGTACAAACTCTTTATCATCAGAAATATATCTACAATACTAGCATTTCCTGCAAGGTTTAGTTCCCACATCTTTATGCATTACCTGATAGTCTCTAGCTGTACAGTCTTCTTTTCAGTTTTTGTTCTTAAAAGTAAATTGGGGTTGTGAATCTAAGTACCTACTCACCTGCCTATCAGTCATTAAAATATTCCAATGTTTGTTAAAGATGTCTGTATACAATTGAATATTTCTTGAATAGCTTAAGCACATCCTTAGTTTATCTGGTGTAGTACGCCTATTATTTGGGGTACATACAGACTTCTTTGAAAAATACGGTTTGGCTCTCGTATTTCTTAACTTGGCCACTTCCGCTACATTTCTTTTTGTATGAATTGTCTATCATACCCTCTGTCAATAAGTTCAGTTTCAGCTGTCGCTAACTGCTCCTCAAAGTCATTATCATTAGCATTCAGCCTGGAAGCTCTATAGACTTGATTCTGTACTACATTCCTAAAGATATAGTTCGGATGCATGCTCTGGCTATTCAATAGACAATTGGCATGACATTCTTTCCTGTACAATTTAGTACTTAATTCATTTTTGCTCCCCTTGTATATAGTTATGTCTAAAAAATTAACTTCAGTAAATGACCAATTCACAGTAAACCTAAGGAACTGTGTAGTATTATTAATACATTCAACAAATTCCATCAATAATTCACTAGACCCATTCCAGAAAAGAAACAGGTCATTCACAAACCTTTTTAAAATCATCTATCCTTTAATATTTGCTGTAGCACAGATATTTATAAGATTTTTATTTTATGTGGTGCAGCCTTCAGAAAGCATTTTTTTTACTCTTTGTGGTAAAGATGATCATGTGATTCCTGGTGGGTGTTTTAAATATGGTGTGAGTACCACTCTTCAGTATTAAACAGAAAGGGTATCTTTATTAAAAACATTCAAAAGCATTTTGCTAGCGTGCTGGAGTATATTTAAAAATATTATTATTTTATTGTTGTCTCTCACATTACCAACTCAACACTGTATACACACATACTTTAACTCTCCTACGAGGCAGCAAGTTATTATTTGTCTATTTTGTTTTTAAGACTTGTATATTCAATAATATATTATAAACTGTCATCCTTGTAATCTTTTGCAACTCTTAGCAAATATTCCTATGTTTACACACAGTATGTGATACTCCAATGTATTTTTACCACTGTTGTTATGCTGGCATACTGCTTCTTTTTCTAATTTTCTTGTTGGAACTTTTATCCCCAGGTCTCCACTGAAAACGGACTTCTGGTGCAGTCAGACACTACCCAGTAAACAAATGTAAATAAATAAATTAATTAATTAATTAAATCTCTTTAATGTTGTTGTCTTTTTTCCGTGGTGCTTCTGTTACTTGTTATTCAGATTTAATGGTGCTGTTCACTTCACAAATATTTGCAAGTTTGGGTGCAGCTGAAACTTAAAAAGATGTTTGAACTAAATTTCTATCCCTTTTGAAAAAGTATGTGTGGATGTGCATGTGAGGAGGGTGACATTATCATTAGTAGCTTAGTTTGTGGTAATGAAGATGTTCTTTTTGCCATTTATTTGCACATTCCA
This sequence comes from Protopterus annectens, assembly GCF_019279795.1. Classification (NCBI taxonomy): domain Eukaryota; kingdom Metazoa; phylum Chordata; order Ceratodontiformes; family Protopteridae; genus Protopterus; species Protopterus annectens. The sequence goes on along the minus strand of NC_056729.1, from coordinate 252,677,123 downwards.
ACCTTAGAGTCAACAACCCTTTTGCTCAAAATTGTCAAAATGGTTCAGAGATTCATCTGCGATAATAGACAGTTAAGGTTTCCCAAGCAAATTTTATTTTCACAATAGAAATTATGGTGATTGGAATGCTCTAGATCTCAGGTGTCACCCATGGGGCAAAGAGATTTGTCAAACCTTCCATTCTGGCCAATGTTGGAGGTCTGTAACCTGGGTAGTGCTAGGACTGAAGCATATGGATGATTTAAGAAAATTGCTTGGTGTGCTCTCTCTGTAGTATTTGATTCCACGTATAAATAGTAATTTGAAATGTTTTGGTTAAGAGCTTTTTGTATGTTCATGGTAGGTTGGCAGAATTCCCATTTGTTTCAGTTAAATACTTTTTGAATGCTCATGGTGGGTTGGTAGAATTCCCATTCATTTTGGTTAAGAGCTTTTTGTACGTTCATGGTGGGTTGGTAGAATTCCCATTTGAGGTTACCCCCAAATGAAATTTGATTGATGCCCAGTGAAATGCATGGATTAGGCAAAACAAGGTATTGGCACTATAAAACAGTAACAAGATATGGTGATAGAGAAGAGGTAAATGTATTCTTTGACTTTCTGAGAAGAGATTATACCCTGCAGAAATCTGATTGTTGGAAATACTTGCAATTGTAATATATAGTAGGTTGTTTTAAACTCAGGGCTTGAGGTGAATTCACAAAGAGCAATACCAACTGAAAACAGAAGACTGGATTGCATTTGCATCTTTTCTCAGTGGTAACCAAACAGAATACTTGTACAACGATACTAACACAAAAATCCCAACCACAGAAAACTGGTAGCTGCTTAAACAAGCGAAACTGAGAAGGAACGAAAAACTCTTTATTAACGTAATACAATGGAACACCATAAAATCACCTTCAGATAAGCGCTTTCGTTTGGCTGTGCCAAACTTTTTCAAATACAAATGCAATGTTCAAGTCACGTGAAATATATACTTTGCATTACTGTGACGTCATATATACAAATAAAATAACATAATTTACTCTAACAGAATTTATATTGAATGTACCTCATAATACAATAATGTTAAAACAGTGAAACAATGATATTGTTGATGTTGAAATAGAAATGGATGGATCATGTTCTAAAGTAACTAAAACAGTCAAAGATAAGCCCTGATGCGTGTAATGAGACTATCCTTCCTATACAAAATGAACCCTACAAATATCCTGATCTAAAACACTGGCCCCTTTTAAACTAAGAGAAAATCAATAATATTAACATCAATATGTAATTGATCTATAATACTGTATTCTAAACTATCTTGTATAATCATTGTTAATGAACTGTTAATCATAGGTGAATATGTAAAAATACATAATATAATATTTCTCATATAATATGAATAATAAATAAATATTAATAAATAAAAATATATGATTAAATTATCAAAAAAATAGATGTCATCTAAAATTTCAAATTATATAAATTTATAATCATAATATATTAGAATATACTATGTATGACACATGAAATAAATTTCAATAACATATATTTAATCTGACTGTTATACACCAATATATAAAAATATATAAATATTAAATATTTAAATATAAAACAAAAAATATGTATATAATTAATGTTAATTTTTTTTTTCCACTAAAATGTCACATCTATCTATTTAAAGTTTTTAATTTTAAAATACTGCTGATGGAAACATGGTTATTCATTCCTGGCCAATTGTTAGAATTCAGTCTCAACTGCCATTCCAATTCGTGTTTTTCCAGAAGTGGTTGCCATGCACCTTCTCTAACATCCAGTTTGATTACATCTAAAACTACAAACTTAAAATTGTGTTCTGGAAAAAACATAACATGCTTAGCAAGAGCATTAAGGTAATTTTGGTCCCTTATAGCCCTAATGTGTTCACCAATTCGCTCCTTAAATTTACGTTCAGTTTTTCCCACGTAAAACATGGGACAAACCTGGCAGAGCGCACAATATACTACTCTTTCCGTATTACAGCATGCTTTATGATTTAGTGTGACCTTATAGTTGTTAATGATTAAATGATTAGTTTCAAACACGAATTTACAATATTTACATCTACCACATCTGAAAGTTCTACCTATGGAGTTATTGTTACTGCCTTCGAACAACCTCTTTATGTTTTTACCCTTTTTGTACACTATCATGGGTTTATCTTCCATAATACCATGTAATGTCAAATCATTTTTAATTATTTGCCAGTTTTTATTCAAAATTTACCTAATGATAGCGCTATGTAAACTGTAATTAGTAATAAATGCATTTCTAAAATCCTTTTTATTTTCTGTAGCATTGTTAATACTCAGTGTATGAACACTGTTGTCATTACTTCCTATTTCGAATATATTTACAGAAGTTCCTAAGTGATTGATATCCCTATTTATATTACCTGCTGTGGATTCAGGTGTTAAATCAACATGTTTCAGTAAGGGTTTATAAATTAAATTGGCCCTTTTATTAGTGACATCTCTCTGAACTTCTTCTACCAAATAATCCGGATATCCTCTGTTTTTAAACGTTACCCAAAAAATGACATTCTAACTTAAAGTCTTCCCATAAACTTACCATCCTTGCAGCCCTCACGAATTGGCCTTTAATTACAGCCTTTTTCTGAGGGAAAGGATGGCAACTACTGAAATGCAACAGTGTATTGCTGTAAGTTTCTTTTCGATAAATTTTCGATTTATATGAATTCATGTTTAATGTTAATTAATGTTAATTAATGTTCCATTGTATTACGTTAATAAAGAGTTTTTCGTTCCTTCTCCGTTTCGCTTGTTTAAGCAGCTACCAGTTTTCCGTGGTTGGGATTTTTGTGTTTTCTCAGTGGTAAACTAAAAATTTAAGACTTCACTAAATGTATGGGTGGATACATATGGCGATATTGGAAATTTTAACAAATTTGCCCGTTGTAACAGGTTGCTGCATCTGACAAACCTTTTGTATAAGGAAAATATACTATTTGTCTGCTAATAGGGTTTTTGGAACACCAAAGATAGCTAGACAAAGTCATATAGGTGGCTTTTATAGCAGAAATCTTTTGTTTCTCTGTAAAAGGGGAACCATGTTTGTCCCAGTAATTGGAGAATAGGCATCCCGAGTTATGAATTATGGAATTTAGAAGATTATATGATTTGGAGAGCATTTTCTCTGAGCTCGAGAAGGCATGTAAGATATCATAAAGTTTAGTGATATCATGAGTATTAATCTGAATATGAGCAAATTTTGATGCTATTAGTTCTCTTATTTGAAGTAGAATAGTCATGTATTTATTGTTAACCTTGAGAATTAAGTGAAGTTCAGGAAGTGTTAAATCCTTATATTGAAGTATGTCCCATACTACCACATGTTTAATGAGAGGAAAGTCTGAAAGATTAATCATCAGGTTATTGATCTTAATGTTAGGATTCAAATGGAGGGGTTGAATTAAAGAGAAGGCATTATCAAGATTGATGGATTTTACCAGAGTTTGAAGAATCTTAATTTTATGTTTTAAAGCATTAAATAATTTGGAGTTATTCAGAGCTTCTGAAGAAAGAAATGGAAGAGCTTTGGGATTAATTTTTATAGCTGAGACATGCTGGAACCATAATTTCATCCAAGAAGGAGAAGAGTTAAAGTCTTTCTGATCTAGATTGGAGATGGACAAAATTCTATTTGCACAAATGATCATATAGTACAATTGGAAGTTAGGAAGACCCAAACCACCCCTGCTTTTTGGGTAGGCTAATTTCGAATATGAAATTCTAACTGATTTAGGGAACCAGATGAACTTGGCTAGTACTTTATTAATCTTAGAAAAAAGGGTATTGGAAATCATGAGGTTTGAGGCTCTAAATTGGTAAAGGAGTCTAGGCAGAACATTCATCTTTACTACTGCAGCTTTGGATAAAAAAGGTAGGTTCAATTGTTCCCACCTGCAAAGATCTTGCCAGATTTTCGACCATGTTCTAGTTAGATTATTTTGGTTCATGGAGGTTTGGTTAAGTGTATACCAAGATATTTAATATTGAAAGATGTCTGAAAGGGAGCATCCAGGAAATAATGAGATTTATGACCTACTGGATTAATAGGGAAGATTTGGGATTTCTTATGATTTATCTGGTAGCCTGAAGCCTTCGAGAATTTGTTAATAGTACTAGTTATTTTACCTAGGTCTGTATTGGGAAATAGAAAATATAGATTGAGGTCATCTGCAAAAGCCGAAAACATTATCTTGGTATTCAGGACTTTAGGTATCGAATGGAAAGTGTTTTGAGCCAGGTAAAGGAAGAGCGGTTCAATGAATATATTGAAAAGGAAGGGGGAAAGAGGTCAACCTTGCCTAGTACCATTTGTGATTCTAATTGTATTAGATGTGGTTTTATTTATGTAAAGATAAGTAGATGAGTTTTTATAGAGAATTTTAATCACATCAGTGAATATACTGGGAATATTAAAATGTGATAATGTTAGAAACAGAAAATTCCAGTTAACTCTGTCAAACGCTTTAGAAGCATCAAGAGTTAATGCATATAGCGGGTTTTTATAATTTTTTGTAAAGTGAATTAAGGAATCAAGGGTAAGTGTATTATCCCATGTGTGTCTATGAGACATAAATCCAGCCTGGTCAGAGGAGATTATATAGGGCAAAATATTTTTAAGTCTGTTAGTCAGAATAGTAGATAAAATTTTTATGTCAACATTTATTAAAGAGATGGGTCAATAGTTGTGGGGGTCTGTTTTGTCTTGCTTGTTTTTCAAAATCAGTATAGTTTTCGAGGTGTTCCAATGTAGATCTGAAATTCCATGTTTTATAATGTAGTTGAATACCTTTAGAAGGAGAGGTGAAATTATTATATTGAAGATTTTAAAGAACTCAGGGGTGAATCCATCAGGTCCAGGGGATTTGGCTGGTTTAAGGTTAAAGATAATGTCCTGGACTTCTTTAAGAGTCAGTGCGGCAGAAAGTTTAGATCTCTGAAATTCATTTGGAGATGGGAACTTTATGCTATTCAGGAAATTCTCCATATGTGAGTTATTGGAAGTATCTGCTTTCCTGCAGTAAATATCTGAGAACAAGGAAAAGAATAATTGTAAAATTTCTGAGTCAGTATTATAGATTTTGTCTTGATAATGTAACATAGGTATCCTAGGGGTATTTTGGTTGTTTTTTATTATTCTAGCCAGAGTTTTCGAAGGAATCTGTGCCCATTCTGAATATGTTGCAATGAGTTTCTGTTCAGATAGGGAGAGATTTCGTTGATGGAGTTCTGTTAATTCTTTTTGCGTATTACTTATTTCTTTATCCACGTCAGGGTTTGGGCATAATATATGTTTTTTTCTAGATCCGATAGTTTCGAGATCAGGTTAGATTTCTTAGTTTTATAAAGTTTTTTATAATAGGAGGCCTTGCTAATTAACATGCCTCTCATATTAGCTTTGCAAGCCGCCCATTGGATATCCAGGGGAATTTGTGAAAGATCAAAATTAGAACCAAAATCAACTAACATATCTTTAACTTCTTGGATTATGTCTTTGTTTCTAAGCAGGTTATTATTCAGAGACCAGTTGGCATAAAAGGGTGTTAGGTGTATCTTTGATGTGTAGGAAATCTTGAGAGAAATTCTCACATGATCAGAGAGAAATCTGGGTTCACTAGTATAGTTTAATTTGAAAGAAGAAAGGAAATCAGAAATTAGGAAAAAATCTAAATGCGACCAGGTCTTATAGCATTTTGAATAATATGTGTACATTTTTTCCTTGGTCGAAGATTCACTGAATGAGACTGGATCGATAAGACTGAAGTCAGAAATAAGATCCTCTAAGGCATGAGAGGCTTGAAGATTATACGAGAGGGATTTACTAGTATGATCTATATTAGGATCTATAACTGCATTCCAATCTCCCCCCAGGACAAGTAGGTGGTCTTGAAATGTGGAAATAATATTATATATCTCTAAAATAAAGACATGTTGCTGCAAACACGGGCCATATATGTTGAGGAAGAGAATTGGTTTGCCAGAGTTAGGAAGTTGAGATGTGAAGTAGCACCATCTACCATTTTTATCAGATTTAGAATCTGTGATTATAGCCTGGAAGTCCCTTTTAATTATAATAGCCATGCCCTTTGAGTTAGAACTATCCCCTGCAGCAACTATAGATCTTATCCATTTTCTCTTAGTTTCTTTAGACCATTCTTCCTTACGCAAATATTAGCCTGTGACTTAAATAACAAGTGAAGTAAAAGAGATTTTTTAGATTTATTCTGTAAGCCTCTTATATTCCATGAATCAATGAACCAAGCCATGTTAGCTACCTACACCTAATGTATAGATTAAGGAATGGCTAATTCTTTTTCTCTGGGGTGATTTCAGGGTACATTGAGAGGAGAATATAATTAGTGAAAGTAAGTAAATAGTAATAGTGAGGATCCACATCCATCTTGCACTTAATGAATATAAAGTAAAGACAACAATGGTAGCTCAATACTTCTTCAAAGATATCCCGGTGCCTAACCACCCCCACCCCTTGAATGAAGAAGTAATAAAATAAAAGTCAAAGTCAAAGTAACCTAGGTCAAAAACAAACACTTGAAGTTCACCGTAATAACCTGACATATATGTTAGTTTATAAAGCAACCATAAAACAAATAGTAGCACTGTACATATATACATATCAATCATATCCCAAAGATAGATCAAGCTAGACAATCAACACCATGCATCTGCAAGCCACTATTCTTCGTAGTGGAAAAAAACAAGCCAAAGAACAAAGAAAATTTAGAAGCTAAGGGAAAAGATAGACTTTGAGATATAGTAATCTTTAAAAGTTAAGTGGTGCATATCTACTATAAAGATAGTATCTATGTTGTCACATCTAATAAAAATAGAACATTTCTATACTAAATACCATATAATCTAAAATCTAATATTGAATATTACATAGACAAAGAATTTCGTATGTGATGGAAGAGTTGTTATTTTGAAAACAAGACAAAGGTAAGGCTAGTAAATGAGTGAAAAAATCCTTCACTCATTTACTAGAGAAAGCCTACAGTTGTAGTGAGTGCAGAGATACAAAGGAAAGGTAAAGAAAGGAGGAAAAGGGCAGAGAGGGATAATAGAAAACAGAAACTAAGTGGTAGGCTCTGATAACCGTAACAATTTTGAGAGATGTATTTCAACAATAGGTCTAAAATTCACTGGCATGACTAAAAGCAAGTAACATTATTAAGTTTGAATCTTAGCGCAGGTTAGCATCACAGAAATTAACAGGTATGTACATGGTAAGGCAATACCAACTATGTAGTCACTAATCTAAGTTAAAGTATATAACTAACGAAAAGAACTAATCACTCATGTTATTAGGTAAAATTTCCAGTGAGTAAGTACCACATTCAAATAAAAAGCATCTGACATATATACCCTGCACTTTGAGAGTACATAACCTATATAATGATCAAATAACACAGAACAAGTTGCTAAGCATTGCTAACAATTGTCGGTAAAGAAAGTATACAACAAATTAAATCTGCTTCACGCAGATAAAAGTAAAGCACTTACATATGTTTTAAGTGACTTACACGACCCAAGTAAAACACATGTAAGATATCTAGAGTCTCACAAATAAAAAACTATATATGGTCTTATTAGTAAAATACATGTGTTGTTCCTTATAAGACAGTCTCCATATTTTCCAAAAAAAAAAAAAAAAATACCAGGAAAATAATCCAGAGACAGTAGACAGTAGCTACTTTGGTCAGCACATTTCATTTCCCCTATGCGACAATAACACAGAATGAATGAGATGAGTGCTGTAACACATGAAGATCATATGACCAAGGGTATGTTGAACAAGGAAAGATTTAGAGCCTTTTGGTAGAGCTGCAAGATTATATCCTTTACCTTTTTGACAATTCATGAAGTTGTTGACTTCGACCTGTAATTCTGATAAATGTTTAAAAACACTTGAGGTATAGATGTAAAATATTCAACTAACTAACCCAGTGCTCAAGCGACGACAATAGAGAAGATGTTTGCTCAACTTTTGAGTATGCAAGCCCAGATAGACTTGCTACATGTGAATAAGGCAGGATCAGGTATCGGACTAATTAAAGTACTAGTGTAGAAAGATATTACCGCTAACTCTCCCAAAGTATCCTGCAGCAAGTGAAAAAAAACAAAACGTAGCAAATGAAGACAACTATCAGGATACACCACGAGAAGTCCAGTTGTTGCAAAAAATCTTCTTTATTCCATAACAAGATAAAAGATAAGCGCTTTCGCGTGCTTCATGCACGCTTCATCAGATCTACTTTTATCACATTGCTTCTCCCCTTATATAGTGAATAATAATCATTTGATTCAACATTCAGGACAACCAATTAATTAATTAAAAATTACATCATCAGTCAAAATTTAAGGTCGCAAGATCCTAGTGACTTTGCTTTTTCACAAGTCATAATGGACTATCATAAATAAAACAATTAAAGTGTTGAAACATAGCCAGAATACTTATATAATATTCATTTCAAGATCTAATAAATGAAGATGTATGTAGCATATATATAAAAAACGTATATTAATGTCAGCAGAAACTACCTAAAATATTCACTTTTATTCGTGTAGTACTTGAGATCAATAGGCAGTTGCTTGTATCTTTACTACTTCTCTAGCCTGAATCCATTATAGCCTGTTAACTATAAAGCTTAAATCCAATAAAACAAGAATGTATCATAATGTTATGTTACGCTAATCGCTCATGCTACAAAGCAAAACAGAACTGACACCAGACAAAACTACAGATCTCACAGAAACAACTGATGTGCAACTTCGTCGAACCTATGAATACATCACATCCTACTTGCTAGTAAATACATAGAAAATAAAAACCAAGTTTCCAAAACATGAAAGCGCGTCATATCATAAAAACATCGCATCATAGAAAATAAATATATAAGAATTATATAAACTTTAAAAATTATTCAATGCTCCTATTCTGTGACTAATTAAAGTACTAAAAATTGACTAACCTGAAGGCACACTTTGGTAGAAGCAAAAAGAGAGTAACCACCAAAGGGGAACCACCGGAAATTGCAGAAGCGAAACGGTTCCTACTGAAGGCTAATGTAAGCATTGTTCCTCACCACTCAGGAGTTCCGCAGCTCAACCAAAAAGAAAAAAAAAACCCAAAGTAGAGATATCATACAATAAATCACACTGGGGAGCAAAAATGCACTCTAAAGAGTAGTTGAGAATATCACTCTACCATCCGGTGAGTTAATCCCATGAAATGAAACTAGTACTGCTATGCATTTTAGTGTGCCTTATATTATAGAGTTGGGACTTTATTGAAAGCTTTAATAAATGCATCCTTAGCCTCCTTTATGTTACTGGCGGTAAATTTATTGTCTTTATAAGTGAAGGATAGGATGTTTGGATAGCGCATTTGAAATTTAATGTTCCTCTTAATGAGATCAGCGCAAAACTGAGCCAACTTTTGTCTGTTTAACTTGATTGTTAGGGGCAGGTCTTGTGAAAACGTAAGCGTGTGGTTTTTCCACATGAAAGATTTTTGTTTTTTAGCTGCTATTAAGATTTTTTGAGTGTCTTGGAAATTTGATAGCCTAGTATATACTTGGAGAGGTGCAGAGAGATCGTGCCGCTTATGCATGGCAAGATGCGCTCTTTCAACAATTATATCAGCAGGATAGTCTTCTGAACTCACAAGGAGTTCAAAGATCTGTTTAGATGTTGCTAAAAGGACCTGATTATCATAGGACTCAGTGACACCTCTAATTAAGATATTATTGTGACGACGTCTTGCTTCGAGGACAGTTAATTTATTTTGAAGTTCAGTTATTGTTGCATTCTTGGCGCGTAGTTCTTCAGACAAGGACTGCAGAGAGGTTTCGTTCGTTTGAGTTTTGTGCTCTAAAATGTCCATTCTGTCTACTATATGATTTATGGTGTTCCCAAGCTTAGCGAGCTGGTCAGAAAAATCTTGTATGGCTATCTGAATAGGTTGAAGCACTAATTTCAGTTCATCTAAATGAAAGTTGGATTCATTTTTATTTTTAGCGCTTGTTTTGCTAGTCTCCAGTATTGGCTTGTTGGTTTTCTGTCTTTTGGATACAACTTCCTTTTCTGGAGAAAGGATTGTAGATGCTTTAGCTTTAGTGGTTTGCAGTTCCATCGCTTCTGGTAAATTTGCCATAGTTGAAACACGAAGCAAACAGCTTGGGTATATCGAGAATGCCTCAGGCCCCTTTGGATACACATGGCTGGTAACTCTATTCCAAAAGAAACAGATAAAAAGTATGCCCTTTGCTCCACTAGAGATATTTGAAACACCAAGTCAGAAGATAGATTATGTATTGTTTGCTCTTCTCCCTTAGATCACAAAACTTTGTGATTAATAGATGTAAAATCCAATACTTTGGTAGCTGAGGTAGGGAGCTCTGCACAGAGGGTGTACACTAGACGACCACCATTTTGGAATCCTACCAAGGATAATGTTTTTTATATTAGAATCATAAAGATATGTGCACATTGTGACTACCCTTTAGTATCAAGAAAATATGGTTAAAACTTATCTAGTTTGTCTTCCACATCAAGTCCCTTTGAGATTGTGAAATTTATCCTTTATGTTGCTTGGCTTATTGAAAGCAAATGAGTTTAATAGCCCAGAAAAGAAGAAGAAGAAGAGGAAGAAAGTATTGCATTTCCTAAAACAATGCAAATTAGGTATTGTCCTAGTACAAGAAATGTCATTGATAGAAAGAGCATTGTAAGTTAAGGAAGTTTAGGTTTCAGGTATTGGCCAGTGCCTTACATATGTATTAAATAAGAGATGGGCTGTAAATACTACGTGATCAGATAATGAATGCTGAGGTCCTTGATACACAATGCTTGGCTGGCTTTAAAGGTTGGTGTCAGGTACTCATACTATTGAAAGGTTGATATATATCCCCATAGGCTCTACTTCAAAAAACACTAGGCCTTTGTTTGTTAGATTTATTAACTGGGCAAAAGGTGAGCTTGTATTAGGAGTGGTTCTACTTGTTTGATTAACCCTGATAATACCACTTTGGTCAAGAAACAAAGACTACCTGCCCTTTCAAAAATGATAATGGAGTTGGTTCAGCTGCATTGTCTATTAGATGTTGGCTTAAATTAAAGATAATGTACAATGATCTATACATTTTTCTCCTCTGAATATTTATTCTCACATTGAAATAATGCATTCATCCAGTTCATGTTCCTGTTAAGCTGATAAACAGATAGTACTATGAGGTGTATTTATGAAGCATTCTCCTATATTTGCTCATTTTGTCCTAAAAAAGAAACTGTTAACTAGCTTATGGCTTTTAAATAAAAATACTCTAGCTGGTAATAACTGAGCATGGTACTAGGCAGGGGTTTTCACTTTCCTTCCTCATTTTTGTTATTACAGTTGAGTCACTAGCCTAAGCTATCCTGGAAAACAAATGATACTGAAGGGATAAAAATGAGGGATGTGACTATTAAATATTTTTTTCACTACTGGCATTCTGAATTTTATGAAATCTACAAGAAAATCACTTTTTCTTTCTGTGAGAACTAATGAATCAGAATTATCCATTTATCCATTTGAAAGTCATTCTGTTAACCAGGATAAAACATGGATACTTATTATCTCTCTGGGAAGGGGAACATTTCAGCTTCCAACTGTCTTCTCAGTCTCTGATCAATTTATCGGGTTCTGTAACTGAAATGGTGGAAAGAAATTATAAGGCTAAGTGAAAGAAATCAAGCAACTTTCACATGCTTTTAAATAATGGAGTCTACTTTTTAGGCAGAGAATATTAGCTGCAGGTAAGAATGACACTTTTTTTTTCACAAATGTTTATATGTAGGTATATTCCACCAAGTGTTATATGCCTCATTGGAAATCAATGATTTTATTATTTGAATGGTTTCATCATAATGTCAAAACCCATAACATTTTCATTGGGGCCTGTATATCTTGGGGATTAGGTCTAAAAGACTTATCCATATACATTTGGTTTGCAGATTTAATGCTTTTTATTGTTTGGTTGGACACGATTTTCCATATGCATTGGAAATGTTGGAGTTAGGTCAGGACCTATTAAAGTAAGATAAGAAGTGTCTTTTGTGACCCTGTCTCTAGTCAGTTTAAGACAATTAATGCATATTCTTTATTTGTATTTATTAACTGATGTGAAGCACTGATCTTCATAGACCTTTTCTAGACTCAGCCCTGAAATGCTGCATTGTTAACTGACTTGTCCAGAGACACACAGTTATAAAATGGAGGCTGAGAAAACCAAACTCTGGACAACTGGACTGCAGGAAACAGTTAATTATCACCTCCTTAATCCTCTGTACCATCGCCAGACTTTGATGGTACAGAGAGTTTAAACGACAATAGACTATGACCCTTTTCTTCAGATCTTCATATTTTTTTCATGAATATTTAGCTTGCTTATATTGAGAGTTGAATAATGTGTGGTCATAATGGAGCAAGTTAAGGTTGTAAGAGGATTTTGGCTGCTTTGTAGTGATAGCTTGTAATCATTTGGAAACCAGAACATTTTTCTACAGTAATTTTAATGACCAGCAATGACACCAAAAAGTATTGCTGAAAACTACTTTCTGTGAACATTTCTGTTGCAGTGTTCTCCACTGTTGGGTGACTATAGAGCTGGCATATGCAAGTCAGGGGTGTGTAGAAGGTCTCGCTCCACATAGGGGCTGTAGGGGAGTTTGCATCCCTGAGCAAAAGCTAATTTTGGAATTCACTGAAAGTGGCTTTCAGAGATATTTTTGAACTATTATCCATTAGACAGATTTCATTCTGTGGAACATCATGAATCTGAACATTTCAGGATTTAATGTCTCAAACTGGTTTACCTAACAGGGACTTTTTTAAATACCTATAATTACAACATATAACCTTTCAACAAAACCGGGGCTGTCATCACAAATAAAATTAGCACGATGTTAACACATGTTAGCACATTTTATCCTGAGTCAGATCACTTCAAAATGTCTGTCTGCAAAATTATAGAAGGGTTTAACAGATATAGATGGTTATCATCCTCCATGCTTTTGGAGACCCTGGGAAACTAATTTGGGATGCAACTTATCAGCTGAAAAAAATGGAAAAGTAGGGAATTTGCAGTGGTATATCTACCTTTTGCGGTTATTGCATTTGTATTTTTGACCCCACATAAACTATTTTGCAGGTTTCCTTACTTTTATTTATTTTCTATTGTGGTTCTTAGACTGAGCAGAGATTGAAGGAGCACAATTTATGGACAAGTTCTAGACTTGTGAACTTTTAGAAAGGCATTGAATCTAGTTGCCAATCATATGGTGTCCTACTATGTTTATTACAAAGGATTTAATGTTACACAGAAAACGGTTGCCCATATATATATATATATATATATATATATATATATATATCCTTGTTGTAGAAAGGGAGCTGTAATGAATTTAGATCAAAAATGCATTGTGTATGTGGAAGGAATCTAACCTACCAGTCCTACAAAAAATGGCTAGATATGGCTGATAAACAGACTGAGTTGATGACCGATGTCAATATCTAATATATGGGACCTCAAATACAAAAGAGGTAGGCTACATGTATATTAAGGCTAGATATGACATTACAGTGTGTTTAATCTACCATCAGTATTCCAAAGCAGTGCTAATGTTTTGCTATCTTACTGGCGTAAACTAATACAACAGAAATAAAAAAATGGCCAATTCTCTTCAATGGGAAAATGGATATATCACCTACAAAAAAACTAGAATGCAGAATAAGTCAGACAGTTTGCACAGAGGGTTAGGGTTGTGAGCTATAGTTCCTGTGGTACAGTGCTTGATTCCCCAAGCCCTCTTTTGCCTACTGTGTGGTCACACAAAAAAAGACCTGATCTACAGCCTCACAAATTATAAAGGGAACATTCGCATAAATGAAAAACAAGTTCCCATTGACTGCAATGGCAAAAAATATATAACAGAAACAAATAAATAAATAATGAGCTAGGAAAAAATGCTTCAATAAATACATCAATTAAACTAAATGAATAATGAATAACTAAATAAAACTGAACATTTAAAAATAACAACAACACAGAGACATAATAAACATTACAACATATCCTCTTTAACTGCCTAACTAAGAATAAAAGTCTAAACCCAAAAAACTGAACATAGTTAGCCTAGTGGTACAGTAGTACAAAACCCTGACTATGATTCAGGCAACCCGAGCTAGATTTGCTGCTTGTGTGATCAATGGAACTGTCAGGGAGAATTAGCATACTTATCGTAGAGGCTACTGGGTAGAGTGGTCAGAGGCTGCAGCATTACTTTGGGAAAAAGAGCCAGGCCATTGACTTGGGACCACATGTGTAGCACACCAAGCCACTTATTAGTGGTACCCTTCATCAAGCAGGTGCATTGGAGTATGCACTTTTAGAGAGGAAAGTGATGCATCTCCTGCAATGATGCAGATTACATGTCTCCCAACCCGGAGGAATGGGTTGGCCAAATAACACATGCCCTCATTGCCATGATATGAGCAAAGATATAGGCTACTATCATAGTTACTTAAATAATAGTCCCCCCAGATGGCATTGAAAAGTAAGTATGAGTCCGACTGAGAAGGTTTCATGGTTGGTAGAGAAAGTGCAAAAAATAAAAAAATAAAAAATATAAGACTTAACTATCTAAAGAATGCTCAATGACATGAAAAGTTAACTTTACACAACATATAATAAATAAAGAATGTAAATAAAATATGTAAAAATGTACACTTCACCTGCTTAAAGCAGTAAGATAGACTTACTAAAGATGGCAATAGTTTTGTTCAAACCTCTAATAAACTTCTGACCAACCCGAACATTTATAGGTGGTATTCAAAGACATGTCTCGTCTAGGAAACCCTGCATATCTGATATAGTGTAATAATAGCAACAGTCAATCTGCAATTATTCTGTCATTTATTTACTTATTTATTTATTTATTTATTCTTTGTTGACCAGGTTGTCACACTAGGCCAAAGACCTCTTTTTAGGGGCGACCAGAAATGGTATTCATATTGGAGAAGGGTACTGGGGAGCTTCAACTATTCTCTTTATCTATTTATTTAGCATCACAGTCATTAGGTGGTGGTGGTGGGCTCCTGCTGACATGGCTGTGAAAAATCTAAGATGGAGGATGCCATGAGAGACGGAGCAACATTCACTTTGGAATAAGCAGATGAAGAAGTCATTGAAACTACTGGAAATGAAGAAGTTATTGTAAAGGAGTTAGGAGAAGGTGGATTACCAACACAGGAATTATTGAATTTGATGCAGCAAATAGAGCTGGAAAGTGGAGAAGAACCAAGCTGGAGTGAGGTAGTTGATTCTGTTATGCATATGAAAGCATTAGAAATGACAGTTATAATGGAAAAGGTAGTAGATTTTGGTGACAAATGAACAGAAAATACTGGTATGTGTTCATCTGGTAGAGTAACTAGTCTTAAGGGCACACATCAGCAACAGGGCATGAACAAATCTTATGTTGATGTTGTCAAAATGGGAAGACAAGCAGATGTGGTAATAGAAAGAAATATACAGCAGCAAACTGTAAGTGAGCAACTCAGAACTAAGATGCCTGTAATAGGAATTAAAACAAAGAATGACTTTTGTTTAAATAGCTATGAACATTATGTACAATATAAATTTACCATTAGGATTTACTACGAAAGACATAAGAACAATAATGCATTTGGGGATTGAGAAGTTCTGAGAAGTGAGGAATATTTGAAAATTAATTGTTTGTACACTAATAGATAATGCCAGCATAGATTTCATACACATCCCAATGCCAGTGAAGGTGTTCATTCATTCTATGGCAGTACCCTGAGTATAATGCCCCCTTTGACATGTACCTGATCAGACATATGCAATAGTTGGAATGCCCATAAAGGCTCCATGACCTACCCCATCAGAGTGAGGCAGAATTTCAGGATCCTGATCCTAAGCATTTTTAGGACTATTGTCTTATATAATATTAACTGCCATACAGTTATACTGAAGAGTATATACTTTGTTTTCCACTGATGAAGGAGGGGCAGATGAATATGGTTGGATGACTTAGAAGGCAGAAGTTCAAAAGTTCATTGGTTTATACTAGGTTAAAAACCACCAGGGCCTTTATAAGCCTTGTCATGCAACCAAACCCAATTGTGTCCTTATGTATCATGGATGTATATTAGGCATAAGTATGTTAGTTAGGAGGTTTCTGGAGGTTATTAGGAGGGGTTTATGTTAGCTTAGGCATTACTGTCCACCTATGTCTATCAAAGACATGGCAGCCAGACCCAGGACGAATTTCTGATTTTCCATCCATTGGTCAAGGTTATGCTTAAATAAGATTAGGGACGGACTGCTTCACATTGATGGGGAACCTGTTCCAGAGCATGGGAATACTCTGAGACACATATCTGTCTCACCAACATGTCTTATTTATGTCACAAGCAAAATTTAAATCCTTGATTCTAGTGGTTCTGATTCTGTTCATTTGGAAAAAAAGGTCCATCACAACTGGATCCATGCATGCCTTGTATGCCAGGCATAGATCACCTCTCAGTAACCTGCAGAAGACCAAGTACAGTGATAGGGCTTTAAGGTGGTCCATATAGGACAGCGTGTTTATATCATGGATTTTCTGGGTGCCTATTAAATCAGCGAATGCTTAAAATAGTGAATGCTGTTTAATTGACCCTGTTTACTTGAAATGGTGAAATCCTGAAAGCATGGAACAGCGATTTTTTTTCCCAGGGGAAAAAATCACTGGGCCATTTTCAGGACTTTGCCATTTCCTCCACTGTGGTGCAATCTTGGAGTTGGTATATTTAAGTAGGGGTGTGTGGGTGGCGAAGCCCCCCTACATTATTTTGTGTTTTTTATTTTTTACGGTGCAGCGATTTTTTTCCCTGGGAAAAAAATCACTGTTCCGTGTATTCGGCATTTTGATGTTTTGACATATTAGGGTTGATTATACAGCGTTTGCTATTTTAAGCATTCACAGATATAATACAAACCCGGATTTTCTTGGTAAGGAACCTTTGTGAGCTTTCTGACTATTGCATAAGTCTGATCTGGTACATGTAGAAGAGGGCATTATAATCAAAGATGTGTCTGATAAGGGCCAAATAAAGTAGTACTGTGACTTTCTTGCATCTAGATGTCATGCTCTTACTTATAAGCTGGGCAAAATAAAATGATTTCCTAACTACCTTGGCCACATGTTGGTCAAATGCCAGATTACTATCTACATATGTTCCCAGATCCCTGACTACTAGGTCAAGTCTTAGGGGTGTTTTATTGAAGAAGTAATTAGCCTGGGTAGTAGTTTTCCCAAAAGGCATTATAATGTATTTATTGGCATTATGTTTAATCCATGACTTTGGCACCAGTCATTTGCCTTTGTTAGATCCTCTTATAAGATGTTTGTATCATGGAAGGAGTAGTTCACAATTTGCAGTCATCTGCAAACTCGGTCAGCCAAAGGCTGTTAACATTAGCCTTTACCACCAAGAAGTAGATGCCAAATAGGACTGGTCCCAGCATGGAGTCCTGATGTACCCTTCTGGTGACCAGTCTCTTAGTGGAGGTCTCTCCTGGCCCTGTCTGTGAGCCAGCTGAAAATCCAACAAGTTATATAAGGAGTTATAAGCAGCTTGGTGAGTTTTTCAACTATACTCAAGTAGAGTATTGTATCAAACTCCTTAGCCAGGTCTGGGTAGGTGGTGTGCACAGTTTTCCCCTCATCCATTGCCTTGGTGACCTTCTCAAATAAGTTCATCAGGTTTAATAGTCAAATCCTTCTCTTGACAAAGCCAAACTGGGTTGGTTCCTGTCACTGAAGATTGCCTATGTCTTTGTTGATCATTTCCATAATAATTCATTCCTTGGTTTTGCATATTAGACTAGTCAGACTAACAGGTCTGTAGATTCTGGAGTTAGTTGATGGTTCACACTTGTGAAGTGGGATAACCACCGCAGTCCTCCATTCTCATGGTACAAAGCATGTTTTGATACCATTGTTGAAAAGTGACTCAAGTGATCCTGATAGGTAATGTTTCAAACTATTTAGGAGGCATTGTGGGATACTGATGGGACCCATTGAAGCCTTAGTGATTAGCACCAGAACCTGCTTCCTGTTGACAGTTGGGGGGGCATTCTAGTAGGTATTTCATGGGGAGAGACAGGAAGAGAATGTGGAGTGAAGTCTGAGCTGAATTTATCAGCCAGCAAATTTAGGTTCACAGGTTCATAGGATGGTACTAGGCTATTGGCCCTAGGGCTTGTACAAGCCTACCAAATACACAACAGACCACAGTTCCAAATCAGATGAGATAAGAAATGCTATGCAAACTACAAAAATTAAACTTTATTCTGTTTCGGTTAAGCACTTTCTTCTCCTACTAGAGACTTCCTCAGAACAAATACACTATAAAAACCCAGCCCTTAAATACCCTTTTCTTAATAGTGTCACATGATGCCTCATTAATTAGTTACTAAAAACAACCTAATTACACTTAAAAATACATACAACCAACTTTGAATTAGCAAGTGGATGAATCCACAAATGTACTTTAAAAGGTTTAAAAGTTAAAATGTTAACATATAATTAACTACGTACACTTAAATACACTTAAATAATATACTCTAATTTCAGAAAAGAAGCACGCCCTTTAACCTATTATGTGCTTCAGTTTTAAAATACAAGCAATGTTGACTGCATCATTAATTCCAGGATATTGAGTGGCATCCAACCTTAACTGCCATCTCAGTTCACTGGCATCCAAATGTAAATCAACAATTTTTCCCTGAGGATCCTTTACTATACGGTCAATAATCAAAAACTTGAACATATGTGGCCCATTCTCCTTAAGATGTCTAAATAGGGCATTAGTGATTCTTCCCTTCTTTATATCATAAATATGTTCACTAACTCGAATCTTAAATGTTCTAGCGGTCTTTCCTACATAAAACACAGGACACATTTGACATTTGGCCAGGTAGACAACATTAACACTGCTACAATTATAGTGCCCTTTAATAAAAATAGGATTATTCCATTCAATTTAAACTGATCCCCAGTTTCCAAAATGTGGCCACAGTAACTGCACTTCCCACATTTAAAATTACGTTTGGGTCGATCCAAAATGCCATATACATAATCCTTATTGGACTCAAACAAATTTTTGGAGTTTGCATCGCATTCCTTGTCTCATTTGATTTGGAGCTGTGGTCTGTTGTGTCTTTGGAGGTCCTGTACAAGCCTAGCCATAACAATTCCCTGGCTATTTCTTCCCACAATATTTACTTCCCTGGACCCCTGTCTAACAGGGTGACTGATGCGATCCCCGGGGTAAATTTCCTATCTCCTCTCCAGTCGTCAAAGTTCCTTTTGAAGAGGGCCAAGGAGGCGCTCTTCTTGACATGTATGGGCAGTCTATTCCAGAGTATGGGGAGTCTCTGGATCAGGAACCTATCCTTCCAGCATGTTTTATTCATTGTGATGACAAGGTTTAGGTCCCTGGAGCATGTCGCTCTGATGGATTGGGAATCTGCTATGTCTTTCTGCTCAGTGATGGTGACACCATTGACCATCAGTTTATCTCGCTGATGTGTGCTGTCTTTCAGGTTTCAGACATAGCTGTAGGAGGCCTTGTGGTTGTCTTTAGCCTGTGAGACTATCTTGACCTCATAATTCACCTTGTTGAATTTAATTAATTCTCTTAGTTTCCTGTTTAGTTTAATTATAAAGCTCCTACCATTATGTGAGTTACTCTTCCTGATTTTAGCCATGACTTTTTACCTTTTGTTATATACCCTATTAAGGTTAGGATTCCATCACTGTGGTTTGTATTAGAGTCTGTTTTGAGCTTACATCTTGTAGGTACAGCAGCTTCTATACAAACATTTATCTGGTTGTGCAAGGTCTTTGGGAACAATTCCACACAGATTGCTGTGAACTTTGGGATGAGAGGAGCATTGAATTTTGACAAACTATAATTTAATTGGATATAGTTTACTTTGGAATAGTTCCTAACTATTACATGGTTTGCTGGAGTTACTGAGTTGATTTTTATTTCAAAGGAGGTAGCTTTGTGGTCTGACCTCATCAGTGAGGACATGACACTGAGAGTGAGTGCAGCACTCTCCCATATTGGTGAGTACCAGGCCCAGTATGTTTGAACTTCTGCTGGGTGAGCACACTATCTGGTCAAGGGTATTTGTGTTAATAAAGTCTATGAATTGTTGTGCCTGTGAATATGAGGCAGTGTATGCTTCTCAGTCTATAGATGGGTAGTTAATATTTGCCATAAAGAGGGTATTTGGTTTAATGTCAAGTGTCTTCAGTAGATCTAGGTAAGAAATATGGTATTCCTGGGACACAGAGGATGACTTATAGCTTTCTAGGATATGTTATGGGACTTTGCCTATGGGGATCTGCATGTGGATACATCCCAGGGCATCATCCTGTTTAATCAAACTAGAGTTATAATTGTTGCTAATACAGATGGAGACTTGTCCACCTTTTGTCTCTGTCTGTGCACCTGCTGTTCTAAATGTGTGGAAAGCACTGGAACCTTGTACTGCTGAAGTACTTTCTGCAGATTAAAACTATGCCTCGGCAACAGCACAGATGTCTACATTCTACAAAGTGAGGAGGGCTTGTTGAGTGTGGAGTTTCTTGCTTAGGCTCCTAGCATTGTGCAGTAACACATTTAGGTTTCTTTAGGTTTTATTTGCTATGTCAGTAGGTTTGTCAGTTTGACTTTGAATTCAAAAAATGCTCTAAGGGGATGGATACAGTTTTAGCCAGTATTTGGAAGCCTGGTGGAGACAGGTGCAGACCATCTCTTGAAAAGAAACGTAATATGTTAGTCATGTCCTCCCATGCTGACAAATATTGAAAGGGACATGGGCCCACCCCAGGAGTGACTTTACTATTCCCCGTCCATTGATCCAAACTACATTTGAAGGGGGTCAGGGAAGGCCCCTGATTTAGATGAATAGGAAGTCTGTTCCAGAGAAGGGGTAATCTTTGAGAGTCTAGCATGTTTTGTTCATGTCACAGACCAGGTTTAGATCCTTGGTTTGGGTAATCCTTGTTCAGCTTGTCTTATAAATGTGTAACAGTTTCATCAGGGCTGGATTTGAGAGCGCATTATAGCATGGCCACAGATCACCTCTTAATAATTGGTTGAGTACAGGGATAGGGCTTTTAGTCACTCTGCATAGGACATTTTTAAACCCTCTACTTTTTGTAAGGAACCACTGAGGCTGCTCTAGTTGTTGTAAGTGCCTAGTCATGTATATGCCGAAAGGTGCATTGTACTGAATTATTGGTCTGATGAGGCCTGAATACAGTGGGACTATAACTTCCTTGGATCTGGATGCCATGCCTTTACTTATAAGCTGTACCACAAAGAAAGGCTTCCTCACCAGTGTGGACACATGGCGGTCAAAGTTCAAGCTTCTCTCTATGTTCAAAAATCTCTCACCTCTGGGTCCACTCTTAGTGGTGTGCTATTAATGCTGCAATTTGCAGAGGTATTTGGCTTTCCAGAGGGTATAATTATGTATTTTGTTTTACTTAGTTTTAGGGCATGTCTCTGGCACCAATCATTTGTCTGACTCACACCCCCTTCTGAAAGAAGTCTACATCAATGGGTGATTCAGTGATTTTCCCCAACTTGCAGTCATCAGCATATTTGGGCAGCTAAAGGCCTTCTACATTAACCTTTACTTCAGAAAAGTATATCCTGAACAGAAGAAGTCCCAGCACTGAGCCCTGTGGTACGCCACTAGTAACTAGCCCCTTGCTGGATCTGGATTCTCCCACTTTAACAACATCTGTCCTGTCATTGAGCCATTTGGCTATCTATCTAGTGACATAGGAATTTATGCCCAGTTTTGTAAGTTTATCTATAATACCAAAGTGGGCAATTGTGTCTAATGCCTAATCCAAATTAAGGTAGGCAGTATGAATTGTTTTATCTGCATTTCCTAGATGAATAGTAGTTTAGCTGCCTTGTAGGACCATTTTAAGTCTAGTCAATAACCAAAGGTCAGAATCAAACCCTATACCTTCTCTCTATGAGGCAAGGACCTTAACCATTATGCCAAACCTACCCCATAGAAAAGGACAGGGTATTTAATGTCTCCCATGAAGAGCTTATTTGGTGTCACCAGTAGATCTAGGTACAAAATACTATATTCTACAGACATAGAGGGCAACCTACAGTCTTGATGAAACTTGAACTCATAACCCCTGCTTTACTACCCCAGTGCTCTAAACCCTGAGCTACATCCATGGCCCTAGTGACATTCCCAAAGAAGTCCACCTGATTTAACAGGCATGACCTGTCCTTAAAGCCAAACTGTGTTGGGTTTGGAAATTTCCTGTGTCATTGTTTACCAGGTCCACGATTAATCTTTCCATGGCCTTGCATATGAGAGTAGTCAAATTTATGGGTCTGTAATTTCCTTGGTCTTGAAGGTCCCCCTTTGGGCAGAGGGATGACCGTTGTTATCCTCCACTTCTCAGGGGCAAAGCCAGTCTGGAGGCTGTGGTTAAACAGTGATCATAGTGGGCCCTGATAAGTCATGTTTCAAGCATTTTAAGAGGCATTCTCAGATATTGTCAAGACCCATCAAAAGCTGTGTTTTAGCTTTAGAGAGTGCAGTGATGACCTTCATTTATCAGCTGGAAGATTTGTTATATCTTCTAGCTGAGTATAGGTGATGCCATCTAGAAGTAACTGTCCACATTATTGGGTGTTGCCCTTGTGGTTGCAGACATAACTGAAAAATACCTCATGGTTATCTTTAGCTTGGGAGGCTATTTATGCCTCAAAATAAGCCTAGAATTCCATGCAGTCAGCTCTATCGGAGATACTGGGTGAGCAAATTGGTGTAGGTAGGGAAATGATTTTTCTGAGATATGATACAGATTCAGACTTCTCTAGACAGAGTAAGGCCTCGCTGAGTGTAATTATGGTGGCTACCAAAAAATTGATAACTACAAAATGGAAATCAAAGTCTAATCCAGTCTAATCCAACTGTAATAGAAGTACTGAATATGGTAACAGAGATGAAACAACTGAAATTGGGATCTTTAGAAAATGTTAGGAGCAAATTACTTCGGAAAATGGAAATTGTGGGAACAACACATACAGAGACGGAATGAGGTTTAAAAGAAGGCAGGATTTGAATGAGCTATGTAATATTTTACTGACAGTGACTGGGTAGATTGTAAGTGATGCATAATGTTTGCAGCTAGAACTATGTTAATATGGTTTGTGATATAAAATGCTAGCAAATGAGATTATGTCAATATTTTTTGTTTTCAAGTATATAAATGTATGACTGCCTGTGTCATAAGTGATAATTTAATGAAGATATTTTTGTTAAAAAAATACGCATTTGAATACTTGACTAGTCTCCTGATTTGCTTGAGTAGATTAATGAGGGAGTGTTTGCTCTGCTTTGCACATTCTCTCGTAATTATGGACAGGATTTTTTTTTTCTTTTGTTGTAAAACCTCTTCATACCACCAGGGTGGCATGTTTTTGTGTTTTGTACTAGGCTTATTTTGTTCTGATTCTGCTGTTTTTATTCAGTTGCTTATGTGGTCATATAGCCTTTTGTGTACACCTCCACATAGGTTTCTGTGTTTTCAGGGTTTGGAGAGCTTGGATATTAGGTATGCCATTACTTAATAGGAGGTAGTTTGCCTTAGAAAAGTTATTATTGGCTTTGGGATTAGATGGAGATTCTACTTTTATATTTATTTTGAGAGATATCACTTTGTGATCTGATCCAACCAGTGAAGATATTATGCTTGGTGCTTTGGGGGGGGGGGGGGGGGTGCAACGATTTCACATATTTTTGTCTGTACAGGACACTGCTAACCTCTTGATGTAAAAACACCAACAAAGATTACTTACAATTGTAATGCTGGAACAAAGCAACTTACAGAAACTACCTTGATGAGGCAATTTCAAGTATTAGGGAATCTGAGAATGATTTAAAGTCAAAAGCAACAAATAAAATAGAAGCACTCTGAACAGTTAACTGAAGTACAAAATAATAAAAATGAATCTCTTAGCTGAAGGATGCTTACAACATATGTGCCTGTCCAGTCTATAACTGTGATTATGTTTGTAGCATATGGGAATGATAATTTTTTCCCATTGCATCATTCTTCTGCAGGTCCAGATGTGGAAGAGTAGGAGAGACCACATTCACCTTGATCTTTGCCAGATGCTGCTTCTGATACTGATTTACTAATGTCTGCCAGAGCTGCCTACCAGTAGGGTTGATAATACAGCTGCTAAACAGTATCTGTAAGGGTCACATCTCTCAACCTGCAAACACTGAAAATAGGTGTAAAGGCTCTTGAAAAGTACCTACATCTGACCAAAACTCTGGGTACCTGTTGAGCATAAAATCTGAATACATAAAAGACCTGTAACTCTTCCCACTTCCAGCAGTATTAAAAATGCTACTCATAAACATATCTAAAATCTGAGAGTGACAAAAATGACACAATATGTAAGCTTATAATCAGACAGTCTAAATATTTAATACTTTTCTAAATAATATTGCAGAAACCTACCCCATAAATGCATTTTTTTTGCTTCTGAGAAAGGCAGATGTAACATGAGGGTCCTCTTTCCTTAAATTATTGATGACGCCAGTATTTTGGTCATGTAATCTGGTTTCATGTGGGCCAAACAGCTTCAAAATCATATGTAATGGGAGAGTAGAATTCCAAAAATCACATGAAGGTGTAAGTGAAGACTGAAAATAGGTGCAAATCTCTAAAAATAAATATAGCACATGAAGAGGTCAGTTAAGCCTAAAAATAGTTGTGCATCTCCAAAATAGGTACAGTTGAGAGGTCTGGATCACGGGTATCCTCCATGTCTCCTTCACAAAAGGGGAGTGAAGGCTGTTCTTCTGAAATGAAAGTGTACTGGAGGGGTTTCTCCCCTGGTCTCCTGACATGATTTGCAGATGCTGGTGGATTCTGAAGTATAAGAGTAGCAAGGTACCTGCCTCAGCAGTTTACAGCACATTCTGGCATAATGGAGTAATTTGACCAGAAGGCATCACTTATTGGGCAACCAGGGAAGCAGCAAACCTAAACCTTCAAAGACCAAGGTGAATGTTGCCTGGGTTTGTTACTGTCTGGAATGGTCTTGCATACAACAATAGCAGAACACCACCACATCCCCTGCTGGTGTTTTCCCTCCCTTGTGTCCCATTCATCATTCCTTTCCACTGTCCAGCCTTCACCATTGCTACTCATTTACTTTCTGTTTCCCAGTGTCACTCTACACTCACAGCCATCTTGTGGGTGTATACCACTTCTGTATGTCTAAGTCGACTATTTGTGGTTTTCTGTCTGCTCTTGTTTCCTGCCCATCTCTGTCTGTCTCATACACAACCATCCCTCACTAATTTCTCCTTCTGTGCCTATCCTTATTTTATAAATCTTACAAAATCTCTCTTTTCCTAAAAAAAAAAAAAAAAGACCCTTCCCCAGCATTTCATATTTTATGGTTATCCTTTTATGTTAATTCTTTCCTTTCCTGTTTTGCTGTCAACCATATTTCCTCACCATTTATATAATGAGCAGAATTGGTACTTTGCTGTGCACAGCCACATTGTTCCATCTGTTGGCCACTGAGCTACCCTTCTTGTGCTAGTGGATACACGATGCAGCTATGCAGAATGTCATTGTGTGAGTGAGTGTACATTGATTGGCTGTGCTAGCCTGCCTTAGCTGTGACATCTGTCACATGGGTCATACACTGTGCTGTAGTTCTGCTCCTACTGTATAACAGCCTAATGCTGTTGGATCCATTACTGCTTCAACTCCACCTTTTTATGCTATGCTATGCATGATATGCCAGCAATTGTCAATACCTAATACATGTTCATTTAGCTGCAATCCACTTCTCACAATTCACTCCTTGAATATTAGTACAGGCTCAACAGTGCTTGTCTAGTAATCCCAGGCAATATGCAGGAACAGTGTCAACATTTTACATAGCCTGTTCTGACCATTATTCTGTCTGTTACATATACTTGTCATGCTCAAAGGAGAAATGCATTATATGCCTAACCCTGGTTGTCGACAAGAGGCTTCTAATGAGATCTTGGTTTTGAATTATTTAGCAAATAAACATAATGCTTGTGAAGATTTTGTTTTATTTAGAACATAGATTCATAGAATGGTCTAATTGCAGGGAAAATGCTCTAATGAGCACAACAAAGAATGTACTGGAATGGCAAGGTCGTGGTGGCATTCAACTTTACCGGTCCCAGACCTCAGTTTAGTTTCTGAAACATTTGCAAAGATCTACAGTTTTCTAAGATACTAAACTTGATTATCAATGTACACATAAGTGGTTTTGTTACTAATTGAACTAGGAGATATCTTGTGTCTGCTTGACTAGTGAAATGTGCTGATTTCTTTGTGCCCCCAGAATGAACAAACAGAATTTATTTTAAGCTGAAGAAAGCTCGTCTAAAGGTTTAGTAGATACAGAACTATGATTGGTAAAGCATATTCTTGGATGAATGTATGACTTTTAGAGAATAGAGACTCACTAGGATATTCCTAAGGGCATGCAGCCATGTCTATGTGCAGCTTCATTTATTATATAATAGTTTCATGATTTTATTATTTTTACCTAACGAGATTATCCTTCTTATATAACCTGCATACACATGCAGTGCTTCTCAGGAGTCTACTTGCAGAGTTTGACTTCAGTCTGTCCCCGCTAGTGACAAGTTGTTCCTGTTGGGATTGTTCCACACCTTGCAATTATTTTAATATTACTTTTTTGCTTCACATATCCTTGACTAGACAACCTGTCTAACAATAGACATTTTCACACTTAGCATTCATTGTTTAAGTGTATAGAGACCATATAATCTATCACCACATAATTATTACAAGCTTGACATTTGAAACCTAAGTCATGTTGACAAGACATGTCAGACATGTCTCGCAGGCATTTGAGAAATCATTTGTTCATATACATGTTTAAGGCTGAACAGGTTTTAATGTTTATGCTAAAACTAGGAGGTAATGCTCAGCATAACTAAATGCATTAAACTTACCAACCATGAAGGTTTGTATTTATACTATACCTGAGCACATGTTGCTCAGCATGGCACATCTCTGCAGGGAAGTATGGGCATACACAACA
Organism: Protopterus annectens; assembly: GCF_019279795.1. Lineage (NCBI taxonomy): Eukaryota > Metazoa > Chordata > Ceratodontiformes > Protopteridae > Protopterus > Protopterus annectens. Next base: position 252,649,799 of record NC_056729.1, on the reverse strand, counting down.
TGTGCATATTAGCAACAAATCTCTTACATTGCCTGGGAATAATAGTGGTGCATCTCCACACTTACTTATGGAAAAATGAAATGCAAAGCATTCAGTGTTACTGAACACAACAACCTAATGTAAGTAGGCTTCCTGCAGAAACAACAGTACTACAAATAAAAGTTGTTACCTGACCTTTAGTCAGAAACATAGACCTTGGAACTGGCTGTGCCATTTTACTTCAAGTTATCATTTGTGCAATGTCATTGTGCCTTAGAAATATCCTTGATGTTTGCATGAATATTTATTAATTTGGTCTGTACCACCAAACCTGCAGGTCCCTTTACTTCTGTACTTATGTATCTGTTTTTGGATGGAAAACATGTCTTGTTCCACTTAATCCATCTGTATAGTCAAACATTGAAAACAGTCCATCTTGGGGATTCAGAAACATCATCTTTGCAACTGTGGCCCAAGCTTGCACTATTTATATTGCATGTATGACGTGCATCAGTACAGAATATATATGCATGAGGCCATGACAGCATGCATGATGGGCAGCTCCTCATCACAGTAGCAGCACAGCACTGATGTCCTCATCATGGTTAGAATTATGATTATGCTCAAGCAGCAGAGGTAAATATTAAAGGTACACTTGCACCTCTGATAGTCTTGGCAAGTTCCCACACACAAGCTGACAGTGATGAAGCAATTTATAGCAATATCCATATCTATATCTATATCTATATCTATATCTATATCTATATCTATATCTATATCTATATCTATATGTATATCTAGATGTAGATCTATATGTCTATGTACAAAAAGGGAAAAGGGTGGCACAGTGGTGCAGCAGATAGCATTGTCAATCACAATAGAGGTTCCCCCGGTTTGATTCTTGGCTGGGATGTCTTGTGTGCAGACTCTGTATGTCCTTCTTGTGTTCACGTGAGTTTCCTCCCATATTCCAAAGACATGCAGTAGGTGGATTGAACAATATAAACTGGCCATTGGTGCGAATGTGTGCATGAGTATGTGGTGTGGATGAACTACTATGGCAGGGCTAGCTACCTGGTGGTGTAAACCTTGGCTCTGGATGACTGTCACTGTTGAAGTGACACCCCAATCCCATTCAGAAATTGGAAAAAGAGGTTGTGGATAGACGGATGGAATAAAAGGGCAAATAGCATGGATTGCTGAGAATGGAGTAGCAATTATATAATAGCAAAAGAATCCATGTTGATGGACATAAAAAAGTGAAAAGGGAGTTGCACAGTAAAGCATGACAAAAAAGCGGAATTGAGAAGGTGGTATGACACAAAGTGAATGTAGAATACTGTGAAACCTAGACAGGAGAGGTGGTATATAATAGAATAACATGATGTATCAGTTGCCACCAGTCTTGGCAATATCAAAGTGTGAGCAGTAGATCTGTTCTATAATGCTGCTGTCATTAAAAAGAAAATAAGATACCCTCAGGGGAATTGGCCCATCAGTTTAGTTCACATGCCAGTATATCCACAGCTATATAGCAAGGGGAGCCACTGGAGCAATCAGAGCAAACTCAATCTAAAAACACACGTGTCAGGGAAATATAACACTTGTGGAGGCCAATATGAAAAAGAAGATAGACATCAGGGGAATTAAGTTGATGACTTTCCTTGTAGCATTTCCCAGAACAGTACATGAGTAAGGGGAGTCACTGAAGCTATCAGAGTACAAGCACTTATAATACACACAGACCAGTGAAATGGTGCACATGGGCAGACTGCAAACTTATTATTGTAAAACAGCAAACAACCCCCAGGGAATTCAGGCCCAACTAGTGTACTAATACAGCAAAATAATTGCATGACTACAGTAAGCCATCAAAGGAGTTCATATAAAGGTATTAGCTGCACCTTATTATAGACTGGTATGTGCAGTGATGCTTAGCTCATCTGCATGACAAGGATAATTTTTGCCATAGAATGTGGAGTGCCATTTCTCTGTAGTTATATATGGCCATTGACATTATTCTGCCAACTTTTGCACAAAGCATGATCTTAGAAAGCTAACTTGTATATAAGCTCTTTGTGAGGATGTGCATGTTGTGTCTGTATATTTTTGACCATATTATAAAGTGGAAACTGGGTTATAGGACAGAGGTGAAAAGGGAAAGTAAGAAGAGAGTAGAGCACAAGGTGAGCAAATAAGAAACAAGCTGGATGGAGGTGGAATAGGAGCATATCTTTCAGCATCTTAGCTCAAAGATAACTGAATTCATAAATACGTTTGGGTAGAATGTGCCAAACACCCTGACATAATTTGCAACCTGATGAGAGGAATGCTTCATTTCAGTGGAATGGAACACATGATAGCAAGAATAAAGAAGTACACACAAATGTATTTGAATTGTGTTTATATTACTCCTATTCCTTAAGACAGGGCATCAGACAGCCACACCACAGATCCCACTATAACATATTTCAGAGGAGTGGAACACATGATAGCAAGTGAAGAGAAATATATCAGAATGTATTTGAACCCATGCCTATGTCAGTGACATTCCCTGAAAGAGAGTTTTAGTAAGGTATGCCATAAAAGCATTCATAGGAAAGGTTTCTGAAAAAACATATTTCAGGGAATGGTACTCTAGAAAGCAAGAAAAGAGAAGTGCACCTGAATAGGTTTGGCTCCCTGCCATTGTTAATGATATTCTTCAGACCAGCACAGTGGCAGTGGATGCCATGGAAGCACTCATAGGAAAGCTTGCTAAAAAATGCATTTCAATGGACTGGAATACATAGGATCATTGGATCATAGTAGGTTACTAGGCTAATGGCCTCAGGGCCCTTACAAGCCTAGCCAAGTTCAACCCATGTTTCCAATGGTGTCTGGTTCAAGCAGACACTAAAATATTCACCTATTGTCCCTATCCAAGAGGGACAGAGGTGGAACTCCTGGGGTGAATTTCCTGTTACTCATCCAATTGTCCAAATTGTGCTTAAATAGGGCCAACGAGGGGCTTTGTTTAACATAAATGGGAAGCTTGTTCCAAAGGTGGGGCAACCTCTGTGAGACAAATCTGTCTCTCCGTCAAGTTCTGTTGATGTCACATACCAGGTTAAGGTCCTTTGAGCAAGTGACCGTGTGCCATTTCACTTGTGAATGTGCAGCATTTCCATCAAAGCTGGGTCAGAGATTGCTCTATATGCAAGGCACAGGTCACCTTTGAGCAGTCTGTATGACACAGAGTAAAATGATGATTTCAGTCTGTCCACATAAGACAGATAATAAATACCCTGAATTTTCTTCATAAGGAACCTCTTTGGTCTCTCCAATTGCTGTAGGTGTGTGGAAAGGAACATACCAAAGGGAGCATTGTGCTCTATTATTGGTCTGATAGCAAGAAAAGAGAATTGCGCCTGAATGGTTTGTCACTGATTCTCTTTAAACCATTAAAAACATTTGATGATGGTGTCAGAAGACACATTTCAAAGTAATGTTAGAATAGTATTGATGACTGAAAAATGAACATCATTTAACAACATTCAACCATCAAGGAGCAAAAAAACATTCATCTAATATATTGATAATGTGCACATCACTACATTGAGCCATTGAAGCAGTTACTATATACATTAGGTTTAACTTATTTCATAGCTGTAGGTTAAAAACAATCACTTTATTAGCACACAATATGGATCTTTTGTAGGCTGATACAAGATAGACCTCCATGGATTTAAACCACTGCCTTTTTTGTTGATATTTTCTAGATCAGTGAATTAGCAAGAGAAGCCACAGAAGAACTTAGAGTGATGATGTCTCAAAACACACATTTCATGTGAATGTTAGGACAGTGTTGAAGACTGAAAACTGAACATTGTAAAGCAACATACAACTATCAAGGGATTAAAACCATCTCCTGAGTGTACTCATAATGTACACATCACTATCTATGGAAGGTGTTATGCTATATGCACATTTTATGTATACATTACTTCATACTACCATGGCAAGTTCTTAGTGCATAATTTTTTTGGAAGACTAATACAAGGTAAGCCTCAATAAATTTCAAGGAATGTATAGACATGTTTGAGGACTGAAAACTGAACATGTAAAACAATATACAACCAGCAGGGAATTAAAACATTGAGCCATGGAAGCTGTGTCATACGTGTATTGTGTTTATATTACTTCATATTTGCATACTAAGTTATGAATGCATTATATGCAGTTTTTTTCTTTTTGTCATAAGACAAGAAGTATCATTTGCCTTTGTATATGTATGGACATCAGCTTTGTTTTTTGCGACCTGTTGTACAAAACATGACTCAGTGGAAGATTACTCATCACTCTGAGAGGCATTACTACTGGGTCCTGCTGGAGAAGTTGGAGACAGCACCTAGCATGGACAGGTCTCTATACAACTGATAAGAGTATCCAACCTTCTGCCTGTTATTTCCCCCACAAGCTTTGTCACCTCGTGACAGGTGACAAAAGTGTCACCTCAACCTGCACTGCTACTGTCAAGTAATACTGAGCCACCCTAGCTCAGGTGGTGCAGGTAGGGCAGGAGGTGTGATGGCAATTGTGGCAGGTTGGTAGCTAGAGGCACTGGATGCCTCTGGGGGTGGCAGTGTTACTGCTGCTGCCACCTGTGGGGGAATAAAAGGTCAGGACAGTATGGTTCATGCAGGTTGCTCTGCTGATGCATATAAGAGTAACAGAAATGGAAGGAAAAAATAAATCTGTGTAAGAGAAAGGATCCTGACAAAGAGAGTGAGGGAAGAGACATAAAAAAATGAAATTCCATACTTAACTATGTAAACATTTTAATAGCAGGACTTACAGATATATAATCAGCCTGTTTATCCAACTACAGCATGGGGTAGGGGGGATCTGGGCCAAAAGCCATCCTCACATGCAGTCTGCCATGACAGCATGCTAACTGCATGGGCTATTTATCAGAATAGCACATCTCTGCTTGTGGCCAGTGATGTTATTTTAGTTTTGACAATACTACAACTGTACATCTACATTAGAATCATGCTGATAACACAATAAATATATCAAACACAGGTGATAGACAAGGGACAGTCTACTGTATATTGTGAAATGCCCAGCCAACCAATAATCATGGATATTACATATATGGACCTTCTAGTGATTTACTGATAATAACAAGATGAAATATACACTCTGCCATGACAACATAACTTTTTCATGTTAGGAAATTGAGCAAACAGCCATCGTAACAATCTTGGTGCATACAGATTTAATGTAATGAGACACTTGTTCACCTATATATGGGGTGGCATGCAGAAGCAAAATTATATCATTGCAGTCACACTAATTCCATTAAGGTATGCCAGTATTAACAGACATGCACTGCTCTATAAACGTTAAACAGACATTTTTATTGCTGAAGCTCTTACTATGCCAACAGAAACATCTGTCAAAACAGGAGGTATACTTACTCCAGTGTTCTCATAAGTGCTCTAGTCTGAGATATAAACACAGCATTATATGATATGGATGGTGGCATGCATTGGCAGGTTATTGTTTTACCTAAAAGATGGCATACTTACAGTTCTGAGGTCATGACTGCACTCGTACTGTAGTCTCCCATTGGCTAAGTAAGTCAGGCATGAATTGAATTATGTCACTGTAGTGGTGACTGGCATTGTTCCTACATGCATGGGATGCCACTAGCTTGGGTGATAGCCCTGGACAAACTACACCAGACATCAGCCTTATACTGTGACCTGGTGCATCCCTCCTGCAGGAGCCTCCACCTGTCATGCTTATGGAGGACATCCAGAAAAAAAATCTCCGGCTCTTCCTCACACTACCTCCGCGCTGTAAAAATTTTCCAGTCATAGTTGTCTCTCCTTCAAAGATCTTTTGAAAAATGGAAGAGAGTTGGAACCCAAAACAATTCATCTTTCTCATCCTTTGCACAAAGTCAGGCACCAAAGGGAAGCTCATTTTGATGATGGAGAGCAAAATAATAAAATATAAACACTCATACTTCAATGACACTTTAAAGTGTGAAAACATGGTGGCCCTCCATCATTCTGTTTGCTGCTGAGAATTTATACTCAACAGCAGCTACATCTTCAGCTAGTTGAAGATGGCATGAAATATCCCCTACCACTATAATCATTGGCTTCTGCCCATCCATGGAGCTGACCCTAGAGGCTGAGGCATGACCATGGCATTATGTAGTAATATTCATGATGCTTATTAGGATTGCTCATCATGCAACTTGAGCAATACCAAAACAGTAATGAAACGTGCCTTACTTAGCATAATCACTGTGGCCAGAGGGTTAAATCTATGCAATATAATTGTAACAAGGTGCCCAAAACTTCATTACACTATAAAAGAAAATTACTTTGAAAGGGTTTTGAATCCTGTGAGCTGATTTTTCCAAAATCTTTCCTTCTGTGTAAAATATTTGCAGATACAAAGTAAGTTCTATCTCTTACACAATTAATTCTGTTTTAGAGTGTTTCCTTTGACTGTTCCTAGATCCTAATGCCAGTGAAGAATGTCACTTTGTCAGTGATTTTAAGATGTGTTGGGCAAAGCTGCCTTAGGAGTTACATTGTAAGTGTACTGCAAGTAGTAAACTGTAAAAGGTTGTTAATGTTAATGGTAAACACTCCTAGGATCATATTCTGAATAGTGTTCATTACTATTTTATGGTTGTGTACCTTGTAGATATGTAATTAGCCGCAACCTTATTGATATAAATTGTTGCTATATAGTTCAAGGTCATTGTTTACTTTTACTGTTTTAATTGTTTTATGGGAAATATGTGGTCAGTTCACATACCATACCTGGCATTTCCTCAAAGTTTGTAGTTAGACATTTATAACTGTTGGTACAGATTGAGCACAATGTGTAGCCTAGTAAGACAGTGGCATTGTACAGATTTTTATGGTCATGTGAAAACAAGGGTATTAATTCCCATGTTTTCCATATCAACAGTGTAATACTTAAAAAACTGGGCCTAAAAAGACTGTAAGATCTGGAGGCCCATTAAAAAATTGGGCCTAAAAAGACTGTAGGATCTGGAGGCCCCTCCACATCTTCCTGGAAACTTAAATTTATCAATATAGAAAATGTAGTGGTATTACAGGCCCTCTATCTCTTTGGCCAGTGGCTTTTCACAATCCATGCTACTAGACCAACTCAGAAAGGTTCCATGCTACTGACTAGACATTTCATGACTGTGCTTTGGCTGATATGGCCAAAGTTGTAAACCTCAGTGGGTGGCCATGGCCACAGCTGTGATATTGTTCCACTGCTGGGCCATAGCTATGATCTATACTGCCACCATCCAAGTAGAGGCAGCAGTTTAATAGAGATGGAGGTGTTTCTGGCCTTTTTGAAAGATGGTACCACCTTCACAGAGTCCCACAGTGTGGTGCTGGATGTTGGGGCCAAGCTGGACAAACCGCAGAGTGTTTCAACTGCAGATACCAGTTCCAGGTCCATCTGCACAAAGAGTGGACATGGGTATTAATTGTTACCACAGTTTTATAGCTGCATGTGTAGTTGTAGTCCTGGGACCTGTTCCACTGTGTACCTGTTTTGCTTTAGTGTAGTGTAGTGACAGATGACTCTTTTTTCATCACCAACACTATAGAACTGTCCCTGTCTGATATTGGCAGATATGTTGACTCTGACAATAAGGGCAGGGATGAGCTGACACAGTTAGAGGGTGCAAATTGTGTGTGACCTCCAGCATCCCCTGCTCAGGGTATGGACACAGTCTCTATTGCTAACACTTACCTGGAAACATAGCCATCTGAGAGTGGACAGACTGATAAAGTCACTCTAGTTCAGGGAAATGTGGTTATTCCCACATCAGAAATGTCTGCATCAGCCCCTAGCACTTGTTAATGGTGCTTGCAGGAGGTATGGTTACCACCCTGTCCCTGCGGTTGATGTGTCAGTAGCTGCCACCCAACATACATGCATGCCCATCATGGAGGCACAGGCCAGTTCCAAAACAATTATGGAAGAAGAAGATAGTAAGGTTGATCCAGGGTGTGCACACTGACCTATGGTATTGCATGAGCCATATGTGTGATTTCTTGCATAGACTGAATCACAAATTGAACCATGCGGTGTCTTTACTGGGTCATTTGCCAAAACTGAGGAGCTGTCCGCAGGTGTTATCCAATATGGCCATGGATGAAAGAGATCCCACTCTGTTAGTATTAGCACTTCCACAGCAACCTCAGTTATGGAGGTGTTTATGACAAAAAGAGGCCGCCTCCATGATTGTGGTCATTGTCAAGCTGGCACATCTGCTAGCAAATACCTGTCTATCTCATACAGCACACCAATATTCAGCCAAGGTCATGACATAGCCAGTGAAACTCCAAGCAGAGCCAGCTTTCATGGGTGCGAGTATGCACAGAAAGTTTGCCATCTGTAAATCATACCCTGGCTCTGTCCATTTGGCTTAGTCACAGTGCTTCCCCATGTGCTGAGGCTGTGTCTCTGCATGCCCACAGACACACACTATCATGGCTCCCTTGACAACATACATACAGTTACTGACCCTGAACCGTCAACATGTTAGCAACCCAAGAAAGTACTCACAACACACATGAATGCATATTTTTTTGGTTTGCTGTACCTCAATTCTCATACTCACACCTCCCTGTGAAAGACATGCATTCCTGTGCTATCTTCCCCAATTGTGCATATAATGATATCTGTTACTTGGATTGCCTATATCTAATGCACAGTGTGGGCAGCCTATGCATGGGTGAGCACAAGCTGGTGTTTTTGTAAGCATCCATTTTAGTGAATGCATCTGCTTAGCTCTTTTAAGTTTATGTTGTAAAGCTATGGTCAATGCACTGTCTCTTTGCTAGTATCATGGCAAACCATGCCCATCTCTAACTGGAACAGTCAACCCCTGCTGATGACTTCTCCAATGACTCCTCACCTGTCTCAGTTGCTGCTTCTTAAGGTATTGGAAAGGAACTGTGGTCCTTGCAAAATGCCAGACTACTGTAACTGCTTCCTAACTATCACAATATGTAACACAGCACAAGTGGTCAGTATTTTTGCACATGTGGTGGGGTCATACAACTGGGTACCACCAGATGCTTACAGACAGTGAAAGTGTAATGTCAGCAGTGTGTGTTATGAGACAGTGTTCTAGGGTATATCCATCATCTCCCTGTGGAAAGTCATCATTTGCAAGTTTTTGATAAAGATCACAAGAGTGCCATATGTTGGAGTCATTAAAACTGGCTAGGTGGCCTGCACATATAAGCACACACACACACACACACACACACACACACACACACACACACACACACACACACACACACACACACACACACACACACATACACACACATTATAAATGATGCCACGTGCAGTACAAACCACTTAGTAGTTGATGGGGTTACACCCCTTAGGAGTTCTTATACCTTTTTCAGTTCACATGATGGAAACTTTATTTCACTTTGGATACAGTCAATGACCATCAGAGCATCAAGGAAATTGGCTATGTCATAGAACTCCTACATGGTGTTTGCTGTCTCCTCTGGAGTACATGGAAACCACATATTCTCCCCCAGGTGCTGAAGCATGACATCAAAGAGCTGATGGAGTATTCTCAAGATAAAATAAAAAAAACAAAACAAAGAAACTAGTGGCCTTAAAACTTTTTTGATGAGCTCAGTCACAATAATTTTCAAAAAGATCATGAAAAGCAGGTAGTGTTCCAAAGCACCAAGCCTTTATTCATCACAGGCAAGTGATCCTCAGTAACAAAAATCAGAAATATTTTAATAATGTTAAACGTTTTACTACCTGTTCTTTATCCCGCTGCTGCATGCTCCTGAACCCAGAATAACTCTCATAACTCTTTCTATCCTCTGCCCTGCAATAAGGGACCTGCCTGGCTACTAAGGATCCCCTCATCTACTTCAAGCCTTGCCAAATTGGATCATCTTTTTCTGCTGCCCCAGTACTTTCTCCTGTTTGAACAGTAATTGACAAACTTTCTATCCATTACCCTGCAATAAGGGACCTGCCTGGCTACTAAGGATCCCCTCATCTACTTCAAGCCTTGCCGAATTGGATCATCTTTTTCTGCTGCCTCAGTGCTTTCTCCTGTTTGAACAGTAATTGACAAACTTTCTATCCAGTACCCTGCAATAAGGGACCTGCCTGGCTACTAAGGATCCCCTCATCTACTTCAAGCCTTGCCGAATTGGATCATCTTTTTCTGCTGCCTCAGTGCTTTCTCCTGTTTGAACAGTAATTGACAAACTTTCTATCCAGTACCCTGCAATAAGGGACCTGCCTGGCTACTAAGGATCCCCTCATCTACTTCAAGCCTTGCCGAATTGGATCATCTTCTTCTGCTGCCCCAGTACTTTCTTCTGTTTGAACAGTAATTGACAAAGTACATTTTATCATTGCCCCATGTTGAAAGCAACTCTGTGTTTTGTCTTTTAAACTCTGTAAACTTATTTTAGTCACTGAGTCAGGAACACCAGCAGCCAGACTCCTCTCCCGGACCAGTATTACCTAATAGTTTCCCCCTGCCGTTTACCTTATCCTTCCCTACTGGCTATATTCCTTCTCTTAGTCACCTGTTGTAATACTACTCCTGCCCAATAGGTGACAGTCTAACCTGGCCTAGAGCCCTTACTCTTTTCCCCACTTGTGTTAGTTTCAGCTCAGTACATTCCCTTTCCCATTTTCTCTTCCATTGCCCTGCTGCCTAGCTATTCCCCTAATACTCTCTCTCTGCTCCTAGTCCGTACTCTTCTCATCCTCTACCCACAGCAGACTATTAATCTTTTTATTCTTCCCTCTTCACTACTCTATTTCTTATATCATACCTGCTCCACTAGAAGCTACTTACCTGCTCCATCTTCTCTCTCTGGGTTGTTACTGCTTACTGATTGTCTCTGCTGAATCCTTCACTTCTTGCTCTACTACCTCTGTTAGCCACCACCTTGACCTGGACCTTAATATTCCTACAACTCTCCTGTACTGCTAACCACACTCCACTTTACTTTTATTCCCTCACTTACCCCTGTCCACTTCTCTCTAGCTCTATGTTCGCTTTTCTCTGTTAATTCTGAATTCCCATGATACCTGGCTATTACCTCCCATTCCTTGGTAATTGTCCTTAGGTTACTTTGCCCCTCCCCTACCTACCTGCCCCTCTGTTCTCTGCCTCCTCCCACTCCCACCTCATAACCTGCCCCTAGGGCATATAGGGAGGAAGGCCTTCGTTGCGTCTTTCTTTT